>NC_142414.1:22136666-22498333 GCF_059516105.1 Syngnathus floridae | reverse complement strand
CAAAGTTTGGATGTTAAGTAACTTAGTTTTACACTTGTCCGTTTTAAACATTTATTCTTGTAATGGTCAATGGAGCGCAGAAACCTATCCCAGCAGACGCTGGGTGAGCAAAAATACCAATAATGTTAATAAAACATTTATGACAGCTACTCGCTGACCTTGGCAATTATTATTTCTAGTTTCATCATTTCCTGGAGGAGGTCGCCAGCACCCCGCAGCAAATTGTGTTTGACATTCGAAGATCAACTTTAAATTGCACCGAAATCATGTCGCACGTTGACGTACAGGATGTTTTTGCAGTGATGCCAATATGGTTAGAAATCAGTCCTCTGCATGAACATCTTCATAGGAGAAGTAGTCGAGGAGATGATGCTTTTCTTCAACTATGTTAGTTACTGTCTACTTTGCCTCTTTATTTTTCAGCAACAGTCGAGCCAAGAGAGCTCACTCAAGACGGTTGTCATCCAGGAAAGAAGGCTTCATGTTGGGGTTCACAACGGCTGGTGTTTCATTGATACACCTCAAATAATGGTGCTGGAGCCCTTATGCTCAGGGGTCAAAGGACGAGTGGACAGCGTCTCCAAACATAATACCCAGACCAAGGACAGGTGAGAAAGACTTTTACATGACATAACAACAGGTGTCATATCTTTGTCAGTGAAATTGTTGGGCAAGAATGTTTAAGAGGATTCCCCTCTGTGCCTTTTTTAAATTTTCTGTGTTGTTGAAGGCCTCATAGCTGAGGCAAATACAAAGAGCTATTAATGCGTTAGAAAGTGTGCCCACACCTTTCGCTGGTATCATGGATTTCCTAAAGACGAAAGGTTGTTTGCTGTCAACACTCATGAAAACATGCTTACATGCTGATGTAATGCAGCAATAGGCCAACTAAATGAAGAAGAGGTCTCTATCTACTGGCGGCGATGAGTGCAAGCCCACAGACTAATGCTTTTATCTTGATTTGCTTGGACAGCAGGCAATAGTGTAAATTTGCACACTTTGTCGACCTGAATGCCTTTTCTTTTTTTCCAAAAATCAGTTTTTGTATATATACTATATTTTTTGAACGGTTAATTATTATCCGATTCTCAGATTTTTTTAATTGAGTCCCATTGCGAGTCTTCACGTAATAGTTATGTAGCTGCAATATTATGTGAATGAGACAGTATTGTCGTAATCAAAGTATGTTTGTAATCATAATGATGATACTTATTACTGGTAATCTTCTGATTCCACATATCAGAGAATGAGAAACCAATAGAAATAATAATAATAATAATAATAATAATAGTAATAATAATAGTAATAGTGTAGATAATAGCACGTCATCTAAATAATCTTTAGCACATCCACCTCACAGTTCAGAGGGTGCGGGTTCGATTCCACAACCGGCCTTCCCTGTGTGGAGTTTGCATGTTCTCCCTGTGCCCGCATTTTTTCCGGGTCCTCCGGTTTCCTCCCACATCCCAAAAAATATGCTTGGTAGGCCAATTGATCACTCCAAATTGCCCCGAGGTGTGAGTGCGAGCATGGATGGTTGTTTGTCTCTATGTGCCCCGCGATTGGCCGGCAACCATTTCAGGTTGTCCCCCGCCTACTGCTCGATGACGGCTGGGATAGGCTCCAGCACGCCAGCGACCCCTGTGGGGTCATGTGGTACAGATAATGGATAAATGGATGGATAATAATAATAATAATGAAAGATAGGATGATATTCTGGGGTTTATGTAGTAAAAAAGGTAAATGTTGCTTGACGCAACCTCACTGTTCAATCTTGCCTAAGGAGTATGCAAACTGTAAATAGCAAATATGAGGAGTGCTGTTCCGCATCTTACGCAGTATACCACTTCATTCCCGAGGTATACTGAGCAAACAAGTGTTAAATCTTCAATGCAAAGATTTATGTTTTTAATGACTGGAGCTGTATTAAATGAAGGGACCTGTTGTCGTTTAATTCAATGGTTGTGCAGCATCACTTGTTTGGCTGGCACACCTTCATTTCATGCCTGTGTGTGTGTGTGTGTGTGTGCGTGTATGTGTGTGTGTGTGTGTGTGTGTGTGTGTGCGTGTGTGTGTGTGTGGTGTGCGGGGGGGAAATATCTTCAGCTCGACAGGATCACTGGCTCCCCAGACGCTCGGCCTTCGCAGCAACTTGGAGATCAGGCTGATCAATCACCAAGCTATAGCAGTTGTCTTTCAGCTGGAGTATGTCTTCTCTGCTCCAATTGTCCGAGAGACAATGGTAAGAGGGATATAAATGCACCGTATTTATGGCACACACTTACAGACAATAAATAAAAAAAATATTAGAACAGAACTTGTCCTCACTTGACAGGTTACATTAGTCATTCGTTTACATATTTATGTGCAATTTGACCAATTTATGCTCTTTTAGTGTATCAATTAAACTGTGTGTTGACAGGTAATAAAATTAGCGGCATAAATTTGAGTTACACTACGTGTTTTTTGCTAACCTCTTTTTTTTTTTTACTACCAGCAAACCAAAATGTTCTGAAGATATACGGAGATAATTAGCAAAATGCCACAATTATGAAGACAAACTGGGCTAACTTGAATCACTTAGGACTTTTTTTTGAATGCCGTTATATGCCAGTGGCACATTTCCTCATGTTGGCAAACTTTTGCTCTGTGAGTAAATTCCAACTGTCAACATCTTCCACTCCAGACGAGTTCAGATGAATAAGTGTTGCAATTTTTGATGGGAGTAAATAAACGTCAGTATCTTCCCGAAAAGGGTAGCGGATGAATATAGCGACTGGATCTAATATATCAACTGGCATTTCAGTTCTTTAACCTTTGCCTTTTCACAGCTCGCTTTTCAGAGAGAAGTCGGTGTTGTAGCTTTTATGAGCAGTCTTAACATTGTGCTCCACATTCCCCTCCTCCAAATACCAATGTTTTGATTTGCAGATGAGGTAAACACAATTCAAAAATGGCCATGAGTCTCTAATACGATGTATCTCAAAAAGCGGAGAGCATTAAAATGAATACTGTAATCTACAGTACATCACAAACAATTGCTTTGTAAATAATGATTGTCTCGGTGAGCAAATGAGATGCAATCATTTGACCTCACCATTGTGACCTTCCAAGGCCTGGACGTTTGAGGGACGTTACAGGTGCTTCATTTAGGTTGTGTGCGGGAGTAGAGTGTTTGTGTTGCTGTATGCATGTGTTGTAATTCTAATCAGCAGTTTGCCTTGGGTGTACTGTGATAAGAGCAAGATAAGCGCTCCCTCCTGGAGATGATGTGAGTGATGCCTGAAATCACACTCAGGTTCACAGTGAGTTTTGACGATAAAGCTTGCACGGTGTCAAAAAAGCGTCACGTGTCACTCAACTACCTTGAGAAGTGCGATGGGACATTCTTCATGTCCCTGTGCTGTGAAAAAGCTGTCACAGATGTGACACAGTTTTTTTCTTTGCTTTAATAGGGACTGAGCTGAGCTCTGCCTTCAGGGCAGGCAACAATACTTCACGCTGCTTGAAACTCTTTTGTTATTTGGCACGGGACTGGCTCTGATTGCCGCTACTACGTCATCAAATACCTATCAAGGCCTTGTTGAAATGTGTTTTTAAGCCTCAGCATTTGACACAATCAATGTTTTGCTGCTGTTTTCTTGCAAAGGTACAACAGACTAGCAATTCACTTAGTGTTTGCATTCCAAGGCCACTCAGTCAATGTTCAAATGACTTCATAATGGTGATGAGTATTGGCTGCTGGCTCTATTATTTTTGAATTGCTTGTGCTGTGTAGCTTTGAATGGAAGTACCAACAAACTAATAAATAAATACGTACAATAGATCTGCCAATGCTGCGGAACAGCGAAAAAACTTCTATAACCACAACAGAATAGCACATACCTTTGTATTTGAAATAAAATAGAATAGGAGAGACTATAATGCCTCTATTGTCACTGCTAAGCAATACATCAAATTGAAAAAAAGATAAATCCTTTGGTTCTTTTGTCAAAAAGCAAGTAATCATTAAAATGGTTGCACGATCCCGGTGAGTGCCAATATTTTGAGCAGAAAAGAGAACGACTTGTGTACGCTGGTCGGAGAGTGATGAGCGTTTTACTTTGTCACAGTAATGGTCAATGTCTAAAAACAGGTTATAGGGCCATGTCACACTATGTGGAAATCCTCGTTCCCTACCAAAACGTTTTGGACACACCATACCTTCTGTGTGGTGGTCCTGAAGCGTCCAAGATGCCAGATCAGCAGTCTTTGGTTATGTCACTACACAGAATACGACACTTCCAACTCATAATCAGCTACAACAGTGACCGTTCGGGATTTTTCTGTCGGCTCCAATGCGTAGCCTGAGCTCGTCACTGTGTGATTTTTGTTGTTTCATTTTCACGATTTTGGCTCATGTTTTTCCTGCTCTTTTTCTCTTTTGTCTTGTTTATGTTTTGTGTCATCTGTTTGTTGTGATTCTTTTTTCTGTATCTGGCCTGCCCTCCCTGGTTTTATCATTCCATGTCAGATGATATGATATGCTCCTTGCACTTGGTGTGAGAATGTGTCACTAAGTGTTTTCCTACTCTTGTGCTTGATGCTGCCTATCAATTACATCACACTGTATGCGGTCTTAGTCAAAAGGTTGGGGCGTATTGCTGTCTGCTTTGCTCTTGATGGCACTCATTAGCTCATCACTAATGGAACCCTGGAAGATAAATGGAGGCAGGAGATACTCCTAGTCTGTTACTTTTTGTCTTTTTGCCAAAACACAATTTGCCATGGGGCAAGGAGATAGCTGCACTCATCCAAAGTTTTGAGACAAGGAATGAGTGACTGCCTCCACTTTGTTGGTTTTGAAGCTAATGGTACACAAGTACATAAAAATAAACTGGATTATTTTTCTCACTGAGAAATAATGGAAATTTATCTAATTTATGGTTCCAATTTCACCTTACACTTTACCATTGTTGATTGTCGTGCAAGTATAAAAGGTGGTGTGGTATACATCTTTTCCAGCGTAAAACAAAAACAAAAGTGTCATGATTTCTCTGAGGAGTAACACTTTCCTTTTTCATTCTTTTGTCTTCATTATAGTTTTCCTTTTGGGCTTCTAATCTATTTTACCCTTGTTAAATGTCATATAAGAAAAAAAAACGTATGGACTGAGAAACGTTTTTTGTTGTTGCTTATTTTGCGTTCAATTTAATGTAAGTTGTTTGACCTCTATTCCAAAGGTCCACTTTGTTTCATTTCTGTCTTTTGTGCTTGAAAGACGAGCAAGCACCAAGTTCCTTCCTCAGAACATAACTGACAACTCTCTCAAACTTGGATGGTGACAGCTTTTGATGCCTGTCAAAATGGGTTCTTCATTTAAGCAAATCATTAATGAATGTGCCTGTCAAGCACATCATATGTTCACCTTCAACCCTGACTGGATTTGAGGCTCAGCAAATTCTGATGACTGTCTAAGAAAGTCCAAGCATTATTATGTGACCTTTCAAACTCCTCTTTATTGTGCCCTTTTGCTTTTACTTTTACTTGCTTCTTCAGACAGAGAATGGGACTAAGAGCAATATCGCTATCATTTGTTTGGTACACAGGCAGCCTTACAACACATTGAAAACAGAATCATCAGTAGGCTGAATACTCGAGCCTCCTTTCACTGAGTGCGCTGAATAGCGAAAAGGTCGTCATCCTCTATTTCAGTCTGGTTTTGATTATAAATGACAAATTCCAAGTCAGACGTTTGGGTGGCAACAGAACATAATTTTAATATAATTGAGTGATTTGTGCAATGAATCACTGTCGGAAAACTGGAGGATGTGTTGCTGCAGACATTTTGCTTCAAGGCAAATGTAAAAAAATCATAGAAGCTAAATGTTTTTTCACTCTGTGCCACGAAATGGCGTTTAAACATGGAAGGAAATTCAAGGAGAGTAAGGAGGAGGGCACTTAAACAATCTCAGAAACTTGTTTGAACCAAAGAAAGAAAAAACAAATGAACAAGTCTAAATACAGCACCTGATGCGTAGAGCTTCTTCCATCTTTTCAAATGTATAAGCCAACTGTAACAACCTATTCTAACCTCCTTAATGACACGTTATTACGTTTTTGTAATGTTGAATTCAACCGTATTGCTACTCATTTCGGCAGCCAGGATGACCTTACTCTATTTCAAGTGTGTAGTCGTAACAGGTCAGTAGTTGTAGCACGATAAGCACCTTTTCAATACAAATGTGACAATTTAAGTTCTGTCCTTCCATTTCCTAAATCACAGGTTGCGGATTGTGGGCAAGTGCAAAAGACAGACTACACTGCAGTATCGGCATTTAATCACATGAGCCATATCGTAACAAACAACATTCACAAGTGTGAGAGCTGAGCTATGTGCACTCGCGTGAGTGAACCAAGTTATTGTCCACCAAAATTCAAATCATTACACCCAGTTTACAACAGACTTAGCATAGGAAACTAATTCCATCAATGAATCTCACCTTAATTAAATGCATAAATTCCTGTAAACGTTCCTTTGCAGCACAAATAGCAGAGATCAATTGGTTTATGGACACATGTGTGGTTGTGGAGATGGATGCAGTGACATGGCCAGTGGCGAAGTTCATTGAAGGTGTTGCCGTATACAGCTTCTCCTCTGGGCCACGTTTTAATTGGCTGGTGACAGTAACATGCTGTGTACATTGCGGCATGGTATTGCCACTTTTCCGAAAAATGTGCGATATGTTCTTGGTTGTGTGTGTAAACACAGTGATCGTGGGGGCCCTGCAGCTCTTAATGATGTTTGCTGAGTGAAAAGCGCCTGCAATAACATGCTCATTAAAGAGCCTAGTTTACTATACGATTACCCCAAATATGGATTGACTCCCATCTTTGTCCTGGGTTTCTTGACCACATAGTATCTCACTGCATCCCCCACAAACATCTCCCAGCGTTGTTGACCTCATATTCAAAGAAACCTGTTATATTTGGTGTCTCTGATGTGAAATGCCATGTAAATGTTAATTAAATGTTAATCAAACAGCTTAAGCACGGTAATGTCATCAGGATTTGGAAGTGTTATATTTAGTTGTTTGCCGCTCATTCCTCGGCGGTCAGTCCTAGCCCAGGGCACTTTTATTTCCCCCTATTGTACATCAAGAGGAAAAGTTGAATTACATGGCAAAGGAGGTTATATATATGCCGGAGAGACAATATTTCGCCTGCCTAATTAAAATGAATGTCAGACTCGCCCCCCCCACCGAGGAGTACATCAATCTCCCCTCATGATAGGCCCGGAGTGAGTCGTACCCTGTCACAATCTGCCAGCAGTGCCATCTTTCTCCAGACGAATGCATTCCCCCAGAAGCTAGACAGACAGTGGCGATAATGTTTGCATATGGAATTGCTGATTTGTGGATGGTCACCGCACACTTAGGTCAGGCTCGCACTCCCGAGGATCTTAAATCCCGACTTGAATGATAACGGCAGTTGTATAAAGTGGCTGGTGGCATTTTGGAGCCATTCGAGGCTTGAACATCTGGCGAAAAATCAATTTCCACTGTTACTTGTTAGTCTGTCAGTCCCTTGTGCAGTTTTAAAGCAAAAGAACATCGTATATGGCTGTTTTCCTCTTGTTTTCCAATTGCCCGACTAACTACTTATTTATTTGCTCGTGAATTTCCCTGCTTTTGTAGCCTACGTTTGTATCAAGTTAAAACTTGTGGAACCTCACTACAGTCTACATGAGTTGTAGTCTTGGCATTTCCTCACCATTGGTGCACATTGTGTAAGCTAAATTACTGACTTACTACGCACCTTTTGCACAATTGCTATGATGAGTCACTTGAATTCGGCATAACACAGTATAAAACTTCCCACAGGCAAAGACGCATGACCAGCAATAAATGCAACAGGCACACCGGTAGAAAAGCAATAACAGGTGACAGAAATGATACACTGCTAAGCACCACCTGAAGAAAACACGGCGTCAAAACTGCGGCGTGCTCCAGCTCCCGCTTGATTGCAGTTACAGACCTTAAATATGTTATCTTATTTTCCGCCTAAGGATACAGCAATGTTGTATGCACTGTGATTGTCTTACTCATATTGCATGTCGTATAGAATTTGGATGGGAGATCTGGACATGATTTCTAAAACCAGGGGTTTTTAAAAATAGAAATGAAAAGCCCTTTGATTCGTATCTGACTTTCTAATTTTCATATATTTTCCTAAAAGATCGCAGTGGTGATTGTAGATGGGGTCATTATCTTCATTCAGTATTTCCATTTCTTTTAATTTTTCAAGATCCCAAACTTCTAATGAAGTGAAAACATTAAACATGCCTTGCAAAAGCATCTCCTTGAAGCCATGATAGAAAGCAAAGTCTAATTTTCCCAGCACAGTATATAGCCTGCCGGGTTCATTTGAGCTACTCATGCAGATGGATGAAAATGTGAATGGTTTAGTGCTCTTAAGTTAATGATCTCAGCACGAGTTGGCTACCCCCCTCCAGGGCTTCTCACTGTGGAGACTAGTAGTAGGAGCCCTGGGCTGGTGCCCGCTGCAGTCTTCTGGGCTGGAATAATGACTTGAAAAACCCAACAGACATGCGGTAATCGTAATAACTGTCAGGCCCAGTCTCCCATCAGTGCTCACATCCTCCTAATTTAGGATTAATTCATGCTGTGCTCTAGGAAACTCTTTGTTTCATCGTGTCTTATCACTTTATCCAACAGAAAGCTGGAGCTATAGTTCTTTTCTGCTTCAAAAGATGCAACTAGCTCCATCCCTAAAGTTTTATATCTAACATTAATAGTGTCACTTTGGAGTTCAGGAACATGTTGTACTTGACCTTGTAGATGACTTTTCCTCCCTCTTCCTCCCATTTTCAGGAATAATGGAATTTCAGCTGTGTTAGACTCAGAATTCACAGTCTGCCACCTTTGGATGGTTTTGCTCCATTTTCCCATTGTCCTTTATGTTCCTCCTTAAGTTTGATGATTTTTTTGAGGGGGCCTGGCTCCAGGTCACAGATCTTAAGTCTTTATTTCCAACACGGCAAGTATTTGAAACATAGATTTTATTTTTCTAAGAATTCTCAAACACTGTGTTTTATATTTGCAAACAAGATTAATGTTTTGCCTGTTGGAGCAATTACATGAGCAGTGCCTGTTATTGTTTTCAGTGTAACTTTGTGAGAAATATTGGTGCTTCCCTGTTTTTGCCATAGGCTGCTATTTTTATTCCGATTCCTCCCCAATTGCATGCACCATTAAAAGTTTCGTCCTTTTCTGCTGAGTAAAATCTTATGACTGTTAAAATAGAATTTATGTATGTATGTACGTATGTATGTATGTATGTATGCATGTAAGTATATGCAGGGTTATTCACATTTACGTGATACAAGATACGTTCCTTGCATCAAAACGTTGAGTTAACGGTTGTGACAGCTGTTTAAACCTAATTTGTTATACCGTAACTCGTTAGCTTATATTCTATTTTTGTAGTGTAGTGAAATTAGAAGTTAATGACTTGACTTACACATAATTGGCTTCCTCTCATCTCTGCTCTAAATTAACAGATGATGATGCACAATACTCAGTGTATTTTACTGCTACGAACGATTGAAAGCTGTCTGCATCTGGTATTGTTAAATGAGACTTTTAGAGTTACTTTGTGGATGTGTCAAACCCTTCAAGCCAACACGTGCGAGCATCAGAGCTGGTTCCTGCAGTAAATTTTTTAAATCATAATGCCATTAAACACCACCTCCACTCGCACAACTTCTCATTGTCATCCTCCAGCTTTTGTGTGTGACTAACCATGGACTGTGTGCGCATGGATTACATGCCTGCATGTGAGTTTAACCCCATTTTGAATGAAACTCTTATCCCTGTTTATTTACTGAAACCACAAGTAAACAGTCCCTGTGAGATTCCTTTAATCCTGTTGTTTCATACCCCAAGCTCTCTGAGGTTTATGCAGTTCATATGTAGATCACATCGTTCCCCAGTACAAAAACCGAGCGTTGAAATGGATAGCGGATTCGTGCCGCTATGAGCTTTTCTTCTCAAAAGGATATTCTTTCTCTTTTCCCCCATTGTCTTTTCCTTTCAATGTGGATACACTGCTTTTGAGAGATCCCGTCAGTTGATTATGAATAAGTTATTCCTTGCTTGATCTCAGTCATGGATGTACATACATGTAATGCATGTTTTAAAGAGATGTAGTTGTGAAAATGTTAAGATTAGCTCACAGCCCCTTTCGGCCTTCATATCATTACTTATTTTCTCTTAGCAAGTGTTGAACATAAAACTGTTTTCTCATTCTGATGATCAGGCGACTGAACATGTGCGATAAGTGTAGGACAGTAAAAGCTCTCTCTCCAACGCTGTAGGCCACATAGAGCTCAGCCAGCATTTCTGCCCCCGAATAACTCCTACACAGTACCATATTCATTGAATAATACAAGGTGAATGATTGCTCGTGTGCTAGACAGTCACGTTGCTCAAGGGTTCTTTTCTGCTATGCTTGACGTATATCACTTAATCGGGCTCCTTAGGATTTTTACCGGTTTCACTGCGTAGTTGAAAACATGCATGTGGAATATTTCATAGTGTGTCATATTAATCCCTAACTAAGTAATTGAACAGCAGAAAGCACTTCTCACCGAGTCATTGCTGTGATCTGCTGCATACTTTCTGCTTCCAATTCAGTGAAAGAGTTGTGCTTTTACTGGTTGAGGGTCAAATTATAGTCTGAAGCGAACAAACTCCCCATAGGAATTGAATATTGATTTGCAATTCACTGCTACTTAATTTGTGTGAAGCGCTAGAGAGTCTCATCATATGTAAACAAACAGAAGAATAACAGCTTAGGAATCATTGTGATGGTTCTCAAGGCTTGACATCAAGAGAATAGCTTCTCAGTAGTTTCCATGGAGACCCTGGAGTATCTACGTAATGGCCTGTATAATACAGTATTGGTGGACTACATTCAACATCCTGCTTTTGTATAGGTCTGTTCAGTTTTTGGTACCCACAAAAAACAACTGGCTATATTATCATTGACTCAGTCAGCATGTCTTTTCTTTTGTCTTTTTAAATCTGCTAGTAAATAAGTTTAGTCGTAAGGATTCAAGTATTTTACAAATTGGTTGCCATTGTATGCCTCTCAGGTCTGAGCTTTAGCATGCGTTTGTGCATTTTCTTCAGGTATCCCCCATCGCCTTTCCGTATTCCAAACACCCGTATGCTAGTCTTTATTAATCATTGGTGTAAATGTGAGTGTGAATGCTTGTTTAGAGCTATTATCTGGTCTGTGATGGGCTTGGTGACCAGTCCAGAGTGTACCCCACCTCCAGCTTGCCCAGTGATGAATGGTTGGATCCGTGCATTGCTCACAGAAAAAGGCAAAATAAAGGAAGTAAAGAAAGTGCTAAACATGCACTTTTGGAGAATCTGTTTAATAGGTTTTGCATTATCTTGCTAATTAACAAAGAAATAACCATGGGAAAAAAATCTCCCTGTGAGGGGGTACTTCCTTCGTGTTCCTTAGCTATAATGGATGAAATAACATTGATAAACCATTTTTAGACTCGTAATGGCTTAAATTGCATTTTAAAAGAACGTACACTGACAACAATTTCGCACATGCACAAACAAAATATTTAAGGGCATTTAAAAGCAAAGTAAAGGGGAAAAAAAGTAGGTTTCTAAACTGACAGTGCAATTGATTTTAAATGCTTAAAAAAGCGTTCTCCAAAGGTGTGAATGAAAAGTATTTATACTAGGGGCTGACTTCACCTCTGTTGGCAGCTTAGTCCACTTGTGTGGAATAAGCTTTTACTGAGTCAACAAAAAATACTGATGCTCCCCATTTTACTGTGACTGACAAAGTAAAATGGTTCTCATCCGCTTTCTTAAACATTCTTATGCAGAGAGCTGATGGTATCTCTTTCCAGATTTGTAATACAGCAGCACATATGAGGACGTATGCTGCCATCTATGTCAAGATCACCAAAGGATTTGCATGGCATTCAGGCATAGTTTTTTATTTTTTATTTTTAGTGTCGTTTTTTTTTTTTTTTTGACTGATGACCTGTAGCAAATGCTTGTGGTTTTCATGTAAAAAAAAAAAAAAAGAACTCAATTCTATTGAGTGAACCATGATGGGTTTCACTTTGTTTTGAACAATGGCCACTATCAGGATCGCTGTGTAGTGTATATTGTGCGCCTTGTGTATTCTACCTGTGATTGATTAAAGTTGTATGAAGCTGACCAGCTTATTAATCGATTCAGCAAAAGCCTGCAGTCCCTTGTGGAGGACGTAAATCTTTCACCCCATATTCTTTCTTTCTTTTCTTTCTTTTATTTTTACTTTCCCACGACTTTTATAGTATAGGTGCAACGGGGCAGACTGTGAATCATATTCATCCACGGGAAAGGTTTCCTTAACTCTGTGTGACCTAGATTTAAGGTTCCCTATGGAGAGGGTGAATGCAACAATTGCAGTTTAAATAATTATTAGCTGTGCTTAGAAAGCCAATACTGTACAATAAATTATTTTTGAAAAATAAGCACGGTTTTTTTTTTGCACTGCCAAAGAATGTGGAAATAAATAGAAATGTGCCAGTAAGGCATTGTTTGCACTTAAGTTAGGGGCTAGAGTTGAACTCTTAAATCAACAAAATATATGCACACAGAGTGTTACAACCCAGATTCCAGCAATTTAAACTTTTGCCTTTCACATCCAAATGTGGGTTGAGTTTCATACTGGAAATAGTAGACCCAAATACAAGGATGTGCCATTAGAAATGTGTTAATGCAGTGCTAGAATGTGTCACATTTGATAAGCTAAATGTTGATGTTAAATGCAAGAATGGTATTTTTGTGTGTGTTGGTTCAGGCTCAATTGTCCCTGTTAGAATGAAACAGTCAGGATTGTGCTATTTAACTAAATTGTTCTTGACAATTGAGGACATGCCTGCCAAGTTAAATTCTGACCATTACGCGCACATTTAACAATAATTAGTTATAGCTGACATGATGACTACTTTCAGTGGTGATAATTTTCAGAGACAGGCTCCTCAAATATTTCCGCACTCACTCATATTTTGAGTCCTTATTATGAAGCAAGATTTTTTCTTTTCAATTAACTAAATGTATTCATTGAACAATGAGGAGATCTTTAAAGCAGACATCTATGGGTAAGCCATTCAAATTTGATTCAATAATAAACCAAGAAGGATTGCTTGTTTACTTATTGATTGAGTGGTTGGTCGGTTGGACAAAAGGACAAGCTCATCAAACAAAAGGTTAACAATTTGAAAGGAAGAAAAAGTTGGTTGGTTGGTTGGTTGGTTGGTTGGTTGGTTGGTTGGTTGGTTGGTTGGTTGGTTGGTTGGTTGGTTGGACAAACATACAAGCTCATCACACAAAAAGTTAATACTTTGAAAGGAAAAAAATAAAAACCGATATGAATCAAAGTTGGGTGTAGAGCGGCGTTCCCTGACACTACATTGCTTAAACGCCTATGTGTCCCATCCGATCAGATAAGCGGGTTGTCATGGCCTTTCTCGGCTTGCCTTTATCAAAGTAGCTCAGTTCTCAGGTTCGAGGTTTTGAATATCAGCTCCGACCTTACTGTGTGGAATTTGTGTTTTTTTTTCCTATGCTAGTGTGGGTTGTCTCTGTGTACCTGTTTTTTTTTTTTTCTTAGACTCGCCCCGTTCCATAAGTTAATGTTGGCATGAATGCTTGCAGCTCAACTGCGACCCCAAGGTTATGTTTACGCTATGTTTCCAGTAGCAATTTTCCCCCTGTATTTTCAAGCTGTTTTTCAGGATAGGCCTCCTGAGTCCCAGAAGCTCAATTGCGCCCAACATTTTGTCCCGCAGTTTACAAGTGTTTCCCTATAGTCCCTCCTGGCCTGTCACTTTCTGATGGGATCACTTTCTGTCATTTGTCACATTCTGTAAATGTTTTCCTTCGCTGTGAATGGCAGGGAGTTTCGGCGCTTGTTTGTTGCATTGCGGGAGTCTGATGGCGCTTCTTTACCTGGCTGGCCGGCTCCAGAGTTGGCATCACTATGGAGAAGCACACTGCTGAACGATACGATACGATACGATACGATATGATACGATACAACACGATACGACTTTATTTATACCGCATATTTTTACCGCATTTAATTTGTTTAGCTTGGTTCAAGATCCAGGAAAGTGATATCAATTATCTCTAAACGTATGTTTGAAGGTACTGCAAGTGTTAAAAACATTTAAGTACTGAATTATTATTATTACTTTTTTGGGGGGGCAAGTTTACACACCTTGTCTTTCTGGCATTAGTCGGTCCTCCTCTGCTTGACGCAGTGCGTGCCGGCTTTAGAGATGACCCGGCCACCAGTCTACTCAACGCCAACGCCGGTCCACATTTTGCAGGCTCACGTGTGAGCCCGCGGACCGCAGGCCGGCTTCGATGTTTTCCAACAAATCACCGGCTCACTTGGTTTTGGTTGTGCGTGTCCACACACCAAAGACATTTGAAAAGTTTAGTGTTAATTAAGCGCAACGACACAGCACACATTATTTAGCCTGTGGCTCAACTCCAGACTATTGCGCACATACACTCGTTCAGGAATGGGAGTCGAGCAAGGCATGTTTTCAGTACGTTGAGTGGACACAGCTCACAGCGTCTGACAAATGGCAGGAAGGCTCTTTATTTATTTATTTATTTATTTATATATTTATTCATTCATGTATTTATTTATTTATTTACCTCATTATATATATATCAAAGTGAAAGTGAAAGTGCTTTATTGTCAATTTCTTCACATGCGAAGACACACAAAGAAATCGAAATTACATTCCCACTATCTCACGTAATTAATATATATATATATATATATATATATATATATATATATATATATATATATATATATATATATATATGTTGCATAAACTGATGTTGCAACACTGCATATGGGAGCTTATTGATTTCATTGTCAGTAATTTCTGTGTTGCCGTGTCTTTTCCCATCACACAGCTGTCTGCCACATCAACATCCCGGGCAGCATTCCTGCAGTGCCTCCATTGGGCGATGTTGTGCCCATTCCACGAGCAGCCAAACTGGAAGGGGGAAGAAACACAACTGGTACTACAAGGGGGTTCAAAGCCAAACCCTCTTGGACTCATGGTTTACAACTCGGCCACAACTGAGAGCGCTGCGCCACTCTCAACTTCAGGCACAGTTCAGGTATCACACTGTTGTGAACGAAGGCTCGAACGCAGCTAGAAAGAAAGGTGCTGCAGGCATTCAATGGCCTAGAATATGAAAATATTGGTATTCGAATTGCTTTTCTTAAGCCACACAGGACTAACCAATCAGAGCATAGTACAGAACAGATACAAAGGGGGTGCCTGGGCCACCTGCACAAGTGTCACGTGTTAAAAACTAGGTTTTAAAACTAGGGTTAGGGTGACCAAGGAGGGTTTCAAACTACTTTTAGGGTTTCTAAGATTAGGGTTTCTAACTAGGCTTTCAAACTAGGTTTAGGGTTTCCTATTAGGGTTTCCAACGAGTTTTACGATCGCTAATTAGGGTTTCAAACTAGGGTTAGGGTTTCCGACGAGGGTTTTAAACCAAGGTTAGGGTTTCAAACTAGGTTTTAAAACTAGGGTTAGGGTTTCCAACGAGGGTTTCAAACTACTTTTAGGGTTTCTAAGATTAGGGTTTCTAACTAGGCTTTCAAACTAGGGTTAGGGTTATAAAGTTCTATAGAAGAGACTAGGGAGTTAATTTTCTTTAATGAACCCCATCATTTAATTTTCATGGGCCAAAGACGGACAGGCACACCTTTGTCTGCTGTAACGTGCCTGTGTCATTTGTGACAAATTTTACAACACATAATCTTTCAACTTTACGCACACTATTTAAATGTTGAACTTGTATACCTTTTAGGATATGATCAAATTTCGGCTGTCCCCCAGTTCAGAAAAAACGACATCCAGTCCAAAGACGTCTGTGAGAACAAAGTTGGACGATGGATCACGTCAGGGACGTTCATCTTCATCGCCCACTCAAAGTAAATGTCACCTCATCTCTTGCAGATGTGTTTCTTTCTTTCCATTGCTTAACTAATATAATTGTAATGACAAATTATTTTGTTTCACCACACTCAAGTTGGCATGTCCTGTAAAACAGAATCCACTATGCAGTGTTGAGGATGAGCACACTCCATGACTGAGGCTCACGGGAACTGCAGTCAAAGTGCAAACACTTGAGCTGAAATGTCTTTCTTGTGCATGTCGAAGAGGTCAACTGTGGCTTATACAAAGCAACTCTTCCAAAGTCCAACCCTGTTACAGCTTAAAATTTGGATACCAATTATTGAATTAAACCCAATGACCTGTTTGTTGAGCTAGTCATTGACAGCATCTTTTATTTTATCAACAGAAGTCTGGGCCCGGCATTTAAATTTACATGGGTATCATGTGATAAGTGGAACTGCTGTTAGGGCCATGCCAACGTGCTGAATTGTGTGCCATATTAATTGTATGTATTTGTATAAAACATTACATTATTTTGGTTTAATTATCTACAAAAAGGTATATGTTATTATTATAGTCTAAAATTATTATAAGCAGTCATAAGAATTACAAATATTAACACTACATCACAATTTAGTCAACATTCGCAAAAATTGATATGAGCAGTGGCTAATTTGCATCATAAAGAAGTACCCCAAAATTGACTTTAGTAAATATGGCTGTTTAGAGCGGGCGATGCGGTGTGTGCTATAATTGTTGATTCTCGGGACGTTTTTACAAAAAAAAAATGGTTAAGACCTGGATCTGTTTAATATTTTTGCAAAGCATGCCTTAATGTTGCTTGAAAAAACAAAAATGGTTAATTGCAATCTAATGAAATGGCAGCCATTGAAGCTACTTTGTTGCAATGGGAACTCCAAAAGAATACTCCAATTACCATTCAGTATTTAGTGTGTTTATGTGGTGATCTGTTGGTGTTATCTTATATATCTAATTTTCGTAAACTGATCCAATAAACTGCAGTGGTGGTTTAGCTTTGTAGCTTTAGTGTTTTATTAGAAGCGCACTAAAACTCAAACTAATGCACCCAGATTCAAACTTCATTATGCTAAGTGACTGTAACAGTGAAAGCTACCCATGAACTTCCTAGGTATATGCAGCCCGTTGTTTGTGCCACCAAGGAAAGCAACATTTTGAATTACTGCTGGATTATTGAAAGACTGTTGCCCCTGCAGCTTTGTCTGATCACTGTTTAAGATCCATTTAACCACAACATATATACTAGCACAATTTTAAACGTGCAAAGCTACAGTGAAAACAGTGAAAAGTGGACCAGTGAAGCGAAGCCGGCCCTACAGGACTGTTTGGAATGCGATGTCTGGCTTTGAAACTTCAGCTGGCCGCTTGAATGAATGTACGGACATCTTACAATAGTTTTTGTGAGGACGTGTCCCAATAAAAAAAAATTCACTCGTTCAACATGGTTCACTGCCAAACCCAGACACTCAGGAAGGCTAAGGTAGACACCTTTCGAAATACTGTACAAATGGTCGCAAAACCAGTTGAAAAAGGACATTAACATTGCCAAGAGAAGTTTTGCAGAAACACTGGAGAAAGAGATTACCGCTAGCGGCTGTATCACTGTGGAATGGCCTAAAAGCAGTTACAAACTATAAAAGATAATCCCGCCAAACAGAGAACAGTAAGGGGACCGGCTGATGCTGGCTGACACCCAGTTCACAATGGACCCCGCCTACTGCTCAGAGACTGCTGGGATAGGCTCCAGCATACCCATGACCCTTGTGAGGATACAGCTATCTGGATGATGGATTGATACTATTAATTCACATAAAAGTGGTTTAACAGAGGGCTATGTGACAGTAGAACAAAACCTTGCCACTAAGTACTTTACACATTTTCTTGGAGGTTTACTCAAAGCTGCTGGTTTTATATTACCAAGCGTGCTCTTCCTTATCGTTCCCAATATAATAATATCCCTCCCAAAATAACTTTTGAACTACAAGTTCTAAAATCCTTTTTAGATATTCTACATCCTGCACACATCTGAAGATAAATGTGCCTCCGTCTGCATTTCATATTGAAGCCCAAACTGCTTATTTTCTGTACTTGGCGTCTGGCAGTAAATACATCAAAATTGTAGTAAACACAACACACAGCCACTCATCTCCCATGACAGCTCAAATAAGTTGAGTCGACCCTGGCCATATGCGCAATGATTGGACCCTTTAATAAGGTTGTTAACTTATTGTGGGGGAAAAGAATGGTCTTGATCTGGGTCCACTTCAAGGGCCCATGCAGAGCAGAGCGTTCTCTGAAGAAAGCCCAAGTGGCCTGAATGATTCAAGCATGTGTTGAGAGGGAAAACCAATGATCTCTGCCTTTTGTTAATTCCAGCCACTAAATAATTATTGGCTTTGTGCACGTTCGTGCATGGATAGAATTTGTATTTCTGTTTTTTCCTTCAGATAGCTCTGGAAAGGTCTTTATTGACTGAATATGACAATGAAGTATTCTGATTGAAATAAAATACCGATATTGAAGAAAAAAGAAGCATTTTTAACAGATAAGAAAGCCCCCAAAAAAGACCTGTAATACCACATCAAGGTTTGAATCCTATTACCTATTATATTGTATAAATGAACTATAAAAAATTAAGTGACTTTTCTTGGAAAAAGGTCCAAATCATTCACAACTAATGTATGAGTTTTAAATGAAAAATCAAGACTTCAAATATTTCCAAGGTGTGCTGTAACACGCTGCATTTTCCATGATCTTAATGAGCTGAAGTGTAGAAAAATGGATGGATGGATGGATGGATGGATGGATGGATGGATGGATGGATGGATGGATGGATGGATGGAAATATGGCAGGAAAAATGGAAAAAGGGAGTCTCAGCCAAAGACAAATTTAAATGAATTAAAAACGTAGGAGCAGAAATGTCTTATTGTTGTTGCTGAGCATGTAAGTATTGTCCATAGTTTAGCTCAGTTAAGAAAAAAAAAGTCCATCTTCATCAGGTAAAACATTCCCCGCTGGCAAGGAAAATAATGAAAACGAACATCCTCAAGCCAAATGTCTTCAGATGAGAGGTAATGCAAGCGTAAGTTTGAGACAGAGAGCCAGCATAGCTCTGTGTGCATGTTGTCTGAACAGATGGGAGCTACAGTGAGACACCCCGGGCAGACCGTGCAATTTCCAAAAGATCATTCGAGCTCTAGCACAGAGCACGACAAAGAGTAGGAGGGAGGACAAAGATGCTGGGAAACCTTTCGTTCCGGAATTACCATGGCGACCAACCAAATACCTCAGGAAGAATCATTGTTGAACTTAAAACTCACAATGACATCTAAATCTAACCCTTTTTCAGGGTGGATACATTTACTACTCGGTTCAAATATCTTTTGTATTTCTCACACTGCGTTCTGCACTTCCTACTTTGGTGTAATCATGGCAAAATGTGGATTTACATTTATCTTTTATACAAACCACTATTCATGTTAGTGCAATACTCGGAATGCAGTGTTTTGGCATCTTCTCATTATAGTTTCTTTTAGCTATTTAAAGTAATGGCAGTGACTTTTATTCCATTTGCAATTATTTGATTTTTGATTGCAAGAGTATCCCGTTGTGGTTGTTAGCTCAGAATGCAAGAGGTAAAGATGTGAGTTCAAGTGACAGATTTAATTTGAGATGGTCACTGTTTACTTTATTATTCAACAACTTTTTGTACATATATTTTGCAGGTCAAAATGACATCCACGAGGTTTTTTCTCCAGAATCACCATGGGGCCCTAAGGTAAGCAACGTTGAGGCAACATTTTAACTTTAATCGTGTTATTTTGATAGTTTGTCAAAGCTTTTGGCAGAAATTGCCCGAGCACTGTTTTTCCAAGGTTTTTCTTTTCCAACGTCAAGTGTTAATGTGTACTCCACAGTACAGATGCAAACCCTAAACCTCATAACTGAAGTTAACGTGATAACCAATTGATCACCTTATTGCCCGCCTATGTTTTTTTTGCCAAGCAAACAGGACTGAGCTTAAAGAATCCATGTGCCGTGGCTTTTATTAGTAACCTTTCATTGTTTTCAGAAAGTACATCAAGAGCAGTAATAATAATACATTTTTAGCACCTTTAAAAAGGTGTTTACAAACTACTGTTCGAATAGTTTTGAGAGCCATCCAACAAATGTCAGACAGGCAGTATTTTACAGCAGCTAGGCTGCTAGAATCCTGTATTGACTGTATGACAGGGAAAGGACATTTTATGGCACTCAAAAATTTGGCCAAGTGGCAGGCAGCATATAAATGGTAAAAAAAATGGGCCTGAAACTGAACCCAGCAGCACACCAAAGACAAGGGAGTAATTGGCTTGAGCAGGCGTTGCCTAAATTGACCAAAGATATTTGCTCTAAAAGAGTAAAACCATCTTCGTCCAGAACCCCTGGACCCGTACCCAGTGTTTAAGCTGATCAACTAAATTAGTGTACTTAAATGTGTCGAAGGCACAACAAAATGAGTTTTGTATAAAATGAAGTTTAATATTTTCTTAAAGAGCAGCGGGACTTGAATTTTTCAATTTGACAAGCGTATTTCTTTCAGCTGAAGAACTGCTTCGAACATTGATTGAAAAACTTTTTTTAGTACTACTATACTAGTACTACTAGTACTACTATTACTACTACTACTCATTGTAGCTATGTGTTGCAGGGGTGAGTAACAGTGAGTAGTGTTACATTTTCACGGTATAACCTGAGAACATGTCAGATGTTTTATGAGCCAACTAATGGCTGAAGTGCATATGTCCCTGCGTCTAGCTCCTACATTTATACAAAAGACTAAGTAAATAACGGTGTGAAGCACAAGTCATTATTGCTGAGGCTGCTCTGAGTGCACACTATAAATCTATTTGGCTATGTATTCATCTATCATTTTAATGGCACTCCAAGTCTTTGCATGGAGAGATGAAATGGGAATCAATGTGTGAAGCCATGACATTGCTTTTGGCATCCTAAACTTCATCTTGACTAGTTGTGCAGCAGTAGTCCCAAATGCACTCTTTGTTTCCCATTTCCCCTGCTTTTAAAGATACAGCTATAAAAATAAGCATTTCAACCAACTACACCCATTTCCTTTTCCTGCTCAACAAATTTCTCTTCCCTTGTCAACATGGCTGTCAAGTGCTGATTAATCAATCGCATCCTTTTCTGGGATGGCGAGCGTAAACAAGCCTTTCTCTCCGATTCTGTCAGCAGCCATTGTTTGATCTGACAACTTTCTCTTGCTTGCATACATTATTGATTTTTAGCCCCCTGTTTGCTGCTGTGCAGAATGCTAATTAGGCCGTGATATTTATAGCCAACGTTTGGGCGAGCCATTGACTTTCCATGTTGATGTTGATACTATTTTGCATCGGGTCGTGGATGTTTTTCATAGTCATGCTGTAAATGCAAGCGCGTGCGTAGTCTCCAAACCAGGGTGAGTCTCTGTTGCACTTTTTTTGCTGGCACTGGCTGATCTGGCAGCTGCTACTGTCTCAGTCACAACTCATTTGCACAGATGCCTGTAATGCTGAATAAGTTACACTCCATTCTTGTCTTTGGATACCATGACAATCGTCTCGTTTTACCTCATTTCTATGTTAGCACTACTGTTCATTGCTTTGTGCAAGCACTCCTGCTATCGGTCTTCAAGTTGTAAACACAATGTAGATACTCATAACAATGTCTGTCTGTGTGTCTGTGACTGTCTGTCCATCCATCCATCCATCCATCCATCTGTCCGTCCAGCCGTCCGTCCATCCATCCATCCATCCATCCATCCATCCATCCATCCATCCATCCATCCATCCATCCATCCATCCATCCATCCATCCATCCATCCATCCATCCATCCATCCATCCATCCATCCATCCATCCATCCATCCATCCATCCATCCATCCATCCATCCATCCATCCATGCGAGCGACCTAAGTTTTTGTGTGATCGTTGAGGCATATTTTCTTGTCAAACTACAAATGGTCCTTCTGTTGTCACATGCAAATTGCAAGGTATCCATTGTCTTTCCAGACCACCGATAGTGGCTGTTAAACAGAGCTTGATAAAACTGCAATGTAATATGAATGGCAGGTGTATTATCTTTGAAAGGAAGCCTTCTATTGCACTGCTGCCAGGGCCTGTAGAATTGGCTTCCCTAAGAAGCAGAGATGTCATTAAAAAAATACACCTCTTTTCTTGAAACGAGCGCAAGACCGTGATTACGTTCCTGCTCTACAACCCTTTTTGTAGGATTGTAAAACTCAGCAGCTATTTTGTTTCAACATTTGTTGAAAGTATTGCAAGAAGTGTTATTATTCCCTGTCGTCCTTGGTTCTTTCAAGCTACAGTTTAGTATTTTTGTTGCACTAGATTAGACGCAGGCCATCACAAATATCTTATATGGGTTAAAAGCAGCCTTGACTAATATGTATAGAATACATATTTTTGCATGCAAGTAGGATTGAAGCACTATTTGCTCGAATCCTTGGATGTTTGTATGGTACAGTCCTTGGAGTGCAATGCTTTTTTAGCATTAGAAATAAACACAATTTCACCCAGGGTCATAGTTCAGTTCAGCATCTTAAAATAGTCTAGTTTGAAATGCTAAATGTTGACCTAACGTGTTCCTACTGCAGGCTTTGTCCTATCCTGCTACCCTAAACAAGATGAACAGTGTAGTAGTGGATGGATGGATGGATGGATGGATGGATGGATGGATGGATGGATGGATGGATGGATGGATGGATGGATGGATGGAGGGAGGGAGGGAGGGAGGGAGGGAGGGAGGGAGGGGCGGACGGACGGACGGGCGGGCGGGCGGG
This sequence comes from Syngnathus floridae, assembly GCF_059516105.1. Lineage (NCBI taxonomy): Eukaryota > Metazoa > Chordata > Actinopteri > Syngnathiformes > Syngnathidae > Syngnathus > Syngnathus floridae. Next base: position 22,475,419 of record NC_142414.1, on the reverse strand, counting down.
CGGTCGGGCGGACGGACGGACGGATGGATGGATGGTGGGATGGATGGAGTGAGGAAGGGAGGGAGGGATGGATGGAGGGACGGATGGATGGATGGATGGACAGACGGATGGAGGGGATAGATGGATGGAGGGGATGGATGGATGGATGGATGAAAGGATAGAATCAGTGTCGAACCTTCTATTATCACCTATGCTTAGTCTCTATCAGCTCCAATTCTTCATACTTTGACTTGGTAGTCACCTTCTGACAGCTTGCTAATATGTTCCTTTGTGTGCTTGGCTGCTACACCCTTTGTTCTTAAAAATTACACTTGCTTTCTCCTTTCCTGTCCCAACATCCTGGCAACATTCGAAAAGCTTTGTGTACCGGACGATACCTGCTACACAGGAAAGACATCGGTCCAGCCATCAAATTGTCAGCTACGTATGAGGTGTCAATGGTCAATGTACAGTACTTGAATTCTGAGATAGCTGGATCCTTACATTCAACATAATTTTATATTTTTATTGTTTCGTGAAACCCTTCCTTCAGGTCATTGCGATTAACCTGTAATGCTCCTTAAAATTTGCAAAGTGCTCCTCAAATGAAGTCATTGAATAAAAACTGCTCTTCAAAGAATCGTTATTTCAAGTCTTGTATGAGCAATGAGGAAAGTCATTGGGTCACTGTATATTGAGTTTAAATGGAGTTTACAACATTTCAGGTTACGTTGCACTATTAAGCAGTCAAGTACTTCTAAATGGACATCTTCTGGATCTTTAACTTTAATGATGGTGCTGTGATAGTGGCTCTTCAGCTTTTGGCAGGGAAACTTCTACTGCAGATGTTTTACATCACAGAAGATGCATTTGTAAGGAGACATTATGCTTTGTAATTTGGGTGGTTGGATGAGATGCTAAAACAAGGAGAATAAGATTTGATTCGGTTAATCTAAATTAGTGGAGACTCATATATTTTCTGTTTTTTTCCCAGATAAGTGTAACACCATCTGTCCATGCCAAAATTTGAGTTTGTTTTGAGGTTCCATTTGCATCTTGTCAACTGAATCCACCGCCGATTTTTTACAAACACTCTTTGTAATGTTTTAAATTGCGTTTGTCATTTGAAACTCATTAAGTACAAGCGTTTCCCTTGTTATTCATAATAAAACAATGATACCAAAACAATCACAAGCTATAATAACATAACATAACATGACGTGATGATAACTATTCACCTGTGTTTCTTTTCAGCTATCACTGTCTCAACTGACAGCTACCTCACACTACCCGACCATGAGCAATTCCAGCTCAGGGTTGCCATGGCAACAGTCGTATCCCTCTCTTCACCAGCCTTCCCTAACGGTGCCGGTCCAGTGGCCATCACATGCTGCAAGATCTCCTTCCCTCTGCGTTCAGAGACATGCACAAAATACACATATGGCGGTAGGTGCACACTCAGAGTTGGAAAGCAAGCCAAGAGGCCTTCATAAAGACAGCACACACTAATACTTTGCACAAAATACAGCATGCATAATCATTTCAACCAAAGTATACACAGGCAGTCACTGACTGAGTTCAAGAACATGTTTACAGTATCCACTTGAGCTGAATACACATGCCACACTAAACTTTAGCCTCAAACCATTTATTTTGCCTGTGGAAATATGACATGTTGCGTGCAGCAGATTTCACCTCTTCATCTGTATTTTTTATTTTTTTTTTGCAGTTTAAGATCCATTTCTGTCTCACCTACTGTATCTCAGAAAGTTATAATTGTTTAAATCACAATATTGGGTCATGCCTTTTTCTCCTAACAAATGTGTCTAATTGAAAGCTTTTAGATCTCAAACATAATAATGGAAAATACCTGTAAACGTAGCTAACTGGGTGTAACTGATAACCAGCTTCATGGACTTTCGGAGTCTCATTGCTTCAGCCAGGGGAATGCAGAAATGAAGACGTCAGCTAGACTGTGCTGTGTTTAATTACGGAATAATTTCCAGAAATGAACTAAGGCTAACCTGCTCCCCCAGTTGTAGGTATGCACAGCACAATATCAGCACTTTGCCTGTGAAAGCTGCCTTGTCTCTGCATAATTGGACCATGTTCACCCACAGGCATTAGGCATCTACACCCTGTGGACACTTCATTAGGTACACCTGCACAACCTAATGAGAGCCAATATAAGACGAACTATACATCCAAATGTTCATATTTCCAAGCAAAATGATAATGCTCAGTTTTCACACTGTCACTTTTGGTTTTACTGCACTCGTGATTTAGGTTGTATTCTTCCCCATTATCTGCATCATTACGTGCATGCCATTCTTCTTCAGGTCGGCTCAGTTGTCAGCAGTGTTCCGCACCTAGAGATGGATATTCAGCCAGAGAGGGATAAGACCCATTTACTTAAACATGAGGAAGACCAACTTCAGGAGCTCCCGTTCACTCATGTCCATGCCCCTGTCATCACAGTGGGTGTGACTACACCAAGGTGTGTCAAGTAAAAAAAAAAAAAAAGAAATTGTTTGGTTTCGTCAAAGTCAGTGTGACTTTTGAAGTAGTAAATTGCCTTTGATTGATACATACTGTCCACCCATACCTTGCATTTTTCATCTTTTTCCTTGCTCCAACATTTACCTCAACTCTCTGTGTCTGACCACATTCTGTAAAGTCTCCTTATCAAAAGAAGCACTGGGTGGACTGCCAGTCACCAGACAGATAGTGTCTGGCTTACACCGCTTTCTGTCAGTGCTACAGGCTGATGGGAAATTGGTGACTAAGCACAGTATGTGCCCGTGCACACTTTTTGCCTGTCTGTGCTGTAAACAGTGAGAATACTAGTAGGACATCACATAGAAATCACATCCGTTTATCATGTTTACACTTATAATTTATTATTGAAATACATAATAATTTGCCGGGAACACCTCACTGGGGAGGTTTCCAGGAGCCATCCTAACTAGATGCTCGAGCCACCCAATCTGTCTTCTCTAAATAAATCAGAGCAGTGGCTCTACTCTGATTCTTTCCTGGATGACCAAGCTTCTCACCCTATCTCTGAAGCCCGTATATTTCCTGTGAGTGTTTTTGAATTGCCTGAATACTGTTTTTTCATCAGGATTTGTTCAAGGTTGCAAAGACGTTCACCAGACATCCACACAATATTTGTGCATGCCTGCGTGTTTAAAGTTACAAAGATAATTGCAACAGTATATTTTTGTGACTTTTTGTGCTTGAAGGGCACTTCACCATTATTCCTCAAGTAGTTCAACTTTGTAATTGTAGATGTTTGAGTAGCATTAGTTAATGTTGATTGGCCAAAGTCACCAGTGAAGCCACATACTGTAAAACCCTCCTGTGAGTCTTAGTGTGTACAGCCATTCATTACAACTGTAAGTGACTGTGTTGCTATCTACAGTGGTATTGATTGTCTTACTAATTGACAGTGGTTGTTCTGAGTAATCCAGTATTATTGTTCTTAGACGGAAGAGTTCCAGCAATCGCCAATTTAAAAAGTCAAAGTCTGCTTTATTGTCAATTTCTTCACATGCCAAGACACACAAAGAGATCGAAATTACGTTCCCACTATCCACATAGTTCACAATGTACATACAAGTAAACAACACAAGAAAAATAAAACAAGAAGGCACAATCAATGAATAAATAAGAGTGATGAATAAATAATAAATAAACAAATAACACAATAAATAAGTACAGGACGCTACGCAGGAGGGGGAAGAGAGTTCAGGTAAACTCTGGTATTGCTGTGTTTACTTAGATAATGATCCAAGTAGAGTTGGCTTTTAGATGGAAGAGATAGATTATTTAGTCCAGCAGTAAGACAGCAGCCTGCCATAGAGATGTGCCAATATTTTTGACAGAAAGGACTACATCCAGAAAATAATGGGCACTCTGACACAGAAACAAGATCTTGCATTAGTACAAAGAGTGCGTAATCAAGCAACTTGCAGAAACAGCTTTTCGAGCCTACAATGTGGATTTAGACATGCTGCTCTTCAGTTCAGTGGGCTGAAACATCTCTGCCACCTCTTGTGGAAGTAGAAAGTTTTTTCGGTGCAATGACTCATTTGTTTGACAAGAACAATGACGTTTAACACCTGTACCATTTTGCCTTCATAGCCTTGAACATAAATATAGTTTAAAAAAAAAAAAAGAATGACTGAGTGGCTGGTATATGAAATTCAAGCCACATCTGAGAGAAAATAAAATGATCCACCAACCTCATTGTTGTCACCATAATTAGTTTGATTAAGGCTTCAGTCTGGTGCACCGTTGGGTATCATCTGTTCACCAACTGGGCACAGACAACGCTTTCATGATAAGCCTAAACATTATCCGAAACATTAGCATTTACTGTGCTTTTAGCCAGCCATCTGTGTGCTGTGTTGGGTGTCATTGTTGACAGTAGAAGTTATGAATGTTACTATGGCTGCCGCAAGACAGGTGGTTGCTATGATTAGCCATAACTGACAATTATGTGAGGAAATCCTCAGGGTGTACTTCAGCGCCCTCTGTCTTTTCCCTCCAAGTACTCTCACGGTCCCTGTGCTTGATGAATGTATCCTGAAAACATTTTGGAGAAAGTGAAGACTGAAGTTGAACTTGATTGTAACGAAATGCAATGAGTAAATTGAAGTTAAGCTCCGGTAAATTACAAGCAATCTTCAGCTCCCTTCTGACTTCACAGGAAAAATTCGAAAAAAATTAAATGAATGGAGTGGTTTCCAAAAGGAATAAATATGCTTTCTAAAATAATCTTGATGCAGGATTCCAGCGGCGTGCCTGAAAAGTTGCCTATGGAATGCCATTTTCCACTACTCAATGTCGACCTTGTATTAACTGGTCAGTCGGGTAAATTTGTCATTGACACATCATTGTTTTGATGATGTACGGCCAGAAATGAACACACGTGCTAATATAATCTTACTCTGTTACTGTGCCTCAGCAGTGTAACTCCTGGTCTTCACTTTGCTGCAGCAATTCATTTTCTTGTTGCCCTCAGTTTCCATCTCAGATCAATTTTGTTTACAAGATTCTTAATAGCAACACATTTTATTTGATTTTTTACACAATGACTTTAATTGCTGAATTCAATCTCACCTTGAATGCTTATAAATGTAATGCAACTCTTCTCCTCACAGCTTGTCCACAGTCAGTTCGAGGAGTTCACTGGCCCACCTCTACTCTGCTGGCTTTCCTAACATTGTGGATTCGAGAGGGCAGGTGGCAGAAGTCTTGGATGCCACGGAGCCGGTGCCCTTTGATCCACACCGTGAAGAAATGGATCCTCTGCGGGAGAATCTTTTGGTCTTCCAATTTCTTGCATTTACAAGGTGAAGTTGGCAGTCCTGTAATTGTTATTATCATCCTGCAGATATGCTTGAGAGTATTTCTAAGTTGCACTCAATCACAAACAATGAAATAGTCTATGTCACATCAAAACTATAGTCAGTATCACAGTTTTATGTAATTGTCTAAAAGTTTGTCTATTCTTGAGAAAGATCTACTTTTGTTTGGTTTCTTTGGTCATCTAGTGTTTAAAAGAAGTAACATGATTTTCCCTAAGTCACAAAGAAATGAGAGCTTCATCTGATAATCGGATTGTTGCAATTAATTTTAGATGGTGAATTTTGGCACCTGACTCAACGACATATTTGTCATTTAGTTAAATTAGTTTGTTTATTTGCATCATTAAAACACCGTAATGAGAAAGATTTCTTTTGGGCTAGGGTTACATCTATTGTTTGAAATACATGAAAGAAAATACTCCCTTTTTCACACTTCTGACCATGCACTACAAATGTGTATCCTTGCATTTTTCAATCGCATCCAAGGAAAAAAAAAACTGCAGACGGCCGAGTTCCTCTTTTTTTACCCCCCTCCTGCTGAGCTGCGTCGAAGATACAGACGCACTCAGGCATTAAGTTCTGTCAGTCATCCTCTACTCACATGTCAGCTGCATGCTCATGCACCGCACGCACACATATGCTCACAATTCGTGCAAAAACACATTTCCTGTCAGCACACCCTCTGTCAGCAAGCCGTCACAAAGGCCCCGGAGCCGGCGCCCTCTCAGTGACAGTAGAAGATGCGTGCTGAACACATCACTCGCATTACTGTGTCCTTCTCTCGTTGTGTATGCAATGTCAGCAGTTTATTAAGGCCGTTCTTTGTTGTTGTTCAATATGTCACCATGACATTTCGTGCACAAGCACTCGGGATATGTTAGCCTTGTTTTCAAATAAATGTCCATGCTTTTAACAAGGAAATAAGCAGTATGTATCCCATTAAACCCTTAACACTTTTAATGGGGAAATGGCAGCAGACAGACTTGCGTACAGTAGTTTTAAATGACACACAGTGAGTACAGCATCCTCGTATTCAAGGGATGACTTCCTTTGTGTGGGTGGTTTGTCAGTTCATAAAGAAATTTGTGAGGTAAGCTAATTGAATTAGTGCAATTACTTTTTAAAAGTATTGGCACACTTATTTACTAAAAGTAGGATCAAAATGTCAGCGTATTCCCTCTAGATAAAGTTGGAGACCCAACGACCACTTATTTGTCAACTTTGAACTATATTAACAATAAACAATGAATGAAACAGTAATAATGCGTACAGCATAGGCATAATCATAAAAAAAGTGATTGGACCAATCAACACATAAATATAGTGTTTTGAAGAATTTAATTTTTACATCTAAGTATTTTCTTGTTTGTACCAAAAAATGAATGATAATTTTACCACAAATAATTGTGATTATTATTTTTTCATTATCATTGTCTTTAAAATGGTGATCATTTCTGTTTGATTATGATCCAAATGGAACATGTGTTGGAACATCTGTTGAAAAAATTACAATACATTGAAAAAAAAGAAAATTCAGATTTGCTTATTAAGTCGTAGACATGAAGGCAAGACATAAAGGCACACCTTGATTAACTTCTCAGATGAATCAATGAGAGCTAGAAACACCAACATTCTCCCAAACACTCTGTCCTGTGCCCTTTTACTTTCATTTGGCTGTCCGTCCGTCCATCTTTGTATTCACTCTGTGGATTCTTATTTCATGATTTTAAAATGTATTAATATTAACCTGAAAGGAAATGTGGTTGTCTCTGCTGCATACATTTGTGTTGCATGCAAAATTCACTTTCATTTTTGTCTATTAAGGTGATTGCTGATGGCCCAATACAAGTGCACGGAAGTTGATTTCATTATTCAGTGTAATTCAGTGTAATCTTGTAAGTGTGCAATGAAAGAAAAGGCTTCTTCTTTTTTTTTTTTTTTACAACCTCAAGTTTGTTTAGCGGTAGATATCTTTGTGTGGGTGCTGTTAAAAGGATGAAGGGTAGTTTTAAAGATGGTTGAATGAGTGACTTTACATTTTACAACAATCTATTTCTAGAATTTAATTAATTTAGATGTAATAATTATTTTTTAACTAATAATTGAGCAAATGATGAAACAGTACACTGTTTGTTAATTAATAATATTTTTAGGACATCACATTTGTTGAGCTATTTCAGGCACCATGAGGCATTATACTAGAAAATAGTCCATTTCTGAAGTGATATAGAATAGATCCCAACTATACATACTATATGATTTCCTGGTAAATGTTTGTACAGTTATAGAAGAATACACTGCATATTCAGGTTTAGTACAGCAAAGGGTGAATTCATATGTGGACAACTTCCTTTACAATGTACAGAAGAGAGTATTTCAGTCCATTTACTGAGTTGCACGTCCTGATTTTGTTAAATGCAGTGTTTTTTTGTTTGTTTTTAATCAGGATGCCAGTGGTGGGGATTGGTCCTGAATGGCCAGCCAACATCTACTTCACCTTCCAGTTCTACCGTTTTCCACCAGTCACATCACAACAGCTTCGACTGCTCAACAGTGACAAAGTGCAGCAGAAAGCAAGCGAGCCGCTTCCTTGTGTTCTAACCTCCATCAATAATGACGGCTCTGTCAACTCTGGTAATGATCCTCTGTTGTCTTGGAAAGATATTGATACGTTTCTCATAGATTGTGTTACCTTCTTTTGGAGTTTTTAGTTTGTAGCTGCACTGGTTATAGAGTAGTCACAGTAGTTTGCTTTCAATGCACAATCAATGAGGAATGAGCATCATACAAATGGTTGATAACTAAGAATTCACAACATAAACAATAAACAATAAACAACATAAACAATCAACAACATAAACAAGTCAAAACCACAACCAAAAGAGAACATTATTCAAAGCATACACAAACTTTCTAAAAACAAAATTATCAAAATAATATGCAGTCTGCCGTGCTACATGATGTTTTTTGTAAACAATAGCCAGTGGCGGTTCTATACTGAATTACCACCTGGGCGAGACCACTTCTGAGCACCCCCCGTTTCATTTTGCACAGGAGATTTTTATTAGAATGATATAAGAGTAAGTGAAACGTGCATTTCTCATTTGTTGCAATTACAATAGGAAACACTTTTTAACATTGTAGCATGCAGAGTTAGCATTCAAAGCAATGTGAAAATACCAAAAAACTAAAATGAAAACATGTAACACAAATGAACACTTTCTATATCATAAAATACACCCTGTATGTGCACAAAAGGTCCAAATGTACCAGGAAAAAAAACGTCAAAGCACCATTCCTCATGTGAACAACGTTAACTATAACTCATATTGTGCGTGCAAGCTTCATTGTGATTTATGTCAGCCCTATCCAGCTCGGAGTTGTCCAATCATTTCGTACAAACTGCGAGCCAGTTTCATGATGCTCCACGATGTTCTCCGATGCCACTTCCCTTTCAATCAGCCAAGCGGCCAGTGATTGATGTCTATTCATGTTGCAACTAATGAAATGGAAGAGATATTACTGCTACTGACAGAGTGTGATATTGAATACACAAACATTACCCCCCCTCTTACCCTACAGACCTCCTCAGAAAAACATTTTGGATTAGCACTGTCAATATTTCTGGATGCACTCTATACTATATTACCCAGTGTACTTTCACCAAGATCTTTCCATATATGGTTCAGTATTCTCTCCCAGAAAACCTTTACACCAATTCAGTGGCAAAAGGTGAATAACTCTACCCTTTTACTTTTGAAGGATTAAGACTTAAGGGTGTGGTTTAGCAGTTTGTCGGTTTATTGCCTCTCTGGGTTTAACGTTCTATTCTTCTCATGACATCTGTCACATCCTTTTCTTTTGTTTTTAAATGAAAATGTCAAAGTAGAATCACAGTAGAGGACATGAAATCAACTGGAATTCATAACACATAGAGTTCTTTGTCAAACGTAAACAGATATCATGGGAAGCTTCTGGCTGAGTAATACCTTGAAGGTGGAAAGCTCCAAATGTGCACTTTTGGTGACAATAATGCTTCATCTTGGAGGTTACAACTGTCATCATATGTGTCATCATAATCATACAATCGCACCTCATTAGACTTTCACTGAGTTTTTTTTTTGTGTTGGGTTGATGTTGGTCATTTGAGTCCACTGAGTCACAGCTATGGAACTGCTCTGGAACAAATTATTCCAAATGTAATTAATTTTCCATGGGAAATTCAATCAAATTAATGTAGGCCAGCCAACCATCGACAACAACAACAGCCAATGTTCCGTGATGTACAATTGTGGATGGATTTTGAGCTTCCGCTGTAATATAAATACTAAGAGCGATGGAGCGTGAAAACAGTGAAGAATACAGAACGCATTGGTCAATTTGTTTTGCTCTTTGTAAAGAAAAAAAAGACTTTTGCATTTTTCTTTTCAGAAATCCGGGAAAAAAGGAATGAATCTAATTTATGCAAAATAGACCGATTAGGGCAGTATAATGCTGAAATAACAATCACAGAATTAAGAACAGCCATTTGTCCACTAGTGGTATCTCTCCTGAGAACCTGCAGTTACACAGCCAAGCAATAATGACCATAGAGACACACACACACACGCAAACGCACACTTCATTGTTGCCCTGCATGACTTTCAGGCTGGTTGGCCTGCTGTGCACACATCAGACAGTCTATCCTGGTTGTGTAGTAGTGTTGCAGGGTGAGTTGTCACTCTGTTGGGTGTCGCTCCAAGTCTGCCAACCCACATGCACACACATATATGCCCCTCGGGGCAGATATCTCAGTCCTTGCCTGCTTCTGAACGCAAACACCCACAGAGTGTTGTCCGTCTTCCTCTTGGCTCTTCTCTTGCTCTTTCATTGTTACAAGCTCATGGCATGCTGGGTGAATTAATGGTCCAAGTGAAGACTTCCTGGGTGTTTGGGCAGACGGTAAATGATTTTACCCTGTGTTTGAACATTCTTGTGGTCATCATACGCAAAACATACTTCTTGACAGACAAAAAATATTCCAGCTGTCCAGTATTTTAGAATATGGAAACTTTTTTTAGTATAGTTTTAGACATCCCACATGTCTCAAACAGATCTAAACAAGACTATTGACTGGGAGCCGCAGTGCTGAGCCAATCGAGTATGCTAGCATCAAATATATGGAGCTGAGTAAGTACTGTCTGTAGGGTATTATTAGTATAATTGGGCCCCCCATCCATTTTATGTTCCACCCTGAAGTCTGAGGTCTGGGGATAGGTCTGAGTATGCTCGTGTAAAAATACCTAAACAAAAACACAATTGATTAAACAATAAACTGGGAGTACTAACAATAAACTGTGATGGAGTGAGGAAATGTAGTTTAATGTCACCTTTCATATGGTATAAGGATTCATTTTCATGTCTGTCTTTCATGCTACATTATTTAGTGTTGATGATGCTACTTTCAACTGGTCGGTTTTTCCTGGTAGTTGAAATCTGTTATTTGGCTGAATTGCCTCCTCTCCACCTTCTCTATCTTTGCGCAGATTCACCTGGGCTGCAGGTACAGTTCAGAGTTGATGACAGTTTTCTAAAGCCAGGAGAGAAGCGTTGGTTCCTGCGCTACCTGGCCCTTCACACCATGCATGTTGACATTTGGGACAGTGAGTCATTGCTGCTCATAGGTTCAACAGCCATTGAGCTCAAGGTAATACACTCCATTTGTGAGAAAAACCAATACGATATTATGGCTCTTACAGAAAAAATTCTCATTCCATTTCATGTGACATTTTAACCACCAGCATAATTTATAATAGATTGCAATCTGTTTTTGCAACCCGTCATGGCATAGCAGTGCATCCATCATTGATTCATGCAGATGCCTGACATTATAGAGAAGCATGTCTCAGTGCATAAAGCACACCATATCCTCCATCAAAAAAACATTACTTTTGATTTTTGTTTTTCCCAAACAATAAAACAAATCTTTAACTACAATATAGTACACAGCTTTTGTATGATTTTTTTTTCTTGTGTAAACCTAACACATTTTTTGTAACACATTCGTTTTCTCTCTCATAGTGCCAGATGAGCACAGATGCATTTTAATTCCATCATATCTTAGGCCCATATTGTTTTACTATAAAGAAGTAGAAGAAAGACTTTGTTTGGGGTCACTTAGAAATGTCCTTATTTTTCAAATAAAAGCACTATTTTTTTCAATTTGGATCAAACTAATCAGGAATACATGCATTGTTAATGTGGTAAATGACTATTCTTGCTGCAAACATCAGGTTTTCAATGCAATATCCACATAGGTCTATTTTCAGCAAACATCCCTCCAGTGTTCTAATGGTCCATTGTGTTTGCTAATTGTGTTAGAAGGCTAATGGATGATTAGAAAAACCTTGAAAACCCTTGTGCAATTATGTTTTCATGGAGAACACTAAATTGTCTGAGTGACCTCAAACGTTTGAACGGTAGTGTAAGTGTACATTCATCTATCCATTATCAGAACTTCCTATCCTAACAAAGTTGTTTTTAAATGTCCCTTTCTGCCTCTGCATCTCCAGTACATGTTGCGGCATGGCAAAATGGCTGTGCAAGCACTCCATGAGCTGGAGGTTCTGACTACCGACTATGTCGGAGAGGAAACCTTGCAGACAGGCGAAGCCTCCAACAGCCCCTCCACCATCATCAGAGGTCGGCTGCATGTTCGCACTGGAAACATTGGTGGCAAGTATCTTGGAACATTTAAAGCATGAAATATACTCTGACAAACACACACCAATAACCACCAAAATAATGATTGGGCCACTTATTCTATAAAGTGTAGAGTACGAGACACGACGTCTTTCCCAAGCATTAGGCCTTCCAGATAAAACAATGGTGGGGTTTTTTCAGATTGTAGGAGCATTACACGTTCATCTTTCCTACCATCTTGCTTTTTATGCAGCAAAATCACGTTTGGGAATGTTTTGATGAATTCCATGTTGCGTGTTAATTGTTTTTAGGTTTTAATCAAAGCCGACTGACACATAAGGATTATCGACATTAAGATCTGCTGCTCACGTACGCACCCTCATCATAATGAAAAACACCATGTTGAAAGTTGAGCAAATTTCAGCAGTCGCTTCTGTTACTTTGTGCTGTTATCCGTTGTTTCTAATGCTGACAGTTTGTCTGTCTGTGTGTGCGTGTGTGTGTGTGTGTGTGTGTGTGTGCGTGCATGTGTGTGCGTAAAATATGCGCTTTATTACTCTTGAAAAAAGTTATGATTTTGTTGTGTTTGTTGCTTATATGCAAGTTTATGTGAATATTTTTCAGTGTAGAGTACTTTTCATAGAGTAGTTTTGATCCTTCATCTTACTCTTTCCCCTAAAATATTTACAAACCACTTACGATATTCAGCCAATGTCCCTTCCCGTAAAGTCATGTTTACTTTACTATGGTTGGAAAATGACAGGGGGATCCTTAAGATTGATGTTTTTTAAAGTCTAGAAGGCTGCAAAGCTAACACTCTACCATGGAGAAATATTTTGATGTGATAGTTCCACTTCAGCTAGCTAGGGAGCTCTCTATTTCTTCCCTTCTTTTGTACTCATTCGCTTTGGGCTTGTACAGAGCAATGGCTGCTGCCAGTATCTTTTTTTTTGCCATGCATCAACTGCTGAAACATACTCCCTTGCATAAACAACGCATCATTGTACCCAACCTTAGAAACAGCGCAGAGTGCCATTCTAAGTTCTAAATATGCCAGCACTTTCTCATTGTGCTTATCACTCAAAGCAGGTTGAGAGTGCAATGGCTTATTGGATAGAAGTGGCGGTGAGGGAGCGGGTGGATTGTGTCTGCATGTAAATTCCAATCAATACTCGGTTATCCATTAGACAGCTTGGCGGAGAGTCGGAATCAATTTGGAAAGGGAGGCGGGCTCACAAGAACTTTTCTTTGTTTCCTTATCCATGTTAGCTCATTTCCTCACATTCTCTCCGTGTTAGTTCTCACATTTTTTTTGCCGCCCATCACCTCCTCGACAACACATCTGGGAGGAGGAAGCGAGGTGTCTTTTCATCAGACTCAACAACTCTTAATGGGTGGCTTGTTGAAGGATATGAAGGGCATTCATTAGTGGGCAAAAAGGCGAAAAGTTACACACGGATTGAGATGGATGTGCCGGGTGAAGGTTTTGACTGAGATTGGACAGGGTGGAAATCAAACCGCTCACACATGCCGAGGAGGCGAGCGCTCATGCGTCCACGCAGACATATAGACAGACAGGTGTAGCAGAGCATGGGGCACCTTGTGTGATGAGCCTGGCGGATGGAAATATTCTGCAATAGAACACTGATATCATGTGAGACTCTTCGCCTCGTGATTTTTCTGTCATATGCTTGGATTCTTGCAATTCCAATACTTGTAAATCCACCCTGGCTGTGTTTACAGAAATGCATGCAGGCCAAGCTAATGCCACTTTTGAAAGACACTCTACCTGGCCGCATACTTGTGTACTGTAGTCACGAGGGAAACACATTGGCACAAACAACAACAATGGAAGCGAACGAGCATTTACTTAAGGTGACACGTTTTAACTGAGAAGAGACTGAGGGGCAGCAAGAAAAGGAAACACTGTAGCAAATATAAGACTGTGGATTATATTTCTGTAGCATTCATAGGGAAGGCACAGCTACAACTTAAGTTGATGTGAACATTGGTGCACTGTTTATTTCAAGCCTGATGCATATGACGCTGACAGTAGCTACTAAAATGATTTGTGTGCCACATAATGGAGGAAATGCTTTTTCCCAATCATTTTAGCAGAAGCATATGCTTATCTATTGCTAGAATTTCTTTAAACATACATTACGAATACTTTTTTAAGCTTTATTTATATTGAGAGGTGATAAATATTTTAGTTTCAAACATTGGGAACCAAAATCACACAGAAGTAAATAATAAAGATTGAATTTACATTACAGGTTTTAATTGTATTGTAAATATCAATTTGAATTTGAGATGTACAATGTTGTCTTTGTAAAGGCAGTTTTAATACAGTTTTTCTCTTGGATTTCACTAGATTGTGCACTTCTACCTAATCAAGTCTCATTAGTGAGAGGTATAAAATATAGGTTCAATTATGCCCTCTAACATCATGATGGGCCTTGTTACAGCAGTCCTGCTTCAATGTGTTTCAATCATACATTCTATGAAACTTGTCTTTTATTATATTTATCGGATTTTTTTAATTGAAAAAGTTTGCCTGAGCCTGTTATTTTAAATGAGAAAGAGCAGACCACCAATTGATGTCTTTTTCTATTACTGCAAAGTTAGGTTGGGATGTGAAGATTCAAGGACAAAAAAGAAATGAAATGTAAATGTAAAAAAAATGTCAATTTTTCAGTTCTCCAATGAAACTGACTGACTGGTCAACCAAGAGGAAATCGATTTTGCTTTATTGTCTTTATCTGATGAAGCCATGCAAGTAAATTGGTGGTAACCTAGGTGATACATTAAAGCGATGTTTCACCTCAGCCTCGATGGCCACTTTGCAAGTGCTTAATGTCTAGATCGTAATCATCAATGATGTTCGCTTGGCACAATAAATCAAGGCAGACATTTTTCTACATTTAGCACTGTATAGCCGAGTCCAAGGCAAAGTTGCATTTTACATAGGGTTTTTTTTGTTACAAAGTAATTTATGCGCACCTAGCCCATAAATATGCTGCCATCAAAAGTTCTGAAAAACTGAGGCCTATTTCTGTAGTTTTGCATTTTGTTTCGGCATCGATAGGTACATGAATACCAGTTAAGCTTTTATTTTGAGGGAAGCATTTGGACCAAAACACCAACTTTTTAACAGACAGACTTACAATAGACTTAAGCGAATGAAACCTCTCATTTAATTGCTGCAGCTCTTCCCAGTTAATTCTTGACAAGAGGTGTGGTACAAGAAAGAATGGTTGCCAAGCACAGGCTATATACTGTATAAATCACTTACTGGAGGATTTAATCTTTCAATAAACGGAATGGTGGAAGGGGCAGAGTACCCTCAGAAAGAAACATGTGCAGAAAGTCCAAAATTGAGATTTGAACCTGTGACTTCAAATTGTTCAGCAAATGCGTGCCGCTGGAACGAAGAGCCCTCTCCTGTTACATAAATCTGTTTACTTGCTTCGAACTACTACATCTATAGCCTTTCTCTTGCTCTGCCAATAGACCGGCATGCGTATGCTCTCATGCACACAAGCAAACAGAAAGTGTATATATATATATCTGTCTCTCCACAGTAGACAAGGCGACTTTCTTCAACCTTCACATATCTGCAGCAGTCTGATAAGCCCCAGAGTGAGTGCTGCAGCTAAAGAGAGCACTGAAACTCTTGCTGAAAGGTGCTTTAAGTGAAACAAATTATATGTGGAATTTACCGAACAATTAGTTGGTCTTCAGGACTTCCCCAAGGGGTGATCATACAGTACAGTATGTCTTACTTATGAAAAGGTGTTTCTTACCTTCAAAGGCCTCGCTCTATCAACCTTGCTTTTAGCCCTGAGGTGACAGGGAGAATCTGCTTATTCGGAAAGATCAGTGGCCTGGAATCAGGAGGCAGGAAAAATTGATTATTTCAGACTACTTTGAAAGTCCCTCGATGCTTGCTCCCATTTGTTCTTGGGCCAGTAAATTGCTGGTTTGTTGTGGCCTTAACCTCAAGAACTGCCAGCAGAGCAAAGTGGAGTGGGCCAGGGGGTGCCGCCCAATGTGATTATTGTCATGCAACAGTGCCAAATTATCAATAAATGTGATAGAGTTCAGCCCCCTGCTATTTTTTTTCCAGTTCGCATTTCCCATAAATGAGGAACAGCTTTACTCAGGTGTTTTCTCTGCAGCACAAATAATATTATTTAGGGGTGGTAACAGCAGAGTAACTGATATAATGTTGCAATATTTTGGCAACTAAAATATAACAATATCAAGGCTAAAGACTAATTTATTCAGTAAGATAGCTATCAACAATGCATCTCAATGCGTAACAGAAATTGTAAAGCCTCTTTTTGTTCACTAACACACACAAAAACCTCATCTTTTTGTGGTTTGCTTTTCACTATCTGACTCATTCGTGTAGTGTTGCATTTTTTCTGTAACACCCAAAGATGCCTCATAATGAAAATAAAACTCTCACAAATTGGTCATTGGAGTTCAGGAAGTATTGAGATACAGTGCCTATTGACTCGAAAATTGAGAACTTTACATGATACAAAGGAGCTAAAATCAGTTTGCAAAGATTTCCAAGTTTCCTAAAAGGTCACAATGTTATTGCCATTATCGTTCAATGTAAAGTATAATCCATAATTTAATGGGAAATTTAGAAATTGTGTGACCCAGATGTAGACCTCCATGTCAATTAGATGAGTATTTGAATAGGCATTATTTGTTAGGACTATTAAATCTCCTATGGTGATAGATGGTTAATTAGAATGCTTAACAGATTAAATCAGAGGATTTTAATTGAGTTCATTATTAAGCCATTTGTTTTATTGTGAGCAAATATTACTTGATGTTCTTCATATTGCATCCTAGCAAGCTTTCTTGCTTGATTCTATCCATCTCGAAAACAATCCTATACACAAAAGGAATTAACTGAAAGGCCTATAATGAATCATTGAGGCGTCTATCTTGATGGTTTTATTATAGATTGGAGATGTTTAAGCAGAAGTAATGTCCTCACAACAGTATTTGGGGAAATAGAACTCAAACAATTACATTGCGCAGAGTGGGGTGGTGGTAAAGGCTGATGGATGATGAAGGCGATGCTTTGAGACGGCAGACACCTCGACCATTAATCTGCAGAACTGCTGTCTGTGTTCATGGCAACCCCAGGCTCCTATTATTCATTTAGATGTTGCCCATTATCAGTTTTTTGTTGGAGTCCGCATGTGAAGGGTAGTTTTGATACTCCTTCTAACACCTCCTGTGCTCACTTAGCTACGTGTTTCAGGTGGTAAAGCGGCGTAACTGATGCGGTCACTGTATTTCATAAGGAAGCGTCCTCAGTGGTATACGGAACCTTATTGTAAAAAATTATGAAACGTGTTCTCTATCAACTAAGCAGCTCCTTGGGTGTGTGTTGACAATTGAAATTTTAGAATTTGATCAAGGCATTCTGTATAAGTAACAGGGCCTTAAACATGATTAGACCTTTTGGCAGCTCCATATGTTGGCCTGGGTGTGTAAGAAAAGTTTTGATACTGGTGTCACAAAAGATATATTTCAGTTACAAACTACTTTTTTTTTTCATTCAAAGTAATCCACACCTTCATTTACTTCTGGAAGCATTCTTCCAGATGTGTGTTAAATGTTGCCTACTTGACCTCCATTGCAGCCCGGTCACCCTGGAAGGGGGATCCTCCCATCTGTGGTCTCGACTCAAGATTTCTCATTTTTCCCTGATCGTTTTGTTGTTGTTTGTTTTTCCTTGCCCTGCTGGCAGTTATGATAAGAGAATATTGGTCAATTGTGGGCATGTGAAGCCCTGTTTTTCCTTGCCCTGCTGGCAGTTACGATCAGAGAATAGTGGTCAATTGTCGGCCCTTTGAGACGTATCTGTGATTAAGGGCTAAATAAACTTGACTTATAAGCGGTTCAGATAATGGATGGATTGACTTGACTTGATCCGCTGCGCCGTTGTCACGGCCATCTTTATGTCTTCTATGTGCTTTTGTTCTAGTTCAAGCGGAATCCTCAGGGCGCTGTGAGCAGGCTTGTTGTCATGGTGAAGCAGGCTCTATTTGTCCTGTTTCTCCTAACACACTAATGAAGCAAAGCCTGCTGGAAACCACTAGAAAGACCTGCTGGTAGATCTCTCAGTGAACAAACACAGTTTAGTATAGGATTTGAAATGTTTCTCTTGTGATAGTAGTCCTGGAACTCATATTTAAATAAGGTGTGTTACAGTATGTTTAAGTTCAGTTCATAAATGATTCCTCTTACCCCACATGAACTTATCTGTGTGGTTGTGTGTGCGTGTGCGTGTGTTTCACTCATTTCACCCCGCTGTTAAGCAACAATGCAATGACAATGTAATTTAAGAAAAAAATCCATTAATTACTCCTCAAAAGGTATAACAATTGACCCTATTTTATAGAGTTTTAGAAGACACGTTTGATTTAATATTGCATGCCCTCAGTCATCCAGGCTGATTGTGTTTGAAAGTTTGGGGTCATTGTTCAATGATAGCTATCGGAACATTTGCCCTTTACAGTGAAATAAAAGTCCATTTAAGCTTCTCTTTGACCTTCTCATATTGAGTAGCTCTTTGAGGTATAAAACGACACGGCTTTGAAAATCCAACTTCTTTCTCCCTTGAAGGCTCCCAAGCAAATCTGAGTAGAAGGACAACAGACCGCTTACAGTCTCATTCTCACATCATCATCCCTCATGAGGTCACCGGTGGCTTCGCAGGGGGTAGCCTCTCTACCAGGAATATTCTCCAACTTAACGGTAAGTAAGCAACCGCAGCCAACACTCTGTTTGTCCTAACATGTCTGTTTTACCTTTTCATATCTATCAAGTATATCAAAGTGCCTTCATGTGTTTCTATCTCAGCAATTAGCAGTGAGTGTCTTTCACTGCCGGGCTGCTGACCGCCTTGATCAAGCCAACCAGCTCAATTTCACATTGTGGCTGTTGGCTGCACCATTGACCCACTCAATTTTCAGCCTAATTGAGCCTGCAGAAGCATCTCTGGTGGCGAGCCACAAGCTTGCTGCGTATGCCTGTGTATGTGTGTGTATTGTGTGTGTGTGTGTGCTGTGTGTGTGTATGCTGAGTCCAAGCAAACACACACACTGAGACAGAAACCGCTTTTTCCTCTCACTTAAACAAGCAATGGCTAGTCAAGGGTATAGCGTGTGATGATGCTAAGTGTGCACTGGAATGTCTAAAATGAATGACACTCGCATATAAACTTGAAAGGCACTTTAGTGAGGCTGAAACCTCAGCCAAAGCCTAACGGCCACAAATATGGATTACTACTAAATAATGCAGTTTACAAAATGTTTCTCTTAAGATGCATACATTATTTTGCCGGGGAATTAAGGAAAGGGGTGAAAGGAGTTTCGAATGCAAGGTCTCCATATATTTGAAAGAACATTATAGAAAAATTCATTAGATACCTTGATGTATAACAGTTCAATAATGTATGTAATAACATTTCAAAAAAGCAAGCATAACATTTTCGCTATGTATAATAATGATCACTATGTTGTTTTGATGAAAACAAAAAATAAACATTGCAGGTTACTCATTAGTTTCTCACTACTTGTCAGTTTTAACGTATATTGGTCCAAACTGATGTACTTTTAGTTGTACTAGATATTTGAAAATTAACAGCAAACTGAAGAAACAAGGGTGGGCTCATTTCTTCTATTTCTTTGTTCCCCATGGCTGTGTATTGTATGACAACCTATTGTCTCATGGCCACTCAACTGTCGTGCTTTGTCTCTTTCATATGCATTTTCTGGACACCACACAGTCAGGTGGGATAGAATGCAGCTTTACCACAACCCTGAGTAGGATAAGCGGAAGAAAATTGATGGATTTGAACCTAATTTAAATATGACTAGCTGTTGCGTGAGCTGCCATATTTCGGCTAAGCCCACAGTTCACTTTTATAGCTTTACACATTTTCTGTGTACTGAAGCTAAAAATACGCAATGCAAAGAGGCAATGATTTGAGTAGTCCCCTGTTTCAACCTTGGCCATGCTGGAGTGTTGTGCAAAGTGCAGGATTAGGGAAATTTTCTTGTCAGAGCTTTTACAGCAACATGGATGATTTGCATGATCCAGTCCGAATCATAATGGATTATTTGCTGACAAATGCCAAATGCCAATAATTAGTCACTTCCTCTTGCAGTGGATGCATGGCTTGGTGGGGTGTTGGGGGGGGGGGGATTGGAGCTAAGGAGCGTGTGTATGTCGCGCCACGAGTAGGACTCTGGCCCACTTGTCGTAGTGCCAGTTGTTTGACTCCACTCATATCCGTGCACAAGCTGTTGGTTTTGTGCTCCAAAAATACTTTATAATTTGTTTGCGCCTGTCTCCCCTGGACGTTTGGCGAGAGTTTCGAACATATGGCGGTGACAACAAAGCGATTACAATTTATTCTGTTCAGTGAATAAATACATTTCATGCCTGCATATGGTTTCTTCTTCGTAGTGAAGAACACCGCACAGGCCCAGAGACTGCAGGTACAAGAGGAGCGTGGGCCAGCGTACAGAGGTGGAATCAACAACAGCACCAGCTTTTCTTGGGAAAAGAGCAAGCTTGAGAGTGGCCATCGCAAGCTGCAGTGTATGGCCGCCGTGCACCAGAAGGAGGGCAAGAAGGACGCTTATAAAACGACTCATGTTATGGTAAGTTCAAACTGCATTTCTGGAGTGTGCCTAATGTCAATTGGAGCTCATTGTCTTATATTGAAAGTTTATTGTCACTTAAATAGACAGTTGAGAAAGTGTCAGCTTTCCTTCTGGCTCAGAAACACACTCACACCGGAGGTTTCATAGCGACGTGGTGCATCTGCCAGGGAGCCTGCCATTTTTATTATTGTCACGGTAGCGCGCCCTTCAAGCACCCGTGGTTTAGTGACTGAACAGTACAAGTAGGTTTTAATTGTTCCTCTCCCTGTAGGTACAACTTGTTCTTTCACTCGCGGGTGCACATGCTAAATGTCATTTTGCCAGTATTGTGTCTCACTCACACGTTTTGTACATTACACTTCCTGCGGTACGACCAGTGGTTTTATTTCACGCAGCCCTTACAGCCAATTCCCTGTCAAATATTAACAGCTTCAGCACATTCTCACTTTCCATGCCTTACAAATACAATTGAGATTCAAAACAGTTTTGAAATATTTTTCCATGTTTAGTAATTGTTTAACCAAACATTTTGGTCTTGTACGTCACATTTTCATGAAACATCTAATTTCTTTTGCGCTGATTTTTCCAGTTATACGTTAAGCTTTGCTGTTTTACTGTATTCAGGTTTTAACCTACCGTAGTACTCTGAGGTGTCCCTGAAATGATTCCCTAAATTATTATAACCATTGGTTCTATTTGAGAAGACACTGTTTATTTTATTTACAGATTTAATTTAGAAGACAACTAGAATTGAATATTAAGTTAATTTCTTGATAACTTTTTGGCAGTGAACAAAGGATTATAAAATATGTTAGTATTCATTTCAGATTTAGCACAGCAATGAGATAGTTTTATTATATTATTTACATATGTAACTCATTCCTCTATCATTTCACAATTTCTCTACACTAAAACATATACTGCTTGTAAGGTTCTAGCTATGAGCAGTTGATCCAAACAGTGTCGTGAAAAATTGAGACTACCCATAGGCTTTGTTTTTGTTCAGTTTATTGTTTTCAAACAATAAATGCGGTCTCATCATTTGATATTTAGACTTTGATAAGAAATTGACATGTAATGCTGATGTACCGTGTAGAGTAATATTTTTTGTTGTTTTGCATTTTGTTCCGCTTTTTAAAAATATTGTTTGGTCTTAGGATGGGACTAAAGACATTCCTTTGACCATACAACCTTCTTCGAGCATCTTCTTTGAAGACATCAGCAAGGCAGAGGGCATCAGCAACATGCTTTGCCATGCTATCACAACCCCGCATCAACTTTTTGCCAGCCTGGGCTCTGCAGAGTACATGGAATTTGTCCTTAAAAACCCTTTCAACTTGCCTCAGACAGTCACCATCCACATCAATGATCCTGAGCTCAGGTGAGGGTCCATCATTCACATGTTTTTCTCTAAGAGGGAAAAGGTGCCCAACATGATGTCCCAAATCTAGCACGCCAACTGTGAGCATGTGTTTCCATGTAGTTTGTGTTTGAGCGTTAACTATGCTGACAGTGTAACACGCTTTGCTCTGAAATGAAAACATGTTAACACTTTGTGGACGTGTTCCCAAAGGTGGTGAAGAAGGGACGGAAATACTTGTGGAGTTGTTAACATTGAAAAAGTGAAACATAAAGAAACCTTTTTTTTTTTTTGCTATCCAATGGTAGACTGAATTTGGATGCACTGAGAAAACAGATTATTACTGCTGCTGAGGATACCTGCCAAAATTGTACAAATTCAAACTGGACATGCAAAGCTGTAGACAAGTGTTCTTCAGTAAACGGTATGATAATAATAATGATAATGATAATAATAATAATAATAATAATAATAATAATTATTATTATTATTATTATTATTATTATTATCATTATCATTATTATTATCATTATTATTTTTATTATGTGGTGGAGTATAAGCGAGCGTACAGATGTGAATATAATACTTACTGGAAGTACAATAACGAAGCATTTGTCCATTATTTTATAAGGCTGATTTCCACTTTTTGTTATTTTCAGATATGACTAATGGGCTTCACATTTGCATATGATCACAAGCTTGCTTGTGCAGAGTACATCAAACAATTGTCTAATTGTTGTTTTGTAATCAAAGACCAATATATCTCAAATGACACAAATCACACACATTTACGCATAAAGACAAGAATAATGCTGGTAAAATGTGACTGCCCCTGTTTAATACAGTACACATATGGCAGCCATAATAGCTGTAGATTCTTGGATCACCCGCACTCTGTATCTTGTCATGTTTATTTTTTTTGCATTGTTGTTAATCTCCACACACTAAATCGCCTGTTAGGGATTCAGCTCATGCCTGTGTTTTGGATTAACACACATCTCATTGAGCAACAAAGGTTGGAGAGCGCCATGGATGATTCATTATGGCATTAGCCCTACCATCAGGTTTACCCAGTCTAATTGAGAGTCATCCTTCTTTCCATCGATCTTATTATAAGCTATTGCTCCTTAAAGTTTCCTTGACTATTATTTTCTGAGATTTCTTTAAATGGTGTATGCCCTTTTGTTCTTCAAACAGTCAGAAATTTGTCAAGTAAGAAGGAAGGTTGGATATTTTGGAGTTAACGCCATTGACAATTTTACAGACAGGGGTCTTTTTTTTGTTTCTACCCAGATGACACAATCCAGCTAATTGTTTCAATTATTTTCATACACACCACAATATTTGCTATGGTGTCTATTTTATGGATGGTTTGACAGTTCATAACAGTTGACACCTCAATGAGATGATGTATGTTTTAAAGTCACTTGTGTGTAATATTTTCTTGATCCAGTGTCATCACTAACACAAAAGAGTGGCAGTACTTCAAAGAACTTACTAAAACACCTTCTTTGCTGGAGGAGGACATGTTCCACTTGGAGGAAGGAGCTCTGGGACCAAAGGTTTACCTACGACCTAAGGAGAGCGTTCATATCCCACTAAAATACCAGAGCTTCCTGTGTGACCATAACATGAGTAGTACTCAGGTAAAGTTGAGGGCAAATATTTCCCGCTTTAGATTTTTAGCATTATTCTTATAAAACATGTCTGAACTCTATTTACAATCCAACACAATAACAAACATTTTATTAATATAGTGCATTTTACCACAGCTGCCACTGTAACAAAGCACCTCACATACATATAGCAATGGTAAATTGAAACACAAATTTAGTTAAAAGCCGAAGAATAAAAATGGGTCTTCAAACGAGTTCGACAGAAGAGGATGCTTAATTCAAACATATTCTTCCCAGTCACAACAATAAATGAGTCCCAATACGAAGGCTGAATCAAAAAATGATGCTTTCCAAATATGGTATAAAGATGTAATGTTGTAACAGACCTATGGATTGATATTTTTAATGTCAGCAAAGTGAGCCACAACATATTTGTATATATGAAGTAGTATTAATTTAAATGTAAATATTTGTATTAATCATATCAAATAGACTCAGCATATGGAAAAGGACATTTTACACAACACTAAAGAGCTGTATAATATTATTTGGTCATATAAAAATTAATTACTTTGTATTACAAAACAGTCTTTAAACAAAACTTCCGATCACTTGCCAAAGTGCATTTAAAATATTAGTTTCACAAATCATTCGACCCCATAGGAGTGTCATTCTTTTTGCAATACAGTGGGCTTGTTACTATGTTGGTAGTCTGCTGTGATGTGAAACCCAGTCAATATTTAGCTCGATCTCAAGACCATTAGCTGCGCCAAATTTTTGAAAAAGCTCACAGTCACCAGCACAATAATGAACACAGTGAAAAGCCGAATGTCCCTGCGGTGGTGTAGATTTCAGGAAAAATCTGCCCCCTAAAATAAAAAAGCATTTAAAAAATACATGTTCCTTTTGCTTTGGATTTTGTTGAAGATGCATGACCTAAATGGAACTCTCGTTCAAAGCAGTCATATACCGCCATAACATCTCAATACATGCCTTAACTTGTCAAAGTTTCATTTTAATGTGACATCAAAGTGTGAAATGCTGTGGCATATGAAATCCAATCTGATCACTATTATTTTCTAGGGAGTTTTTCTTGTGCAGTTTTTGTATTGAGTCGTGCAAGTGTCACCTCATATTGTACCGAATTTGTTTTTGCCCAGTGGGAGATGGGAGTGGAACTGAAATTAAGCCACTTATATAAATATTATATATGTAATATTAATGAGATATATCATAGCTGGCTTTACTTAGTGAACATCTACTGACACTCAAAAGTTGATGCCAAAAGGACAAATTTGCCTATTAAATCTTCATGCTGTTGTTTTGTTTTTGTCAGTTTTTTTTTTTTCTGGCTTGGGGTGCAAAATACAAGCTATCCGATGCACTCATTCTCATCTGGGCTTGACAGATCATCAATTTTGATAAGCATTCTGTGTCTTATCATATCCTCACAGCAGGGGCCGAGCTTTGTACCTCCGAGCAAAAGTTATAATGTGGCGAAGAAGATTGTGTCCAATATGGTTGCTGCCAAAACCATCAAGGTAAAGCGTGTGTGTTATTGTGCTCAAGATCTCCTCGCTATAGAGGATCATGTTTACCTCCTATCTGATTTTATTCTCAGCTGCAAGAATTCTTAAGACAGAACTTGCAGTGTGTAGCCTCCGCCCTCCTCTCCTCTTCCCTCCGCTGCTGCTCCTGCTGCTTTGAAGTGCCAACTATTTCAAAAGTTACACTATAGCCAGACAAGTGAGAGTGTCGAGCAAAATTATACGCCAGAAATCACATTTATCTTGTTTATCTTACTGAACTTTTTACATTTTTTTTTTTTTTTTTTATCTCCAACTGGAAATGTCAGGCTTAAGCGTTAAAGTGCCTCTAAAAGGAGGACAGTTTGACACGTCTGGCTAATCTAGTTAAATGAAGCATGCACGCTAAGTATGGCTGAAGTTACTTTCCCATTTCACACACCGTTAATAATACGTAAGAAGTTGAGAGGAGGCAGAAACAACGTCAGTATAGTACATTTCTATTGGATGAACTTGATAAGACCATGTGTTTTTTTTTTTTAATCTTCTTGTGATGTAATTTACTGTGTAGCCGCATCATATTACTGCTGTCAGCAAAAACTATTTCTGCTATGTGAGATTGCATTGGAAGTTGCATTGTATTCTGCTCTCATTAGGCAGCGAATTAAATTTAAGCACTTAAAGAGAGTTCATATTCACCTGATGTAGTAACCAGCAACCATGTCCACAAAGAATAGAATAGAATAGAATAGAATGGACTAGAACAAGCTGTTTTTTTAATATCTGTAATCATTAGAATTAATCAAGTTTATCTTTGGCTCTTTTCATTTTGCAAATTCATTTAATTTTATGTTAATGTAGCATTTGTTTTGTTTGGTTCATTCAAAATTGACATTTCTGAATAACTAGAAATACTTGCAGAATAATAATAATACTGCAGTGGTTAGATTTTTTTTACCCCTTCTGGATATACAATATTGTTCTATTAATAATAATAGGGCAACACTGCAGTGGTTTGATTTTTCTTCCTTCTGGATATACAAGATTATTACAGTCTCTGACCAGCTCAGAAACTAAAGCCCTTTTCATACGGCACTTGGTTTTCTTGTTGTGTGCCATGAGACAGCGTACAAGATGGAAAGCATCCCAATGCAAGCTTGCCCATATTTGGACGTGAGTGCATAGCAGGCAGCTGACTAAAAAGTAAACATGCAGTCATAGTATCAAGGTTATTTGTGTTACGTACACTCATTGCCCTGTTTAATGGAATTATTACCCATGTTCCAATAGTCGCCTTCCCATTTGTGTCTCGGTGTCAGAACTGCTCTCCCATGAAAAGTAAAAAACAAACCTGAATCCTGTTAAGGTGAAAGAGGTCAGGTCTGAGTCAAGTATGTGTCCTGTTTGAATTGACAGACTGTCAGGATGCCAGCTTTGATGCCACTGTCAGTCAGAACGTCACCATAGCCACATATGGTCAGCACAGGTCTGCAGATCTGATACATCAATCATTTGCACAGCTGCTGTTGGGTGGTAAATCAATTTCTGTCAGGTTGAGAGTCAATAACCAAAAT
This sequence comes from Syngnathus floridae, assembly GCF_059516105.1. Taxonomy (NCBI): domain Eukaryota; kingdom Metazoa; phylum Chordata; class Actinopteri; order Syngnathiformes; family Syngnathidae; genus Syngnathus; species Syngnathus floridae. The sequence goes on along the minus strand of NC_142414.1, from coordinate 22,448,600 downwards.
GTACAATGTCACATTTTGATATAAATTTGTCATCTGGTGACAACGAAGAGCTTCCCCAATGGCAAAATATTTAAATTTTATGTGAACGCACCTCCATGGTTCTTACAACCGTATGTGGTTGATTAAAAAGATTATTTATGATTATCACACACACGGAAACTAAAGCTGGTTTAAGTAGAACCATTTTCAGTTTATTCTTAGTGACAAAACACAAATCTGCTTCACAGCAGACTAAAAATAATTAGAAACATACTTCGAGAGAAATCAGGCTTGTTCCAGCTGTGGAAAAAATCTGTCTTGAAATTTTATATAGCATCTGCGATGTCACAGCAACGTGGCCAGCTCAGTGGCCTAGTAGTAGAGTGTCCGCCCTGAGACTGGAAGGTTGTGGGTTCAAACCCCGGCCGGGTCATACCAAAGACTATAAAAATGGGACCCATTGCCTCCCTGCTTGACACTCAGCATTAAGGGTTGGAATTGGGGGGTTAGATCACCAAATGATTCCCGAGCGCGGCACCGCTGCTGCTCACTGCTCCCCTCTCCCCCAGGGGATGGATTAAAATCACATGGGGATGGGTTAAATGCAGAGGACAAATTTCACCACACCCAGATGTGTGTGTGACGATGATCATTGGGACTTTGGGACTGGGACTTTTAAACATGTCAGGTTCGAGCCACAACAGCGCTAAATTAACAGCATTCATAATTACTAAACAGTATTTATATGTTCTCTCTCAGACAAAGTGTTGGTTGTCTACTAAATAAAGCACCGGTTGTAATGAAATCAACCTAATTGAAAGAAATCCTGTAGGCGCTAATTTTATTGACCTTCTATCTCCAGGTTTCATTCAAAGCAGAAAATGGTGATCCAATAGCCGTCTGCCAGGTGATCGTGGAGCCATTGCCTCACATTGTGGACCAAACATTCCGGCTTTACCACCCAGAACTCACTTTCCTCAAGAAGGCCATCCGCTTGCCACCTTGGCATGCACTCACTGGTAAAACAGATAAATTACTACTGCACACTTCCAAATAATGTATTCCTGTTTACGGCAGTAATTTTCAAGTCGGTGCCTTTGCTGGATAAGGAAACATACTTCGTGTCCCACACTATAAAGCAGTAAAACATATGACTGATTTTATTTGTAATTACATAGACAAATTATGCAACAGTCTTCAAAATCTACATCTTTAACTATGTTGGATGGGTTTATATTTACATATTTTTCTTTCATTAGGAGGCTATTGTAACAAATGCTCTTAAACATTAAAAATTGCAGTCATGTATTTTAACTTCATCGCTGCACTTTGAGGACTGAACCAAAATTTGCATTACATCGCAGTCCAAAGAAAACAAAGCACCAGCAGTATGTATTTTCAAACAATGCAATTCTACTAAATAATGCTATACACGAATTTAGTCATTTAGTCGATAGTAAGCAAAGCATTACACAGGAAATGTGTATTTATTTGACTTTGACTTTTGACTCCTGTATTTATGTGCTTTTAAAAAAAAAATCATTCTTTATTAATATTTATAGCAGTTGGAGACACGAATGCTGAGGCTAATATTTCTGTACGCTGCAGTGACCCAAACATCATCTGTCAGACCCGGATGCTGGTGAGAGAATGACTTCCTTCACACAGTACATACTATAAATCTCTCAGCCCACACTAATGTAAGCAGGGGATTAATTACTAAAGTGAAAGCTTCAGCATCATTCTTTGTTTCAGGGCAGAGTGCTATTCCAGCATTCTTTGTAATGAGTGAAGTATCTTTTTTGAAACACAAAGAAGGCTTGAGTCTTTTTACCAAGTTGAATGCTTTTATTATGCTTTTTAATGGTAATTTCTGCCCACTTATTCCCCCCTTACCTTCATCCATTTATTAGTTTTACTTTGTCCCTAGGCGCCTGGAGAGCCTCAGGATGTGCACTTGAAGGTACCTGGAAGTCCGAGTCCCAACATCAAAATGTTCTTTGTGATGGTTTTCACGTAAGTATTCTTGTGGTGGGCACAATATTAGACGCAGTTTGAGAAGATTCTCTTTTTTTTTTCCCTGCTGTTTTGCATGTTGATGAATAAGAGAGAATGAATTCAAATGATCTTAGTGTAATGGTGTAATGTAAATGTAGAAACATGTAATTGATATTGATGAATATTTTATGAATATACTGTAAAAGCAGCTTTTATTAAGACAACAATACTCTTTTTTTCAAAGTAAAAATCATAATTATTTAACATGTTTGGAATGTGGTCTGGCATAGTATGTTAATCAAGTAGTATTAGAGAGAATTTATAGTTGATTTGGTGTTTAAAAATAATATCTTTTAGACTTCCTTTAGCACTTTCAAGGACACCATACACTCAAAGAGTAAAATGAGGGTAAAAAAATTGGGAACAGGATTATGACAGTCAGAAAACATGTTTTTTGCTGGTTCTACCTGGCAATGTGTTTTAACAGTACCATCATGTTTACCAATAATATGTGGAGGAGGGTATGAGCACAACTACTTCAAATTATGACTGCTTTCTGCTGTTTAATTCATGTTGATAGTGGGCAAAAGGGGAATTCTTTCTCATCATCAAAGTTCCCAAATGACTTAAAGCATCTTCCAAATATCTGAATGCTCTTTCAGTTCTGTCACAGAGCACTGCTGAGTATGTGACTACATCACCTCCCACTCACAGCTCTCCGTTTCAGCTCAGGCCGCTGAGACTTGAATTCCCTTCCTCTCAGCGGTGGGAGGATGATGATGATAATGATGATGACGAAGATAGGAATGGCGGTGGCAGTATTGGCTGATCATTAAAATGCAAGGGCACTCGTAGATCAGCCCTCGTCATCTTTGACCTCTTGTTGCCTCCTAGGAGTGGGGATGGTGGGGGTGCATTATTTCACCGCATTTGTTCCTGATGATGATTTCTCTCCACAGTGATAAGTGGATGGCTGCCCCTTCGCAGATCTGGCAGATTTATGTGCATTTCATGGAGCAGGTTGATGTCAGTTGTATCACTGGCCAACAGAGTTGTCAATCACTGGTGCTGAGGGGGAGGCAGGCTGCTCGCAAGGTCAAGTGTTTCTCATCACATCCCCAGGAGATTGAGGTACAGCGCCAGTTTGTAAATTTAGTGCCTAGAAAGTTACAGTGTGACTCTCATTTGATTCTGGTCCCAGTTTATTATGTTCAGTACATTGGGTTCTCTGCCTGTAATCCTTATTTGCTTAGGGCATCCGCACAGTTATTTCAATCTAGACAGCACTCACATAGCAAGATGCAAAGCTACAAATGAAAAGATTATTCAAGCTCAATGTTGAACTCAATAACCTAGAAAATCTCATACTTGCCAGATGCTACATAGGTTTTGGGCATTACAAACCAAGATTTGGTTTTGAGTTTCATGGTCACTTCTTTAATGTACAATTCAATTCAGTTTCATTTCTATAGCCGTTAGCTTGCAGGTGTCAAGCCAGACCTTATTTGCATCGACTTCATGTTTCTTGATAAATTGAAAGTTGTCTTCACTTTTTAAACTGCTAAAGAATTATTGCAATCAAATTCCCCTTTAAAATAAATGTATTAACATTTGAACAGTTTTGACTGGCATCTGGTTTCCAAAGTAGTTTTTCATCAATGTGTTGGTTATAAGTAATTTAAGGCAATTGTACATTTATTTGTGTTCTCTCTGTCATAGTGTCCCTCCAAAGTAAACCCCAACTACAATGTGAGAAAAATTAGTTTGACACCCCTGCCTTGGAGTTTTCCTGCAATTGTTCCGCAAATCTGAGGGGAAAAATAACCTCGCACCAACAATTCAAAAGCCAACAAAAAGCGTTTACTGATTTTCAAGTCATTATTGTGACATCTCAACACTATTTCAATTCAATTCAAAGTCTGCATCTTGCCAAGAAAGGTCCAGATACATGCTTGAACCACGCTGTTGGCGATCATACATGGATTTGATCTATCAGATAATGTATTGTTTCACTAGTCATTTTGACCCCCATCATGGTTCTTCCAATCTGACCGAAGTCCGATCCTCTTAATTTTTCCAAGTGATCCAAGGGTATCATCAGGTTGGGGTAGCATTGCCTTGGCTTGCAGTGTTTTGAATCTCTCGAGTCTGGGTTAGTATGACAAAAGCCTACTGCATACCTGCTTTTGTTCGGCGGATGGTCTCTCTAAAAAATGTTTTTGAGCCAGATGGAGAGTGTGAACCATGAAGCGCAGTGAGAAACTGACATGCATTGCTGCACTTTTGGACGGCAGCTGCTCATTAATAGACGAAGCGTCATTATGCTGCCAGTGTACCAACACTCTTTCTTATTTCTTATCTCTTTCTTCTCATCAAACACGTTCTGGTCTAATTATGTAGAAAAGTAGCAGATTGAGGCATTTCCTCATGCTAGAAGTAGTTGAGAAGTTTACTGAACTTGAACTTCCCCCGTATTTTGTCTTTCCATTCCACAAACCACATTGCTGAGATCTATTCCGCAAAGCCTGAACTTAGCGGGATATCATAAAATATGTCCTGACCGCAGTCCAGATAAGCGGTAGACATTGGATGCATTGATGAATGTTAGGTTCATTGATGACGTGTCCTGCCAATGGCGAGTGACCAGTGCAAGGTTCACCCATGACACTCACCTCTAGTCAAATGGCATAGGTTCAAGCTCACCCACCTACTAATCAGGACAATCTCCCTCAAAAATGGTTGTCTAGATGTTTCCACAGAAATAAATGACTTCTCTTTGCAGCATGTCTTCCATGTTTGTGGCGTGTGTTGACATTTTGATATTTTCATGTCACATTTGTTTACATTCTGTCACACAGGATACGCAAGTCAAGTTAGTCAGAGTTTGGCTCTGAAATGAACACCATGTATTCCATTTTTTCTTTCTATTTCTACTTGGTTTTCTTTTTTTTTTTTCAAATCCCAAAATCATGTTTGTAATTACATTACATTGAAAACAAAACTTCACAATTTGGAGTTTATTTTTATTGGACTGTGTTGTTATATATACATCAAAGCATGTACTATACTAAACTACTAATTGATGATAGATGATTTTGGGTGTTCTAATGGACTTTATATCCGCCATATTATAATTAACAAATTACACGAATGCATTACCTATTTTGTTTTTGTTTAGTTCAATAGAAAAATATTTTTTGGTGTTTTTCAGATTAAAAAAAAAAAACAATCTCAGAACATATGGATATACATGATTTTCACTGGACAATGACAGAATACATTTACAACATTCTGTTTAAAATCCAATAAAAAAAAAAAAATACTTCCTCCAAATTAGAAAAGCAAAAAACAAAGTGATCCTATGTGTTTATAATGACAAGATTAGGCATTTCTCTGCAGTGATCTGGGATTACTTTGTTGCACAGCTCCATTCTAATGAAGGCAAAACAAAATGACGGAATGTGCTACAGAATTATTATCTTGAACTTTCCGAATGTTGACAGGATAATCAATGTTTTTACATCATTATCATCCATATACGTAGTAGAGATACAGGTCGTACTTTCCTTGAAGAAATAGGGTACAGCCCAGAAAAAAAAGAAAGAAAGACAAAATCGACAGATGTATTTTTAAAACATTCCGGCATAATGTGCATCACAGTGGCTGCTTTGATGTGACTCTCAGCAGGTTGAGTCGCTGTGGAACGTATTGGAGGAGTCTTATGAAACAAGATAAAGCTCACCCCCAGAGAATAGTTTTGGTTTTCTCAACAGATAAAAAAAAAACAATGCAGTAATTCTCATTCTCACATCCTGCTGTCTCTCCTTATTTCGTCTCACTGATTACTCACGATTCTCACTCATGGTCTGTCCTCGTTTTTTCCCCTTCCTTACACCACCTACTCATTAATTTGGTTGCCAAAAAGCTTATGGTAAGTGCATTTTTTTTTCTTTCTTTTTTTTGGCGGTTTTGCCTGCAACTTCCTGTCAACCTGAATATTTCATGATGCGTATTTTGCCAAGGATCCAGTGGTTAGATTTTTGCTGGTAATATGTACATTAATGAAATTATGAACATTGTAACAATTTATAAATATTTTTTTTATGTTTACAATTTTATAGAATACAAATCTCTTCATAATATTACCTTGACAATTTTATTATATTCTTTCAAATCTAATTTAATTCACTGAATTAGTACGCATTTGTCAAATTGAGGTGGGCACTTTACCAGATAAGAATTCTCCCTCAATCCACGTCTTTCTTTGTCATTTTACTTCACTTACACACAGACTCATTTTGCCACCTGCATGAAGAAACTTTTTTCTTTTTAACACTCGGTCTGTACTTACATACGGATTACACACGGCTTACAAAGCGGAAACGGAAACCACTATCTTTGGCAAACTTCCATGTTAGTGCGCTAATACAGTCCGTTGGCACTGACATGAACAATTACACAGACTGACGAAAATTCACTTCAGTTCGTCCTCAGTCCTTGTGTTTTTTTAAACTTTCTTATCCCTCATCTTTTGCTCACAAAATGGACACCCCTTGGCAAACATTTGCCCCAAAATGTGATATTTCTGTGGCTGAATCACGAATACTTAGTATGTGGAAGTTCGCCATAATACGATTAAATATTGTACAATGCCATATAAAAGTAACAAACATCTTCCAAACAAGTTTTCTCTTTATTTTAACTTCCTCCGCAGGTCAAGCCTGGAGGTGTTTTCATGTTGCCACCTGCAGGAGTGCAAGAGCTTCAGTTGAAGGTGCAGCCATGGCGGGCAGGCAGTCGCTTCCTGTATGTGAACGCGGTGGACGTGGAGCAGAAGCAGTTAGTCACCACTTGGCTCCTGTGCCTCAATGTCCACAGGCCTGTGCTGTCCAAGGTGAAATGATGACATTAGCGCTCTTCCAGACACTCAGACAAGACACCCTGCATGTTGTTGATTTTCATCATAACAGCACTGACTCCGCCATCCTGTAAACACGTTGACCTCGTCAACCAATAGAGTCCCGTTCTGAGTGGGTGATACAATGTGCATATTTTTCCCATTTTGGATTCTGAAGCTCTACTGTTCGCTCTCAAGTTTACACAAGGTTTATTCTTTTATGTGTCTAGTCAAAATGCATTTTAAAATGCAGCGTACATTTAAGTTTTAATATTCATAATTATCCCAGAAACACAGATCAAAAAGCAAACATTGGTAATGACAGAAGATGATTAAAATTAATAATTCAGAAGATGTTGTAGAAGGATTTGTTTACATGTTATAAATGTGCTTTTTGGATCTCTGTGCAAGAAAATACTTTGCTCAGACCATTCTATTAAATGCAAAATTGTCTGTGTGCGCAGGCGTTTGAAGTGTGCGTCCCAGTTAGCAGTGGTCGGGGCAGCTCCAAAAAAATCACCTACGTTAACCCTTACACCAGCAGCCGCACCTTCCTGCTCCATTCTGACCATCCGGATTTGCTCCAGTTCAAAGAGGATAAATTCCAGGTGAAATTAGACTGGTAAACCTTGTCTAAATGGCCAAATGTGCCGTAAAAAAGGGGTTTATGCCTTATGAAGTGTTTCAGTGTTTATATTAACGGGAATAAGGTTGAAAACTATCTTTTGCACTTTAAATTAAATGGGTTCAATCCATTCTATGGCAAGCTTCCGGCATCATAAACCGGGACAAATATACAGCCGTTTAAAAAAAACAAGGCTTCCAGTATAAACATTCAAACAAATGTCTACTTTTGTTTTCTATTGTTTAATTAAATTGAATTAAATTGAATTATTAAAACATGTCAAATCCAAGTTGTGATGCGTAACTACCTTTCAACCCACATAAATATTTTAATATACATGTTTTTAATCGTGGGTCACTGTTAATGTAGTGCTCACTCGCATGACTTAAGTGCAAGTAGTTCTCATTTAATGACATTGTGAAAATGAGTATGGGTGATTGTCTCCCTCCGTGGAATTCTATGTAGTCTGCCTCAACCCAAAAGTCATCTGGCATAGGCTCCACCCGCCCTCAACCCTAAAAAGCAAAATTGCTATAGCAAATGAAGAAATTGATGAATGATTTTAATAGTTGATCATCTTAATGTATATCTATATTTTAAAGACCTGGTCAGAAGCTGAAAAAGTCAAATGAATGAACGTGTGTGACTATTTGTATTTTTCTGTATTTCCTTGCGGCAATATACAGGTATATGACAACGCTGCGCTTGTTTCTTAGGTGGAGTCTTCAGAAAAACAAAAGCGCGCGAACAAATAATTATTTTCTAATTATGAAGGGAAATGAGTAAAAACCTATTTGAGTCATGCACAAGTAGGAGTCATTTCTGTTATTGCAGTTCTTTTGATGAGATGTGATAAAAGGGAAAAAACAAATGACAAAACCCATTAACAATAAAACCAGTGAGATGCAATGGGAGTCTTTTTCCACATAAACTATTAAGGCGAAATGCTGATCCTGACCAGGACCCCATTGCATCAATTAGCCTGAGGGAGGGAGGTGGGCCTTTTGTTTTATTTCATATTGTTAGCAACGCTCCAGGTGTCTAATAAAGCATTAAGCCCGCCAGCAGCATTTAGCAATTGTGGGGATACTTTGCTTCCTTTTTCATATGACTTGTAATAATAAAACACGTTTTCAGCAGGGAAAGCGCAGCAGAGATCAATACCGATAAGCTTTTGGGGGATATAAATCCTCCACATAGACTCATTTATCTCTCGCATGCTGTAATACAAAATGGAAGCGGATTGATTGAATTACCGGGAAGAAGAATAAAGGTAACAGTGGAAGAAAATTGGGCACATGAGCTGGTAGAAGGTGAAAATAGCTAAGAATATAAATATGTCCCTTAAATGCAGCGTGCGATTGATCAAAGTGTTTGTGTCTACTACAAACAGTGTTCCAAAATAATTATTTAAATTCAAATTAGAAGCAACGACGTAATGCACATGCACCCACACTCGTACACACACATATGCATGGTATACTGCACGCACACACATGCATGCAAATAGTTTGTAAAGTTAGTCCAATTTAAAATTGGTGGTCAAACACTGGTCATATTTGTACATACTGCTCATTTTCATCAAACGCATTTTCATTGTTCCTGTTCGTATTTTATAGAAGAAAAAGACTGTTGAGATGTTTGAGGCATCACTAAAACAAAAACTAACATTCAAGTCACAGTGGTGCAATATATCTTTGCATAACATGAATGTATGAATATATGAATGAATGAATGAATGAATGAATGAATGAATGAATGAATGAATGAATGAATGAATGAATGAATGAATGAATGAATGAATGGTAAAGTAAAATACATTTCTGGGGGCTTTGGTGAAACCAATCCATATCTATGAGTACTAAAAAATAATCAGTAAAGTAGAAGCAAACTTATCCTTTTTTTTTTTTTTTTTACTTTACTTTATTTACTTGTTTTGAAGCACAGACGCATCTGACATTGCCCAGTTACTGTTTTTCCATTTTATTTATATGTCGATATGATTGAAGATCTGCTTAACCTCCTGAGCCTAAAGGACCAAACGAGAGGAGCGGATTTTTATTTTTTTTGTTCATCTGTAGATGTTATAAAATATTAATTGTTCAAAAAATATTACTTCATTGAATAGTCAGCCACCCACCAATTTTCACCACCAAATCTGGACCTCTTCGCACAAAAGTCACGATTGATCAAATGTGCAAATTGCATGATAAGAACACGGTTCCAACTCTCTTGGATGTTGTTTACATCCAAGGAACCACCCACGGTTTCCTCTTTGTCTTATCAGTGCATGCTATCTTTTAGACTGAATCTCAACCTAAGGCTGCACAGTATGGCAATATGGTGATTGATACTCACAGCTAGCGACTCAAGGCAAAATTGCGACGAGGCACAAACATGGTGGCCCCAAGGGTCCTAATCTTGCCCATCCATACATCTTCATGAGTAGGAGTACTCATTAGGGTTGCAGGTGAGCTGGACCAGCTGACTTTTAGCTCTGCTCCAGCCAATTGGAGGGATCACAATATTTCATTCACTATTAATAAAGTGAAATTTATATTAGGTTCTGTAACAAATCTTATCTCAATGGGAAATGAAATTTAGAAAGTCAGTTCAATACAAAGTTTTGTGCAGCTGTCTTTGGATCCACTCCAAAGCTGTACATTTCCTTTCTTGGCCCATTCTACAGCCTTCCAGGAAAGTTTCCTTAGAAAGCAGTTAAATAGCTTTTGAGTTCTGTCAGGAACAAGCATCCATACAAATGCGGGGGGAGGGAGTATTGCCTCCCATTTTTATTTCTGATTTAACGCGTGGTGGACAACATGTGTGAGTTTATTATTAAGTGGTAACTCCAGCCCCTTCTACCGCATGGACCATGTGTGATATAACAGGCCAAAATGTGGAGCTGCTAGTCATCTCCAACCAGCTGTAAGAAACTGCTGCTCGACCCTCCAATGCGCTTCCCAGGAGCACATTTATTCTACTTTAAAAAGAATGTGGACCCACGTTGTGCACACTGGTAGGAGAATCTCTCCTGTGTGTCAGTGAGAGTGTCACTGCATAACTGCCCTTGCTCTTGTCTGCACTTTCTATTTCTGCTTCTCAGACTTAACATCAGAATACAGCATGAATCTCTTGAGCCAGGGTCTTGTATTTATTGCCTCAGAGGAGGAATAAATCTTTATGTAAGATTTCCTCTCTGCATTTATTCTGACATTACTGCTAGCATGTATTTAAAAGACTATGCTGTGGTGTTTGATTGTTTCGACGATTGGATCAGCAAGTGAGTTTTATTTATGCTTTGGTTGTTTAATCAGTTATGTTTCATAATAATTGTGATTTTTTCCCATGATCAATGCACGGGTCCTATTGTGGGGAGAGCAAAAAAAGATAGTGACGTTGGCCACTGCGATTTCAGCTGTTTATTGCACAGGAGAAACTTTGACAAATTTAAAATTAAAAGACTTACGAGGATCCACTTCAGACTCTAGGGTGATTCCATTTAATAAAACGTGTTATTTATTGTTTCATTATTTTTTTATGCAGCAACAATGCTTAAAAAAAGACATAGCAAAAATTGTGGTTCTTTTTTAACAGATTTTTTTTTTAATTACATTTCAATGGCAAAAATTTACCTGATTTGCAAGTAAAATGGTTGGTCACAAAACAAATGCAAATGTCAAAACCAATCCCACAGGGACACAGCCAATCATCACTATACTAAAGCAATTGATTATTTTCGAGCCACAGTTGTCATTAATCTCCTATCCATACACTCTTTTCTGCTTTTAGGTGTGATTGCGTTTAAAAGTTACATTCCATCAACACAAGTATTGTTTGGCATGGTCATGACAACTATACAGATGGTGAAAATGGAAAAAAAACTTGCTGCTATAACAGCTTTCACTCATCTGGGAAGACATGGAAGATATTGATGAGTTTATCAGTCATCCGGTCATCTACCTCACCATTTTAATTAACAGTGATTGCCTCATCGGGATGGCATTTCATTTCTGACATACTGCCAACAACTTGTTCATGGGTGACTTGCATTTAAAGGGAGAGAAAAGCTGGTTTCATCATGTCTTCAGAAAGACACAATTTCATTTGTTCGTTGTTTGTTGTGTTTGCTGGTCAGCTTGATGGGGGAGAGAGTTACACCATCGGACTGCGCTTCGCCCCCAGCCAGAGTGCAGGTTCAGTGGAGATACTGGTCTACGTGAACAACCTGGAGGAGAAGACTGAGGAGACGTTCTGCGTGAAGGTCACTTATTTTTGAATCAGTGGATGTGAGGTGTCTGATTCAGTTTTTCTACTTAAAATATATAATTTTGTACTTGTAAGAGCCTTTGTTTTCTATTTTGTATTTTTGAGAATTGGGCTATGAGTTGCTGTATGAATGCCCATGAGTGGGATTTATTTTTGTGGTGATCTAACGAGCCTGCCTGAAATAAATCAACCCTTGACAAACACAACTTAATCATCTCAGCTGCACTGTCTTTCTCACCCGGCTTATCGTTTTTTCCTCTTTTGAGGCGTCCAGTCAATATTCTTGACAGTTCATCCGCAACCATCAGAAAACGCATCGAGGGTGAAAGCAATAACATTTTATCGTCTTTAATTGCCCAGCAAACCCTCTTCAATGCCACTTTATAGTCAGGTTTTAATCTAACTCAAGCCAGGGGTCCGCGCGCCCCCTCTCACCTCCCAAATAATTTATCCTTATCATGCCATTATTAGACGCACCGCCATAATGGGGGTATGATGTTTTGAAGTGAGGAGAACAATGCTCCCTTCATTCTTGCCATGTGTCTTGCACAAAGGGAATGGCGTGCACATTGTGTTGCATAACAGCCCGTTACACAATCGCCTCCACCCCGTCCTGTCTCATTTTCTCTCTCATTAGAATGCAGGCAGCAAACTAAGCTTTGAGCGCTGCAGTGAAGACTAATAAAATGAAGATAACAGCTCAGTTGGGTACACTTCATCTTTACCTTTTCTAATATGTGGTCCGAAGCAAATATTAATTTTCCTACTTTTACATGGCGCTTACGTACAGCATCAAAGCTTTATGAGAAGAGACTACTGGTGGTCGATTTGGGCTATATTTATTTATTTAACATAAACCATAAATCTTATTCCACAAGTAATTAATGATACAAAAATAACATATGATAGTAAATTAGGTGAAGGCAAACCAGAATTTAAAATACAATAATAAGACAAGAATAAAGGACATGCTGAGGAGCGGCGAGGCTCAAGACTTGGATAAAACGCCTCCACACTTCACATCTGAGCGACTGCAGAAGTGCTTGGTTGGGTAGGTTGATTGTAATTGCGTGGGGTCATCTAATTGGGGTGAGGACCGCGTTTGTCCTATGTGGAGCAAGTACCTGCACGGAGACATCCCAGCTCTTGTTCATTTTTATCATTTTCAAGTGTATATGGCTCCCACTTTTTAAGGCACCAAATGGAACAAACTTTCACTTTCCTATTAGGATGCAAATCCTTTGCAGCCGTTTGAAGCCTGTAACGCATAGACTGCATCACCAGATGTTTTATGTCATCCATTGTGATGCTCTGCCTTGCTTCTTCAGTTCCTGCTTGTTCTTGGGCCATTTTCCCTTCAGTTTTGTCTTCAAATGAAATGCTTGCTCGCTGTGATTCAAGTCAAGTGATTGACTTGGCATAACATTGCATAACATTTCTCTGCTTTGTCTTGAAAACAACTTTGGTTGCTTTCACAGTATGCTTGGGGTCATGGTCATGCTGCACTATGAAGCGTAATCTAATGAGTTCTAATGCATTTCGCTGAATATGAGCAGATATAAATTAATGCTGCTGCTTTTGTCATCAGTCAAATAGTTAATTAATATGATACATAAAAAAATTGTTCAGTTGGCAGCCATGTATATCAAAAAAATATTCACTGGTGGCTCTATCCGTCTGTTCGTCCATCCATCCATTTTCACGCTTGCTAGCTGAGTATTAAAGCAGCCACAGGAAAACTACTGTACTTCTTCCCACTAGTAGAGCCAGTTGCCAGCAAATACCAAGCGATGCAGAAAATAATGCTTGATATTGCGAATGCGATATGCTATAAACGATGCCCGGCCACTGTAAGCAATGCAAGTGCATGTGGTGATAAATGGGTTGCTATTCTCTCTTCCAGTAGTGTTTTTGTTGTTGTCAAAACCAGAGTAATTGCCTGGCCTGAAGTGCAACCCTCAGTCGCACTAGCATGGTTGCTCTCTCAGCAAGGTCCAGGGCACTTTATAACACCTAAGTGCTGCAAGTCCAGTAACTGTCAGCTCCATGAGGGAGGGGGGGGGGGGGGGGGGGGGGCAGACTTCCTTTGTAACGTTAACCCCCACTCACCAGCACCCATACCTCGCCCTTCCCCTAACTGTCTGCTCACCTTGTTAGTGCAGGGCTCCTTCCTGTCAGGTAGTACAGAGGGGAGGTTGACTAGACAGTAACAGGTGGCTCTTATTGTCCTCATGTGGAGCGAAACCACACTTCACCTCTCTGGTGACCTTCAGCTCCCATCCAAGTAGGTACAAGAAAACAACATGCTCACACACATTGAATGAGGGGCATCACAGTGTGTCAAAGTGACAGTGTGTCTGATGAGCACACCTGCAAGAGCCGTGTTAATGAATATGAGTATATGTGCAGCCAACTCGCCCCTTCATGCTCTTGAGTCAGATTTTTGTGTGCATTACTGCAACGAATTGCTGTGTTCACATCATTTATAGAGGCTGAGCATGTGAAAATCAGTTAAAAAAAAGGCAAATAAAAATGATACCAATGTGCTAGTTTGAACACACGGATTACACATATACTGACATTAATCCTACTCCAGTCACCGCCATCATGCGGCTTGACTTGTTTATACAACAAAAACACTGCCCTCATGTCGCCTCTAGTGTGTGTTTTGAACGTAATTCCATTAAAGAGGTGTGACAAGAGCATTGTTGTGTACAGCCAGTTTTACGCTATTTTTGGCGCTCCCATTGACAAGCAAGACATCGCCATGGCACTGACTTTCAAACATTATTTTAATACCAAGTGGCACGGCAAATGCACAATGTCCCCACTCTGAAATGGCTGTAAGCTGCAACAAGTGGGCAACATACTCCCTAAAGCCACACTGTCACGTCGGTTTTTAGAACTCCTACGAACACACAGATCCTGCGGTTTTCAGTCCAGTAAGCCTAACTGACATCAAAATGAGGCAGAGGTTTTATTCATACAAAGTATATTAATCATTGCTCATATTAATCATAGCGTGCTTAGTTGCTTGTCTGTTCTCGTCTTATTTCGTCTTTCTGTTCAGTTATTCTCGTCCCTAGTCGCGCCTCTATAGTCTGTCTTTTGAGTTCCTTCAATAAACCCTGGTCCAAGCTGCATTTGGTCGCCCAGCTCCATTCACTTCATGACAGAATGTTGGGTTGGGCATTCGGACTCTCCTGGAATAGTTTGCATTTTAATTTTTGGCAGGATTTGGGAGTGGCCTCTTAATGGTATGGATTGAGTCATACTTAAAATTTTGAAATTACAATTCCCTTAGAAATTGTGTACATGTGGTTTGACATGCTTGAGCAGTGCTGAAATGCTTCAGAAATAAGCATATTAATTAAGGCTTTGTGCATAACTAACATCAGATATAATGCAAATATTCCTCCTAGTGGGTGGGAGCAGTGCTAGGCGCTCTGCGATGGAGCAACATTTCAAAATGTCATAACCAGTAAGTGCTTGGAATGAAAAAAGTGATAATGGCTGCGTAGCAAAAATATGATAATTCACATTCAATAGCACTGCTTTAAACGCTTTTTGAGTTTTATTATTAATATGCATCCAAATAATTATTCGATACATTTGGCCACCTTTTCACTTTTTATCATGTGCAAGTGTATGTTGTGCTGTGACGCAGGTGTACGTTTGACAAGTTGACTTTGGTTTATTCAATGCAATTATTTGATCTCTATATGTGAGCACTGTGCAAGCACAATCACACTTTGTGTGAGGAGCTAAGGTGTTTCGACTAAGAGATCAATCAGTGCCCATTGTCCCAGTGGGTATTATACAATGGAGGGGAAATAGTCCTACATACTTCAAGGTGGTCTTCCTTAACAATAATTGTCTCCTTTACAAATTCCCCTACCTACCTGCAACCAGGTGGTTCTTTATCTGAACCACAGCCAGTAGCTGCACTGGCCTGTGTAAATGAGCTCAACTGAATGAAGGCATATCAGGTCAGCGGCATGCGGAGCCAACTGTAATTAGAATTAGATGAGAAACAACACCCATTCACGGCCCTTTTACTCCAAGTACTGCAAGCCAGTCCCTTATTTCAAATGTTACTTACTCTTAGTAAGAAGTGAGACGGAATGGTGCTGAGTTTTTTTTGTTTGTGTTTCTAGCTTCGTTTAATTGTATTCTTGTGCTTTCATGCAATAAATATTATACATATGTGACATTTGAAAGGATTTGTGTGCTGTATAGTTCTTTATTGCTATTGAATTGTCTTATTGTTGTTGGCGGGATTGACCTACCGTAGCGCTCTCTCGCACCGAGGGTGTGAAAGTCTGGCACTGAAGGAGCTGCTTGGGGACTCGAAAGTGTCTAAAATGTCTGCTTGGCCAATATCCTTCTATCTGCTATCTACTCAACGGAGTCCAGTTTGCAGCCCAAGACACAGCCAGATTTCCCAACCACTCGCTTAAGTGTCTTTGTATCATTGCCTCCTGAGTCTCCTCAGCAAATCACCAATGATGAAGCTCTGGAGCCTCATTTTTATTCCATCATGCATCAAGATGATGCTTTTTCATAATCCCGCTACCACTAAAGAGAGGTGAAAACACTAGTAACTCTTGACTTTGATATTTGTGTTTAATGGAGGTTATTACTGGATGCCTGTTTTTAAATGTTTTTTTTTTCTTTTAACACTTTGTTTGAAGAAGACGTGAGTACTGAGTGCACAATGGAAGATGATGTTGACAAATACAGGCTAACTTTTGTGTAAATGGAATTCGGTTGGTAAAAGGTCACGTTTGCTGACAGCGCTATACATACAATACACTTCCAGTAAAAGCTTTAAGTTGGTGCTGTAAATACCAACTTATCCTTTATAATGAGATTGTTATCAAGTCGTTGCACATTAAAAGGTCGCACGCCATCTGCATTTCAAACCAAAAGACTTGTATACTTGCTGAGCAGTCGCCGTTATTCATTCTTCTGGACCGACTGACATTCTTATTCTCATATGATTTTCTCTGAAAATCTTTTAATTTAGTAAATTTATGACTATTTTCCTATCTTTTTTTCTTGAACTTTTTTTAATGTTCCTCATATTGCATATTTTAATATTGCACATTTCTGACTTTATTCACAGGAAATTATGACTTATCCTGGAACTTCAAATTCTTGTAGGAGTATGAACTTTTATTTTTTCAATTTGCTTTCTTCCACTGGCAAGACTTTGCCGATTGAGTCAGCTTGCTCTCAAATTAAAACAAAATTTAGACTGATGCCGTGAAAGGGAAATTATTCAATCTGATGCAGATAGCAAGTACTCAACTGGTAGAAGGGATTTAAATTTCAAATGAGAAATCATGTACCATTTCAGTTTAATCAAGTCTCTTTGAAAATCAGTCCCGAGATTTCTGGCTTAATACACTAAGTGTTGAAAATGAGGGAGAGTGTAAATTAAAATATGGACCCTCGTTTGGGTTTACCTCTGACAGCCTTACATACTTTAGTTACATTTTGGACTGTCACTAGTTTGCCAAATCTTTGTTCTAAATTTAGAAATAAGCAGAAGCCTGTAATAATCCCTTCCAGTCCTGTGTGTGCCAGTAAACTCATTACCAAATGGTTGACCACTGAAGAAGAAAAAGAAAAAACATCTTATTAATTTGATTAATGTGATGTTTTATTGGGGCCATATCAGCTATCTTTCTTTTGTCATCCAACACAAACAGTTCTGATTTTCAAGGAGTTGTTTTGGGATTTGACTTGGCCATCATGCATAGAATTGGGGGGGTTAGAGTACATCCAATTCCTTGCTGGCATGGTATGAAGCTGACTATGTATGTAGTTGTTCATTTACATTATTAAATTTACAGCTGTTTGGCAAGACATTTATTGGACTAACATTTTATGATCATTGTCTGTTGGAACTTGTACAATCTTGCCAAGTGACACTACATGGGAGATCAGTGAATCTAAAATGTATTATTTTTGTATTTTGTCTCTATTTTGGACAAACTGCAGTTTGCTTACAGCAGTGGGCCCTCTGCGAACTCACCATGTTGTTCTTTGAATTCCTCACTTTTCTGCACCTTTTAAAATGGCCGTGCATTGATCTCACAGCTTTTGCTGTGTGAATTAAGAAAGAAGTAAATGTTTGGAGTCTGGGTGTTTCTTAGTAAGAGCTTAGGCCCAGCGCCCACAAAGATTGTGTGTAGTCCTGAGCTTGGGCATGAGGCCAAGCGTCACTGTCCACAGACCCGCAGCCAGCCCCCAGAGTGGCAGGTCATTCAGGGTTCACGTTGCCGTCAGGCAAAGAATGATCCGATGTGAGAGGACAAGCTCACGGTTCACAGTCACATAAAAGCCTTGCTCACTGTGGGATTGTTAGAAGACAATTTTGTATTTAGCCAATGCACACAAGCGGTATTCACATGCTTTTTTGTCCCACTTTGAGCAGAAATTAAAGTGAAATAGTGGTTCGGTTAGCACGTCGGCCTCAGAGTCAGGAGATGCTTGTTTGAATCCTGTGTGGAGTTTGCATCGTCTCCCTTTGCTTGTATGTTTTTTTTTTTTCTCTGGATCTAGCTTTCTTACACAACAACATGCATGTTAGGCTAACTGAAAACTCACTTTGTTTGTTGGTGTGACTGTTTCTCTGAATGAAAACATACAGTATGATTGGACATTTGTTTTAGAACTTATTTTCAGCAATCTATACCAATATGAGAACTGATAACAGGGGTGGGGTAACAGTGATTATTTTGAAGCCACTTGTAAAGTCCAGATGGTTAAAAATCTAGCTATAAAATAAAATATTGCAGCCTCAGTCATCATAAACCAAACTCAAATCAAACTGAAAAATACAACAGAATGATTTTAGTTTTGTTTGAGAGACTCAAGTGTTCCCTCTGTGCTTTCGGGATCATATTGTGCTTTCCAACTTTTTGAATGTTGAAAGAAATCCATGAGGAGATGACTTTCAGGACAAAGTGTAGTGTTAGGTACACAGTACAAATAAATGGTGGGGCCAAGCTATTTTTGGCTCTAGAGCAGAGGAAATGACAACTTTAGAAACAACCTTTTCCCTTTTCCCCCCACCTTACTCCTTTCAGCAATACAAGATGCAACCGTAGCTTTTCAGCCATGTATGCTGTCATGACTGGCTAGGAGTGGGCGTGTGATATTCAGGATTCGTGCTACCTCTGTGGTCAAGTCAGCCTCGGGTCTTGTTGCTGTCAGCGCCCCTGCAAATTCGCCTCATTGACAGCGGTCTGCATACACTGCATGTCACCTTCCATGCTCTGTCACTGCCTGTAGACTGAGCAGAGATGATCAACCCATTTTCAAAGTGTATCTTTGCCCCTCTGAGGGACTTTTAACAATAACTACAGTCATGCACCGCAATCAGCCTTTTCATTAGACTGTCATCCCTGCTTATACAGTGCTGGAAAAAAGGCAAATACTGTCAGGCTGCCAGATCCGACTCTGATGGCTCTTCATTATTTGGAAACAAGTACATTTGCTTAATGTTCACGTAGCCCCTCTGGGATTCCCCAGAAGAAGAAATTCCACTTGTCTACTTTATGTACATGTCTCTGCCTGGCTATTTAGGCTGTAATCTCTGCTATAAATATCAATCAGGCCAGAGTAAAAGGATTGAGGGCATGTTGCCATGCAGTTTGGTAATCAGTGGTCTTATAAGTCATTAAAGATTTTTGTATAATTAATGCAGCATATGGTAGGACACCTGCTTTGGAGACTTGACAGTGTTAAAAGGCCTGCTAAAAGTCGTTATATATTCTTCGCACAAGACATTAGGAGAAGCACTGTCAACTAGCATTACTTACAGACGGCACGCCATCAGTAGCAGTTGCACCATAATTAGTTGGTCAATTTACACTTGCCTTCAAGGTTCTGCAATGCAGCAAATTGCATTTACTGGTGATAAGTAATTGCATGGAGAGTTTATAACTGTGAAGGAATTGAATCAGTTTGTGTTTAATTGCTTAAGTGATTAAACAACTGTAATCAGTTTTATAATAACAACTTTATGTGGGTACACATTAGTGGCAGCTGGTGAAGATTTCTCGCTTGCGGCAGTCCAGAGGTGACCCAAAAAATGGTCACTAAATATACTGTACAATGCTGTTGGATGCTATGATATATATGACTCATACCTGTCTTAAGCCACGCTCGGAGCATTCCCAATAACAACAGGCCACTAATCTGATACAGAATCAATGCATTGTGATGTCAAAGAAGCCAAAAGGATAGGTGGTGGCGGTTCAACAGTACAGAGTGCTACAGCGCCAGTTGGTGCCCATTCTGTCACTGTTTCAAATTTGTTTTTTTGTTGGTTTGTTTCTTTTATGTCCGGGGCAGTTATGAGTATTTTTCATCACGGCATGTGGGTCATGTGGGTTGTTTGAAGATGTGGAGGTTGAATTTATTTTATTCACCAAATTAGAACATCTTAAAATTTAGGGATAAATAAAGTGTCTAGTCCAACTCCAGGTTGATTAAAATGTCTTATCAGCTAGGAAGTGTCACGACCCTGCCAGAGCACGCTCGGCCGTCAACTTCCCTCAGCCACACCACTTCGTTATCGTCATGTGTGTCACCTGCTCCCTCTTGTTACCTGGTGTATTTAAACCCTGCCCGTGTGTTCCTCCTTGTCGGTGTCCACTGTTGTGTTCCGTCCCTGTCCGTTTCCAGTGTTCCTGTTCCTGTCGTCTGGTTTTCACCCGGTCTGTCTGGAGGCTCACGGTCAGAATTTTAATCTTGTCCAAGTAGACTTCTGTCTGTCTGTCTGTTTGCTGGCCGTGAGTCTCTATCCTGTCTGTGTCTTCGGTTCCCTACCTACCCACTTCCCTACCTCCCTTCCAATTCCCTTTCCCCTCGATAAATCCTGGTTCAAGCTGCATTTGGTTGCCCTGGCTCAACTCATTCCTGACAGGAATTATCTTGGAGTCAAGTGAGTTGTTATTGCTTCATAAACACTGTACCTGTGAGCTCCTGTTCACCAACATGTTTGTTTTGGAGTCGTCAGTAGCAACAGGTCCAGGCTTTTTTTTTTTCCATGGCAAATGTCTTGGTCATTAAATCAATATCTGTCTGAGTGTGATTTTGCTTGGTCTTTGTTTACTGATCCAGCAAATATGAAGGTGAATGGAGGGAGGACGGTAAGCATATTTCCTTTAAGCACTCGCTGAGATGAGCCATAAACAAGTCACGTGAGCTGGTGTATAAAATGTGTGGTAACCCTGCATAGGCATTTGGATCCTTCAGATATTACCATGCACTCGAGCTGCTCCAAGGCACTCCAAAGAAGTACCTGTATGTTGTACTACAGTCCACCATCACATGAGAACCGTAAAACAGTGTCGAGTTGTCCTGCCCGAGTGACGCAAGATTCAAATTGGAGGTGGGACTTCATCAAGGATCGGTTCTGAGCTCCTTCTTGTTTGCGATGGTGATAAGGCGGAGTGACAGATGATGTCAGGCAAGAGTCTCTGCATACTTTGGTGTTTGCTGATGACATTTTGATGTGGTCTGAGAACTTAAAAAGGAGAATGTACTTATTGGAAAGACGAGAAACGCAGGCCAGAATAAGCCGGTGGAACGGTGATGTTACAATTGATGAACATTTAGAGAAAGTGCTGGAGTGCAAGTACTTGCGACCCATTACATGGACAAATAGCAGCATGGAGGAAAGAACGTGTAAGGAGGATCGGTGCACACCCTTCAAAATGAAATACTTCATCAGGCAGCCTAGCATTGCATTCAAGCAAACACCGCCACTCTGTTTCTCCGGAGAGCGCAGAGAGTGGATGCCAATGTTGCTTCCTAAAAGCTTGTCCACTTGACTTTTCTGCTGTCAATCGTTGTAAGTAATAAAAACAAAATCAGGGAGTCCAGTTGACACCTGTTGATTTTCTGTCTGCAGCTCCGCAGTGGCCTTGCGGAGATTACAATGACTCGTCAATGTCTTCAGGCATGTGACACAGTTCTTTTTCTTCACTTTACTTCTTTGACTGTCTTGTGATAAATGTAATGATGCTCCATTTTTTGCATGATTATTCCTCCCCTCTCTGAGGGACTGTCTGTAGATGTGTCAGCCACCTGCTGACCTCCCAGGGGCAGAAACCAAAGCAAAGGGGGAAAAAAGATTTTTAAAGTATTCCGCTGAGGTGGAGCTCCAAAATAGCTCCCCTCCACATTGTCAAGGAAAATGTTTTACCTTTGAAAGGCAAATGGTCTCAACATGCCATAATTAGCAACAACACAAGGTTGGTAGATGATTTCAGTCTGTCAGTTGCCGTATTGACTTCCTTCAACCTTGAGCTGGACAGCACAAAGGCAGCAGAGATATCAAAGAGATTGCATGTATTTGTGCCATGGCTGGGTTTTCAAGTAGTGTTTCAAATTAAGGTTAGGTTTAAAACCAGGGTCAGAGGTAAGGGTGTGTGCTTAGGGTTAGGGAGTTAGGGGGGGGGGGAGGCTAGCATGAGGGTTTTGGCTTATTGGTTAAGTTTCATACTAGGATTTGAAACTAGGGTTGGGTTAGTGGTTTTTACTAAGGGATAGAAACAATGGAACTGTGGAATTGGGAATAAATGGGAAATCTTTCACTGTGAAAATGAGAAACAAGAAAAAATGGTTTCCCACATGACTTGAAGTGTTTTAACAGAGGCCTCAGCCTTTGCACAATCCGTGTTTTTATACATACAGCAAAACAATTTAAAAAAGATCAGAGCCTGAGATAACAAAAGCAATATGACATTCTATACACTTGACGGATGAAGGTGGAAAATACCGTTTTTGTTTAAGTAGACTTTTAAAAGGTTAAACCATGTTGTGGGTTCTTTCTTTTGACGCCTTAGTATCTGAAGTTGCTTTAAACTCGTCTTTTTGAGTGTCCTTTTCCCTCAATGCTTATGGGACATGAGTCCTGCATTTGGAGACTTTCCAAAGTGCTTTTCAAAGCCATCTAAGGCCTACTTTCGGGAGCTCGGCTTAACTGACAGTTCATAAAGCGTTTAATGTTTCAACACTAAAGATTGTTGGGTAATGCTGTTAATTACATGTGCATAGTAAAAATCTGAGAGTATAATCAAGCGTGCAGACAAATTGTTCATGTTAATTTTGTTTATTTAAATGGCATCCTATCTGTGACAGAATCGACATTCCTGGATGGAACTGCCAGTCAGCTGCACGGAAGCATAGGTAGTGCTTTAATATTCGTATATCTTGTAATGAGTGAGTCAAATGTCAGTGTTTCACAGCGAAGGCAAAGTCCCACCTGCGATGAGCATCCAAATTAGAGCTCACAAACATGAAAAGACGCGCTTGTTTTGCACGAGTACCATGGACAGCTCCATGGCACACTTGGGAGAAAAGCCTAAAGATAGAAAAACATTAACCAGTGGCGATGGGGATATTGAGGTGAGCCCGCTCAGCATTAAAAGTTCCATATCGATGACGTCCAAGAAATCTGTGTGCTTTCAAGAAGTTGCAGGGATTTTTTTAAATGAGTTTTCATAAACTGCAGCCAAATGGCAATCTGTGCCTCCCTCTCTGTTTTTTTTCTTGTGTGTTTCCGTCCACTTCCCAGTAATTTCACTTCATGATTTAAATTAAACAAATAGCGCCCAACTCAAGTTCTACTCCGCTTGTTGTGCAAGGCAGAATGCTCAAGATGGATCTGTTGGCATGACTCCATCACAACTGGAAGAGCAGGTGGTGAGGAGAAGGCCCCAGGGGTAGCTCCAGTGAAGCAGACCTGGCCTGTAGGCAGCCTCGGGTGCTGCCACCGTCTTGCTAGGCACCAAGATGCTTAGCGCTCTCCTCTGATAACTCCGTATTTTATCAAGAGGAATTGTCTTTTAAAACCAGACAAAGGATGCCCCAATTCACTTAGATTCAAAGCTCATATCTCACTGAGCGGAAAAGGCTTGCAAATGTTTGCAAGTGGCAAATCCGTATTTTTTCTTTTTTGTCAGGGTCCTGGATTTGACACCCCTTGACGAATTGTAGTACCTCCTGTATTATTCGGAAAGTTATTGTGCTCGATCAGTCATGTTTCAATATGGAATACGGGTGATACATACAGTACTATTTTTTATCAAACCATGTTAGACACAAGTGCGCAGTGACTTTTGCAACATCATGTACTATTTCTATTAAAACTGTGATCTTTCATGTTTTCTATTGTGTATCCATCAGGATTGGAGCATTGGTAAGACAAATCTTCCCTCTCTACTCTTGCTCGAAATGTCATGAGACTTGTCCCACTTTGTCACTTTCTAAGGCCTTTAAAATCCATTTAATTCACAAATCTGATATCACTTCTTCTGTCTTGTTATCTTTCTACATGCTCTTTCTGAGCTTATCAGTCCCTGGCTAGCATCCTGAATCTCAGTGCTTTTGCGATTCCCTATGATGGAGCTGGCTATGTCTCCAGGCCCAAGTCCAAAAGCAGCAGCCTGTCCACCTCAAGGGGATCTCAATCGCACCCTGCTTCTTCCTTCTAAACACAGCAAACACTGCTCAATCCCAGTCTTCTTCTCTACTTTTTATTTTAGAACCAGTTGGTTTTATTTGTGGAGTAACATAATCCATTTTTTTGTGGTCACACAGATTAAAGCACATTTCTCAGTCTTGGAGAGGAAAGAACCGAATATAGTAAAGAGAGGTTTTGCTTCAAAGTACAACACAAAGACTGAACAGTGGAACCACTGATTTGGTAAAAAAAAATATTTTCAAGTCTGATTAATTGAGGAAACAGATTACTAAACAGTAAACAGATGAGTAAACTGCCATTCTCTTTAATCTTGCATTTGAAAATTATTACTTTTCACGGAAGTGTAAACAATGTGTGAGCCACGATGAAAAAAAAAACATTAACAGTAAGACACACAGTGTCTGAGTACAATTCACACTCATATTTACACCTACATGGAGTTGGAACTGAAACCACCCTCCCTTCACCAAAGTCAAGCAAGTGTACCCTATGCCTTCTGTGACACAATCTTTTTTTATTTTTAAATTATCAAAATATGTTGTCAAATGTTCAATACTGCAAGCATAGTGAACACAACTTTGGAGGTTCTAGTAATTGTTCATAGTCCAAGAAAAGTTTTATGTCAGCAGTATTGTTTGCTGTGAAGAACAAGTCAT
The DNA here is from genome assembly GCF_059516105.1 of Syngnathus floridae. Taxonomy (NCBI): domain Eukaryota; kingdom Metazoa; phylum Chordata; class Actinopteri; order Syngnathiformes; family Syngnathidae; genus Syngnathus; species Syngnathus floridae. The sequence goes on along the minus strand of NC_142414.1, from coordinate 22,423,665 downwards.
CTTTAATGTTGAAGCTTTTTTTTTTTTCTTTTGTTAGAAACAACAGGTATTAGTTGGATTTATTGCTGATAACATATTGATTTAACAATAAGGTTGGAGTCAAACTGTTACCCTCTCAATATAATAATCTATCTTAATAACCAATACAATACAATATGCATCCATCAGTACAGAGATATTATTGGAGGTTAAGATAAGAAACGCACAATTACATTTGTCATAGAATTCACTGTTGGGGTCTTCTCTATGATTATTTTTGCCACCCTGCTGATGCTTTCATTTTGTAGTAGCACTACCATTACAGGCATAATTGATTCTTCAAACTGCCTGGAGATACACTTTTGTTGCAAAATTCCATTAGCACACCACAACACTGCCTCAGGGATGAATAAGGCACAGGAGGGTCTCCAAGCTTTGATATTATTCTTTGAGTGTAAATAAAAACTGGACACTTTCCTGCTTTACAGTCAATGATGGGCATGCTGAGGTCAATGGCTTTGTAAAAAGGAAGCCTAAATCTTCTATAAATTTTAGGATCACGGTTCATTAAGAAAACATTTAATGTATTAGGCCTGTGATTCCCAACCAAGGTGCTGAGGGAGTTCATCATTATCCATTTACTGTGTGCAAAATCATTTAATGAGAAATTTATATCTACTCACCTGGATAATGTGCGATATTGTATTGTATACCAATGATAGCAATTCAATGTTCTGTGCGATATTGTCTTGTATATCAATGACAACAATTCAATGTTCTTTCATTTGATGTCCGGAGGTACAATAAACCTGTCGACACAACAGTAATGGTGTTTAATTTGTGGATAGGTAGGCAGTACATTTTTATTCAATCAGAACATCAATTATCTGTTCAATTAACACTCACACATTTGACAACAAAATAAATCTCGGAGTAAATTAGGATGAGACCATCATTATTTCACTTTATTTTGTGTGGTTTGAGTTTACTCTAAATCTGCTATCTTAAGGAAAGAATAGGCTACAAAATAATCCAATATTAGTTTTTTATTCAGAATAATAATTTGTTCTGTCTCACGTTATGTGCATTCTGTTAGTTAAACAAGCTTTATCGATGCTTACTAAAAACAATTTCTGAATTTTACCATTATCTCTCCGGAATAAGCCATTGCTTGCTTTCTTTTCTCAAGTCTTTTGTAGCTGCATCCCACTCTGGCCTATATTATGTGTTATGTAATGCACACACACTACCTGAGGGCAACAGTTCTCCCAGCGACAGGGGAGACCTCCTAAGATATGCACTCTTACATTTTGGAATGAACAATTTTTGTTGTTTTTGTGGTTATTTCAGAGTATTCTGTTTATGGCACACATCTGTATAATTAAAATTAAATGTAATATATTCTCTCTGTCTCTGTATATATCAAATTTGACCACTTGTTGGATGCCGCCAGAACGAGCGAGGACTCAAACATCCTAAGTGGAAGTAAAAACACAAGTCTTACTTTCATTATTAACGCAGTTAAAGTGGACTATTCATTATAAAAGCAATGTAAAGGTGGATGTATTCATGGTTGAGTTTACGTCTATTTACCAAAGAATTTTCCAAATTCTTATCCATAGTCACGACATATGAAAGGTATTGTTGCTTGTCTTTGAGGGGCACAAATGAAGGGACAAGAAAAACGAGAATGTTGCTTCTTTGTTGTAACAAATGTTTTCATCATTAAGAATTTTACATATCACATTACAGGCATCCAGCTAACACCTACATCAGAAAAGAATATTGTCCTTAACTCCAATGGTGCGTAATATTGCTTAAATATAGCACATGTCCAATGCCAAACATCATTGTTAAATCACCTTGACAGACTGTGCACCCAATGAAATGTAATGTCATATATGGTAATGACTGCAGGTCAAGAGCACAATGACTAAGTAATATGAGAGTCTAAAATGCTTTTTGACTGCTAAGTTTCGAAGTTGACACAAATACAATGTGTGACACACACATATAGTAATGTGGGTGGTTTGGTCTGCCTTTTTGGAAGAACCCAGTGCTTCAAGAGCAGCTGTTCACTGGTTTCCCCTGTGGCCTTATGCCACAAAAATGTGTGCACCAGCCGACAACCACGCGGATCCACCAAGCATGCAGAAACACAAATGATTTAAAAAAAAAAAAGGTGTGTGTGTGTGTGGCGGGGGGGGACTACTTAACACACTCCCAAGAGCATAAACATTCAAACATTGAATAAAAGAAGGTTGCTGAAAGGCGTATCCATCCAAAAACAAAGGATTATGAGAACATAAACTGCTTGCATGGCAGCATAAATCAGCAGGAAGCATTCTCCTCAATAATTGAAAGCTGTGGCCTATAAGTGAGTACCCTATCAATCATAGCACCAGAGCTGCCACTATATTAACAAGGCACCAAATAAACAATATCAGGGATGAGGGCTATTGTGCTATTCCCAAAAGGAAGACATCGTTGATAATCCCGCATCCAACATCTCTGGGGAGCAAACATGCATGTGCGTGTTGTCAACAGAAATATTCACTATACCATTCGTAATTTGCAAAGTGGAATTTTAAGTAAGAGTGATTAGATCAAGAGCATACCATCTTGGTGGTGTAGCTGCTCTAAATGGTTTAAATTTGCCTGCCCTTGTTTCCCATTTGACTTTGGGCTGAGCTTGTTTAAATACAAGGAGGTTTTTAGAGTGGCTGTAAGAAAGTTTCTTTGGCAAATCACACTGAAGAATTTGGGATAATCACAGACAAGGACAGCATGGAACTTGGGAATGACCTCCAACAAGGAAGATAGGACAATCAGAAATGAAATAAAAATCTGATAGGTCCCTGTTGCCACTGCATTAAAGAAAAACTAAAACTAACTAAAATGATGAGTTATGTACTAATCCTTACCGTTGGGTTACATTTGGTGTCTTGAATGAATGAATGAATGAATGAATGAATGAATGAATGAATGAATGAATGAATGAATGAATGAATGACTCAGTCAGTCAGTCAGTCAGTCAGTCAGTCAGTCAGTCAGTCAGTCAGTCAGTCAGTCAGTCAAGCATTGCTTAAGATTATCAAGACATTCTATGCTTTCAGAGAGTTCCAGCCCAATTTTAATATTTTTTTTCTCAATCATTCTGTTGTACTACAATGATTACTTATTATAATTGCCAATGTAAGTGTCTGTATGTATGCACAGGCTATTTCCTGGTTTGAGGGAATAGAAAATGCCAAACGCAAAACACATAGTGACTCAGATAGCAGAAAGTGGAAGTAAATCCCTCGATCCGCACCAAATTGGAATGGGTTCTTGACTGATGATGTGCAATCTAGTCACAAACTTTCCTTGAAATCAGTTAAGGAGCTTTTGCATAATCCTGCCAGATAATTAAATCACTAACAAATGGTGATTGCCACATTATGTCCTTTTAAGCTTTTGCAGAGGTAATTAGATTGAACATCACAGACTAAGAGACTAAGAGATTTATAGCTTGTCGGAACCTTTAAACCTTTCCAAGCTACTAACAAATAACCCCCCCCCCCAATGATCAGTGTAAATAAGGACATGTATTGTATATAGAGATACGCCTCTAATGATGTCAAATTTACATTCTGATTCATATCAAAAGAGTTGAGTTCATTTATCTTTCACATTTGCTTTTATGATAAAAAACATCACCGCTTGTAAGAATAAAGAGTAAAATAAGAGTAAAAAAATATAATGAATGCATCCTCTATTTTTGAAATCCTTGGTCAACTTCAACAGGTTTCTGACTTTGGACACCCCAAGAATTGCAGTAAAATTAGACCCCCAGGCACTAATGTAGACCTTGAATGATTAAAAAAAAAAAAACACTAATTGTCTTTAGAATTTGGAAACCCAAGTGCAAATTTTGTTCCTTTCATGAGATTATAGCACTGCTGTCTAAATCGTTAAGAGATTAACAATGTTGGCTGATCACTAGGTATTGATACTCCAGCCAACCAATATATCATCATCCATCCATCCATCCATCCATCCATCCATCCATCCATCCATCCATCCATCCATCCATCCATCCATCCATCCATCCATCCATCCATCCATTGGGGGTCACGGACGTGCTGGAACCTATCCCAGCGGACATCAGGCAGTAGGCGGGGACAACCTGAACCGGTTGCCAGCCACTCGTAGGGCACACAGAGTCGAACAACCATCCACAATCACACCTACGGGCAATGCGGAATGCTCAATCGGCCTACCATGCATCTTTTTGTGATGTGGGAGGAAACCAGAGTGCCCGGACAAAACCCACGCAGTCACGGGGAGAACATGCAAACACACAAGCGGACTAAACAGCGCATCACTGAGCTGCCCCCAATACTTCATATGTATAGAAATGTGTCCCCTATTTCACTGATATCCATATTTAAATCACTTTTTGGTTTGATATTATCACAAGATAACAATCTAGACTTTAATATTGCTAATATGTCAGCCCTTTTCTCAAAGTCTCATCCAGTTGGACAGGACGAACGTAGTACATGCTTACAAAGGTTAGCAAGTGCATACTTCCAAAGTACGCATCTCAAATTACTAGTGAAGGTAAATTACCTTTATGCACATGCCTGTCAGTCTGAATAAACTCGATATCCACCATTCCTATCTAGTTGTGACTTTCCATGCAACTAATATGTTTGAAGTTGGCTAATAAAAAACATTCTCTTGGCTTGCATCAGTCTGTCTTGCTGTCTCTCTGTGCAATGTCCTGTTTTGTGGACTATAATTCTCCTCAAAAGTAGAGCACTCCAAAAATGAAAACAGGTCAGGCCTTTAAGCAAAAACAGTTCTGTTTTGGGATAAATCTGGCAAACACATCACCGTTTGTGTGAAATGAATAATCTCACCACAGTAGAAAAAATAATGATAATGCATCTGTCAATTAATGAAATATATATGGTCTGTCTCTATAAAGTGTTAGTATTGTGCTTTTATTTGACCACCACAGCTACCCCAACTTAATAACATAGGTCATTTCCAAAATAATTTTTTGCAGTATGTAGATGCAATTTGTAATGTCAAGTATAATTAATATTGTTAGCCAGAAATTTATTTTTTTTACAAAAAAACAACAACCTGAAAACAAAATTAAACTGTTGATTTGTAATTATTCTCTGTACTTATATTAATCGACAGAAAACAAAGGTTTAGGTTGAATACTATTCTTGAAATGATCGATAGTTTGCTTTTTAGAGGCCCGCACCACCACGACCAATGATATCGTTCTTTTGGAATGCAAAAGAACCATCGTTAAGATGCCTTGCAAAGACACCTGTGTCACAGTCAATAAGTCAAAGGGCGTGCCTTCAGCTGGAGTTTTTCGGTTTTCCACACCAACTCAGGTCGGTCACTCCTAAACAAGCATTGTTGTATAAACTGATGAAGCCTTCTCAGATGAGAGGCGAAACGTCTTCCAGGACAACCAGAGGAGTCCAGCTGCGATCGATTCAATAAATAAATGACCTGAATGAATGAGAAACTCAAGCCCAGTGAGATGCCCCAAAGATGAATTTGGTACCACCTTCCTCGCTTGAGTTTGAAATAGTAAAATGGTGAACATTCGCTAAAATGTAATGATTCGGCATGAAGGTATTTTATGATGCTGCATGTTTTATCACATGTGGTCAAATCAATTTATTCAGCCCTGTGTAATTGCATTTTCATTTGAACCATGCCTCTTGTACACCATTCAATGAATAACGTGAGAAAGTGTAGAATGGTTAAAACAATAAGCCGCTGAAACAATCTCTGCTGACACCTTCACTGAGTCAAAAGGTTAATGAGTTTATGCTTTGTCAATCAAATTCATTATCTGAGCACGGATTAATTTCTCAGCATTGTGCCGTCCATTAAAGCACGACCAAAAGCAAAGCCTCAATTGGAGGGAAGTTAATTGCAGTGATTAGCAGCCTCCTCTTGAGGCGTTGTAATCGGGCAGATGAACATAGATCGCCAGTAATTTACTATATGGGGCTAACACAAAGGATGAGGGTCGTCAGATACCAATGCACCTCCTTGATTTCTTTGCTCAGTCTGAACAACTTTTGCTCAAATGTTCAGATGATATTCAGAGTGGAGAAATGTTGACTGGAAGCTAAACCATTTGTTCATGCAGCACGGTTGAGAAGACTGGAAGCCTGCTGTTGGACTTAAGGGCAGCGTGGAGATAACGATGCCCAAAGCATGCCACCTTATCTCAACCTCTGCTCAACCTTGCCAATCTCTGGGCTGAATCCACATGTTAATTCAGTTCAGTGTTTTTGAACCAACTGGGGAAACTGTAAGGCAAATGTGCAATTTGAGACCATGCTTTTAACACCCACTATGTCTTTTTATCGTGGCTTGACATGAACTCATCAGCCACTGTGGCTACTGGTTTCCCAGAATTATTTGCCATTCAGCATTTTCCCTCCCCACAATATTTTTGTTGGATAATCGGGGTTATTCACAACCAACCTCCGCATTCGGTAAAACGCGTCAAAGCACTTCCTTCCACTTTAGGTGATTTGCAAAGTCCTACGCCAGGAGACCGGGAAAAAGCAACTGTAGAAATATTAAAAGTCTACACTGAAGAACACATTGTTTGATATCACGTTGTATACATTTACATACATGCCTTTGGCAAGATTTATGCGCAGATTTTATTTCAAGCAAAGTTGTTGTTGTTTTGTTCATGTGTGCCCAATATATCATTGTTTGGGTAGTTTTTGCCCGTTTACGGTTTCCCTCAACAATTAATTGTATAAAAGTTATGGTTACTGTATATGGCCTCTAAAGTTCCCTATGAAAACATAAAAAAAGAAAGGGGGGGGGGTATGACATGAGAATCTTCATGGACACCTTAACTACTCTCACACTGAGTGCCAAAATGTCTATTCTATGTTTAATAAGTGTTACTTTTGGCGAGTGGGGTGGAGGTTGTGAAAGAATAGCATTTGGAAAGAGCAGAGTACTGCAGTCTGAATCATTTTCTTCATACTGAAGAGATGTTTAACTTCCACTTAATTCCACCATTGTGTGGGGTCCATATTGATTTAGGCTGTGTGAGGCGATCCATCTTCCACTAAAGGACCCGGACACCCTCCGCTTGAGAACCGTAGCTAAGTGAAATGAAGCAGTTGATAGCTATCACATGACACAACGGCATGCTTGTCGACAGTTGAGCATAATTCATGAGTTTGAGTGCAGGCGGTGGCCAGCTTGTAATTAAGATGGCTTAGTCGCGGATTGAGAGTTGGTGTGCTGGAGGTCCTGGAGGTCTTGGAGATCCCTGGAGATAGGTGGAGGTGGATGTGTGTGTAGGTGGTGCTGGAGGAAGGGAGGGATTTTGAGCACAGGGAGGTCAGGTTTTTCCTCAGAGGAAAACATGTCAAGTTATATTTAATCAGCACAGTGAAAGTGAAGTTCCATAAATTGTTGTTGATTCTTCTCTAAATGTACATTTTCTTGCAGAGCAACACTCTGGCAGTCTGCTTATTCACTTCGCCGTAGTCAAATATTTACCATCCTTCCTTGTAACATATTGTCAGAATGCTTTTATGAATTCACTTTGGGTTTAAAGCTTTTATCGAAAGTCATGCTGGTTGAAGAGAAATGTCTGTAAAAATTAAGTCATTTAAATCCAATCGTTTACAGGCACACATTTGTCGGCTCCAAGATACATAAATCTGTCTGCTCTAACGAGCAATTTACAGTGAAATCCTCAATTTAGTTAACCGTTCGCTCAATTTAGTCTCCTTAGATAAAAATCATGCAGACTAATTTATAACAGTCAATAGTTATTTTGTATATTTTTATTATTTTCTCATACCCGGGCACCACTCAGATGTGTCTGGAATATAAAGTTTAATGTTTCATAACCTTTGTAAAAACGGAGCTCCTGCAAAAGCCACTGACATTTAGTTTGGCGTTTTGTCTATAGTTATAGTGAACCAATTCTAACATGCAAATGTTTGTTACGTATTTTCTTGATGCAGACTTGTTCTGGCTTTTTTTCATAAAACCAAAGCCATATACGTTATTTTCTAAGAATGGTGGCCCACACTAGTAAGAGCAAAGTCAATGAAAAATCACACTTTGAACTGTCAAGGTTGAACTTGTCCCACTTTCCTCTTCACTGTGTCAAATAGGCTCGTTTTTCTCTTTCATGTATCCGCACCTCAGTGCAGCTGAGTGTGATGCCCCAGCATTTTTTTTTTATCCTATCAGGGCAGCTGACATCAGTCAAGTCTACATCAGTCTGTCTGCATACTAAATTCTAAGATCTCCAGTCTGCAACAAATATTTTGTCAAATTAGTATCAACTGGCATGTCAAGAAAAGTCAAGTCAAGTTTATTTGTATAGCTCTAAATCACAAGCAGTCTCAAAGGGACAAACAATTGACAATAATTCTCAAAGCATCCCCTGATCTTAAGCTCCCAAAATGTTATGTTTTAATATTAGTTCTGTCTTGACTGACAAACATGATATTCAAAGGAAATTAGAATATTCGGTGTCGTTTTCAGCCTTGTTTTTAGCACACAAGAGAGCTGCACAAGACGACCACCAAACCCCGACACAAAGTCGGTCGGATCTCATCCCTTTTAGGAGAGCTGGAATTTCCTCGTTGCTTAGGGAACCAAAGCTGATTTTTCTCAGCTTTTGGTGCACTTGCAGCACCGTGAGGGTCAGAATGAGCATGCGAGAATGAGGGTAAAAATGCAAAAATGTACACATCCTCCACGTCTTCTGTGTCCAGCACCCCAAGGCGCAAAACATGCCACTTATCCCGCTGGATGGTTTCCCTCTGTCTCTCCCCATTCAAGGTGAGGGGACACAACTTTTAAACCCTTTTTGTAGGTCAAAGATGAGTTATTACGCCATGTGTGCAATAAACTGCATGAAAAATCATCAAATTGAAGAGACTTTCACTGTCTATCATTTTCCAAAAAAGGAATTGGAAAAGACATTTTAAAAAGCCAGAGCTAATTTTTCTGAGAGGAGTGCAAAAAACACCTGTATGACATGATCACACGAAAATCACCTCACAAAAAATTGCGGAAACGGGTTTATTGTTATGTCCCTGAATGACGAGGATAAATATCTAAAATCTTGCTTATTTCAGTCACTAAATATTTACTTTTGACAACCAGGAGATAAAGAGAGCTTGTTAAGTCTTGTTTTTTTTTTTCTAAAAAAAAGTTCTGTCTGCTACGTTAAAAACACTCACAATGAATGTGAATATGATGTGTGTATTTATCTAACTCAACTTTGTCTTATCATCCTTTGTCTGATAAGATCAAAGCATATTACTTTCTTGATACAAACAAATTGTCCTCTCTGTCTGAGATGAGGATGGTATCAGTGCAAAAAGGTCAGCAAATAAATCATAACAATTACTGCTCATCAAGGAGTTTTTATCTTGATAAAGCTGATTCCAGACAAGATGAGTGATATGTACATTCTTAGAGGTAGGGTGGCTTCCCTTCTTCTCGAAACCAGTTACATATAAGTGATTCTGTAGGGCTGTTTGCAATTGGGAAGGTCACGAGCGTGTTTACAGCGAGGCTGAAGGAAATAGCTCCTGTGTATCTACATCTCTTCTGAGCCTCGTTGGTCACGTAATTAAGTGGCTGGCACAGTGATCAATCATAGACTAAATTGGATTTGTGCAGTTTTTTTAGCTCGATACATGACTTTGACCATGACATTCTACATAACTTCTCACAAGAGCCAAAATTACACAGCCTTCTTTGATAATCAACAATTCAAAACCTCTCCTTGATGCCAAGTACAAACTTTCTCATTTGAGTATGCTATCTACATTTGCAGTTAAACTGCGTGTTGCATGAAAAATTTAACAACAAACAAAGCTATTTCTATTTCATATCTCTTTTAAAACATATTATATCTGAGAGATCCTCAAATGTCTGGAGTTAAAAGTAATTTCTTTTTATCCAATCAAAACTTGTTTGCTACCGTCAGTACGATTAGAGAATGGGAATTTTGGTGCAAGTCCAAGTTGTTCTGTTCTTTGTCTCAGTCTCTGAAAAATACATTTCCATACTGCATGTAAAACACATACACAACTTACATTTTATGTACTGAGGATGTATCTGAATAATCACGGACATGGAACATTGTCTTAAAATTCAATGGTGTCTTACAGTATCTTAAACTTCTTTCAAAGCTGAAAGTTGCAAAAGTACATACTGCTTACTACGCTTCTAGCAATGAGCCGAACATTCTCCACTTCCTTATCTCTTGGACACCAAAGATAAAATGGAACATTTCCTCATTATGTCTCCCGCAATTTTGGCATAGCTTCACTTTGCTATGACAATAAGGACAAGAGGTTTCTTGCATCATGCTTCCTGGCACACGCAAAAAAAAAAAAAAAAAATCCAGAACGTGGCAGTATGCTTACCGTTTAAGTCCTTTTCTCCAATTCAATTCTCAGACAGGTGATAACAAGAAAATGGATGGCATTCTCTTTGCACTAGGTGTATGGGCTGCCACAGGCTTTAATTTCTATTCTCACTGCAGATAGGCGATCATCTTCAAAGTTGTTATTCTTGCTGTCAGGTGTAAAAACGATTGAGTGCAGAGAAAAAGACGGATTCACAGCAAGTTACATACGCAATAAAAAAAAGTATATATACATATATATATTTATATGTACTTGTTTGTGTATATATGTTTGTGTACTTTTTGTGTGCATGTAGATCTGCAAAGTGAACGTGAGCGCCCTATGTTGCATGTTATGTTTTGAGGTCGCTGGCACATGGAGGGAATTATATGAACTATATGTGCCATGTCTCTTTGGCGAAGTGAATGGATAGGCTTTTGCGTGATGGAAGTTGGTGTGAGCAAACAGGAAAACATGGTTGCTGTAGGCTGCCTCTGCCTCAGTGTGCATAGGCAATGGGGTTAATTAGAGAACCCACTTTGCTCATACTTTTCAAAGGATGAAATGAAAAATTAAGTAACAGCCCTTGCACACCAGCGGGAAGTCATGATGGATAGACAAGGAGAACAAGTCGTCCTGGTTCGATCTCAAAGAAACTTATTTGGTTGTTCCCATGATATAACAACGAACACTGTACTTCAGAGAAGATGCCATGATCAAAGAGGAGCGTGTGCTCTGGGTCTTTAAAATTGCCTGCTGAATTCTTGAAATTTTCCCTTTGATGACCTTTAAAGGAACGGCAGGCGTGTCGTAAAAGTAGTGAGCCATGAGTCAGGAAAGTTTCACAAGAATCCAACACTTTGGTATTGTTTCCAGGATATGGAATCAAGCGTGTGTCTCAGAATGCCCATGAAGAATTTTAAATTCCCAGCAGCCCTCTAGTATGTTCACATGTCAATGTCAGGTTAGGTTAAAAGAAATGCCAGGGCGATTGCGCCACAAGTGGAACACCAGTATAGGAGTTCTGGTGTACACAAAACGAGAAGCGGGAGGAGCTTTTTGGGCACTGATACAGAGACATTAAAAATGTCAAAGGAATGTTATAGAATGGAACTGCAGATTGCAAAAAACAGTCACGTCCCTAAACTTTCACCGTGGATTCCTTGATATTATTGGGTAAGTACAGCGTACATTTAGCAGTGTTGATTATATAAACAGACTATGATAGAGGTTAATTGAAAGGTAATGACATTATTGATTATGTTGACATCTTCAAAGGGGCCTTCTAATGAAAAGTGCAACTCTGAATATTAATCACAAGTATTTGGTGGCCATTCACAGAGGGATGTGGATTTAATAAATATGGATAAAAATGTTTTGTATATATACGTATCTCTCTCTCTCTCTCTCTCTCTCTCTCTCTCTCTCTCTCTCTCTCTCTCTCTCTGTATATATATATATATATATATATATATATATATATATATATATATATATATATATATATGTGTGTGTGTAAGAGTATGTAACCGTTTCTATTTATAGATCCAGCTATTTCATCACCTTTCAGCGGGGATAATCTGTTTTTTACCTTTTCTCTTTCTATCTTTTAGTTATACATATTTGCCAATATACTTTCACCAAAATAGTCCCATTACTCAATTATGAGCTTTGCGAGGTTTAAGAGTTCAAGACTAATGTTGATCCTCAGAGAAATTTTGCTTGCAGACAAGGAATGGAAAATCTGTCATCTCTCTCAATTTGACTTCATAGATGGTTCAAAGGTCATTAAATGTGTTAGCCTGATCTACAATATTTTCTTTAATGCAAACACCTTAATAATTAAACATCTGCCCGTTTGACCCAGGAGAATCCCACTGGAGACCTGTCCTATAAATAATTCAACTTTTATTAAAAGTTGACATTAAATATGTATGCCATGCATGGACATCTGGCAAACATTTGTGATCACCACTTTGGGCAATGATTAGAACTGACAGCTATTATCTACCTGTTTCCTTCTGGGTTCCTTTGGAGTGAACCCTTAGTTCCTATGGGTGCCTGACCACATCTTTTTTGTCAATATACTATACCGTGGCAGCACTCAGGAATCAAATTGGCATCTTGACTGAACTACTGTCAAGTACCTGTTGTTTTTCATTTTCTAGACCTTGGAATGAATGTATCATCTCTTTCAGTAGACGTCTTTGGTTTTCAGTGACTCGTCGATATCCTCTTTGACTTGAGCCATCTGGACATAATGTGTAAACCACGACTGCATTCCCGCTAGCCTGTTTGACCAGCCTCCCCACCGTTCCTTAAGTGATTTTCAACTGGAACAATTACTCTCCTGTGAGGAGTAGTGTGTTAAACACATGTAAACCCAGCACGGTGCAGAACATGGGCTCTGGTGTTGAAGAGCATAAGTCAGGACAATTATCTTTGTAGGTTTGCGAGTGTAAACATGCCACCCACTGACACCACCACCTGCACACCCACCACCTACTCCCAAACGGTTTCATAACTGCACTTGTCAATGTTGGATTAAATGTGACTGGCATTCATCTGTTGATTTGTTATTGGCCCGCAACAAAGATTGTTTTCATAACCTCCCGGAAATGATCCATTACGTCGTTTATTATTATTATTATTATTATTATTATTATTATTATTATTATTAATGGAAATAGTGATCATAAAGAATGGTGCGGATGTGTCAGTTTCACTGCAGATCTGATTGAAACTGAAATTATTTACATGTATGCATGGAGTGACATCAGTAAGGATTGGTGCTGCAAAAATAATTGAGGTAAACCGTCCATTCTTGATAAAATGAACAGTAACTGCAACGGCAGCCAGTGAAGTTATAGTCAGACTGTGCAGGAATGTGACACTAAAATGTGAATCATGGCGACAGGTGAAGAAATAAAATCCTGCAAACTGCCAGATGCTTTCTGTAGGTCCAAATTACTTTCCTGTAAAAAGAGGAGATTTCGTCACAAATGTCTGTCATTTAGAGAATTGTGGAAATGCTACATATGGACGGGGCATGGGTGCTCCATTCCATAAAAGGAAAGCAAACAAAAAATTATATTGCTGTACAGTTAAAGTCCCACAAACTAAATTCTCCCGTACGTACCCTCATGTCATGTTATTCCTATTTGCTATCACAACTCTTGTAGAGAACTTTGTATTGACAATGATGCTCTAGAGAGGCACAACGTTTACCACCATTTTGTTGTTTTGATGAACCAAGTGTCAACAGCCTTGGATTAAGATTGAAATGTCTGATTGGAGAATAAATTACACTGTTTTATGCGTACAATGAGAAATTTGGTAAAATTGACCAATATTGTCACAAATTGAACTCTTACCATGTTGCAGGACATATGTAACTTGTAAATTTTAGTTGGCGATGACCTAGTTGTGCACATGGAAGTTATGCCTATATCTATTTAAACTTATCTAAGTATTATAAACAAAAATATTCAAAGTATTCAAGAATTATATAATAATATAAAAGAGATTTAAGTGGCAGATTGTGAGGATAATCGAATGAATCCAATTTTGTCAAGTTTTGGAGCTGTTTTACTTTTGGACCATATCACTTTTTGAAAGTTGAGGTCGAATCCCTAGTTGTCGCCTGCCAAACCGTTCAAGTGACGAGGGTTCACTGTGTTTTGGAGTCGTTATACTTTTGGAGCATATTTCTTTTTGAAACTTGAGGTCGAATCCCTAGTTGTCACCTGCCAAACCGTTCAAGTGCCGAGGGTTCACTGTGTTGAAGAAGACTAAGTGAAACCACTCAGTCCCCGACATGAAAGTACAAACACTCCAGCTTCGAGACATATCAAATAGATGCTGTTGCACTTGGAGCTCCTGGAGCAAAACTTTACAGTGTGATTCCCTTGATGTTGTCAAGTGAAATGAAGTGCTCACTTCTCTTATCACAGCAGGCGGCACCAACTGCTGGATAACGTGGCTATTCGGCAGGTCACACTCAAACAAACCAATACCTTGGCTCAACCTGCAGACAACTCTTTGACCTTCTGCTGTCACATCAGCAATCAGTTTGCCGTCACAGCTTTGTGTCCAGAGCTGACCCTCGTGATCACGTCCTGCAGTCATCTACTTGTTAGAGCTTCTTTTCTGTTAGCAGCAGCAGCAGTAGCAGCAGCAGAAGCATCTCACCTGGGAGCAGCAGACTGGAGGGGAGGCAGGGAGGAAATATTGATCGTAATAAGCCTGGCAAATGACCTCTGGAGTATTTTTAGACCGGAGCCAAATGACTAGGGAGGAAGTGGGCCATTTCCATGAATGAGGAATGAGCTGGTCTTTCTCTCAAGCAAGACGACCCCCATTGGGATGTAGGAGTGTATGCAAAACCCTCTCCTGAGGATCTGTTAATTATTCAACCCCAACACCAATCACTGAGCCCCCCCCCTCACCATACACTGTATCCCCTGCACCCTCTACATTTACAAGAACACACCATTGAGTGATTGAATTGTCGGCTGATGAAACAATCGACACTGTCTAAGTTAAAAGCCCCACATTATAAATCAAAGCAAACATCACAGCCAACTGAGTGATTAATGCAATTTAATATCCTCACGATGTTTGCCTTCCTCAAAAACCACACATTTAAACGGGAGTATGCTTCATGATAAGGTTGGATTAAAAACAAATTATTATGTTTAATAAGGGAACTATTGCATGATGTTTTTCATACCCTTGTCAAATTTTCTGTTTACTATTACCGTCATTTCCTCTGCCTAAATGACTTTGACAGCTGTTTCAATTTGCAAGCATAAAAACAATTTATGAATGTAACGCGGGCTTTTAGTGGGAGTGCCTCGCACTTCGAAAACCATCATTTTGTGTAAAGCTGAAGAATGTGGATGTTTTCATTTTTCTAATCATTCATCTTAAACAAGCATGCCATAGTTTGAGATCAAAGGTATAGGCATGCATTATATTATACATTGCCTTTGTAAAAGTGTTTTTTGTTACTTGTATTAGATATTGTTGTAATTAGTGCAAGTTGCAAAGTTCCTCATTTAGCTACAACAGTGTAGTTGGACACCATTAAAACCTGGTAGATCCCCATCATCAACTTACTATTAGACTGCTGCTATGTTTCTGCCATAAACAAATGTCCATGATACAGTGCAGAAAGGTCTGACATGGGTGAAACAACATAACATTTTGGTACGAGTACCCACAACATTTGAATGATCTGTCTAATTCTGAAAATGATCACCTACAGGCTGCCTGATTGGCAGTCTTCTTTCTATACTGAAAGTGTTCCAAGAATTCACATTTCATTTTGATTGGCACAAAATGTGGGCGTTCACACATTTGTGAGATTTGCATCTTCACAACTAATTACTCATGAAATAAAAACAGGCTTCCCTGTTTCCTGCGGGGTGCACCCACTCTTCTAATCCACCATTGCATTTCTCTAATGACTCAAATTACTCAACAAAACATTGATGCATAATCCCCAGATAGTGATTTCAATTTAAAACCTGGCTACAACAAGCTTCAGTCTAATCTTGAACTATTCAGCTTTTAGGTCTTGGAGTAAGTCTTGTAAATCCATCAGTGTCACAACAGTGCTACTGGAGTGTGACTTTGGTTTTTAATGGAGTGCAATAGTCCCCACTTGTTTACTCGTTGTTTTAAGCTAGGAAAGTGGTGTATTGACCAAAGCCTTCTTACAACACACTGAGGTAACCAATAAATCACTGAAAATAAATGGTTGGACTTTTGGAAGACCATTCTATGAGAAAGACAATCTGTTTCTAATTTTAATTATTGGAAATATAATGATCACCATTGGGCTGTTAAAATATTAAAGTACAATTGTGAATTTAGCTACAAATACAAGAAATTGTTTATTAAAAGCACATACAACATGTCATCGGCGTTGTGATATTGCCTCTGGGAAAAAAGGTAACTTAGAATGCTAAGGGTTCATAAAAGCCATGCTTCATGCACTCATCATTTGTGGTTATCAGGAATAATTTGGCCATCAGTGGGAACATTTATGCACAATCTGCCTAAATAGAGACTAAGCAGCATGAAATGACATGCAAAAACTGTCCTCAAACCAAATTAATTTGCCAATACATTTTTGCCTGCTTTGATAAGAGTAATGCCTTTTTGTCCCAGCCAAAGCACAAGAATGTGCACTGGACAAGAAATTTCAACGAATATGCAGAAAAGCAGCTTTCGTTTTCTTTTGTAAATTTAGGAAGATATTACACACCAACGCTAAAGCTTACCTTGCATTAACGCCAGAGTTGAAGATGTTAAAAAATATTCTAGCTGGTCCACCGACAACATAAGCCACGAAGGAGGTTCCCTAGTAACGACTGCAAGATGTTCTACTTATAGTATGACCCAGTGTACCAATTAATGTGGTTTTGAAACTGACAGATTAGGATGACAGTACAACATATTGTTACTGGAGGTAATTCAGTTGGCTCAACCGCCCTGAATGTTTGATATCAAAGAAGCAACCTCCCTTGCAGAAACACTTAAGCTGCCGCCAGGATGTGGGGCAGCCTGGCCAATGAGAGCGAAGTGTTGTGGAACAAACCGATTGCTCCTGGCACGGCAAAGCAAAACCTTATCACTCCACAGATGCTTAGGACGTAAATGAGGAATGGTGGTTAGTAATGGTGGTGGTGAAGGAGGTTGCTCTGATGGGATTTTCTTCCCAGGATTCTGCTGCGTTTACTGCTTGTGTCAATAAAGCCCTCGTAAACTGCTTAATTGTATTCTGTAAGTTGCCCGATCAGGAGAGATTTGGAAAGCTGCCTATTTTGTGGGCTGGATGGACTTTGTGACTTCAAATGCTTGCTATACCTACTACAAAACCTGTATGAACACTTTGTAGTATTTCTTGCCTGCGTTATTTCTGAATCATCCTTCTAATGAATTAAAGTTTAGCAAAGAAAAGGATGTCCCCTCTTAAACCCTTCTTAGTGCTTTAGACCATGTATGGTGTGTTTTTTTTATTTGTAATTTATACGAGTTGTCAATTCAGTGGTCTTCAAAGAAGATTTTCATCAAGTAAAGCTTTCATTTATTGTAGTGCCAGTGGGACATTTGTATTTTAGGATGTTTTATCTTCTGGTGAAACATTGATGCTTCTTAGGCCAATTGGTATTGTCTTGTAAATGTGGTCTTAGCTGTTGTGCTGTTTTTCTATTCTTATTTATTCATTTTTTCTTTTTTTTCTTTGATGTTTAGGACCATTGTTGTGACTTACTACAAGAAAAGAATCATTCTCAAAAGTGAGTGTTAAGAAAAGATAAGAAAATAGCTCTGCATTATGAGTTTTGTAAGTGTTGACATGTTATTTAAAACTTTGCCTGTCATTTTTAAGAATATGGAGATACTTTGACCCAGAAACAAGTATTTATATTGTCATTGATTTTTATGGGAAATGCCTTGTATGTTTTCATTGTCTGAGGGGTTCTACTTCTGCTTTAGCTATCCCATGTATGTAGCGACTACTTCAACCCTAATGTTTCTTCATGAATTAACACTTGTGGACTCTAGACAATAAAATAAATTAAATAAAAAAATCTATTGAAGGAGCAGAGACTTCAAGCATTAGTGGGGTCAGGGTGGATCGCCATCTGACTTGATGGGTCGAGAGACAAGAATGGAGTGAGAGGAAAAAAGAGAGACGAGGCGTTGCGCATGTGAATAACACGCCAGCTCGGACACACATCAGTGATGATTCTGTCGGGTTTGCTCTGTCTTTGCATATCTATTTTGAAATAAATACCACATTCATAAGAAGATATGTCTTTCTTTATCTTAAAAAAATCAAACAAATGTGGAAAGTACATTTTCTGCCATCATATCTCCCAAATGCAAAATAAAAATAAGAAGAAATATGAATGAAGTCAGTATATTTACAGGATTAATTAGCCTCAGAATGCTGCAGGTAAAAGCAAAAAGCAACACCATTTTGAAGCTGCAACTCAATAAAGCAGTCTGCAGAGACATTCACATTTCCATAGAAACCATTTGGTTGATGGGACGCCCAAACTCAATATGAAATGAGCAATACTGAGACACATATTCAGGAAGTCTGTATGCTATTGATTGTATTACCCTGGAAGAGCTTGTGTCAAATGGAAAGAGGAAAGCAGTTTTTGCAAGTAAATGCAATGTACATGAATTATTTTGGATCGATACTTTGTATGTCAAAGTGCATGTTGTTTTGCCACCCATTGGGACATGTGATGAGCCTACCTCACTGATTTCCCACAACACAATGATTAATTGCATGCGCTTTGTGAGCTGATACATTTCTCTTAGTTCTTAGCATAGGGGAAAGGCGTAAAGACCACTTTATGATGCAAGCTGTTAAAAATAACAGCTAGGAAAGGTCGATAGGGGAGATTCATTCCAAGGGACACTGGGTCTTAAAAGTTGACTCTACAGTAATGACTTCTCCTGAGGATTCAGGATTGTAGCGTTTCAAAAAAGGGGAGAAAAACAGGAACTACAGGCCGAGGAACTTCAATATCTGAAGCTGTCGTGGAGTTTGAAGTGGCTAATGTGCAATAGTCTATAATATATTATTGCTATATTCTGCCAATTATACTGTGGCGATAGCTATAAAAGTGAAAAAGGAAACACTTGTTATAATGAGTTACATCTGCCTCACAGTCTAGAAAGTAGATGTTTCAAACTAGAGTTCGAGTTAAAAGTTTGGTTTTCAATTAAGATTAAGGATTCAAAGTAGAGTTTCAAATTAGGGTTAGGGTTTCAGGGTAGGATTTTAAATTGGGATCAGTGTTTCAAAGTAGGATTTCAAACTCAAGTTGGAGTTTTAAAGTTTGGTTTTAAATTAGGGTTAAGGATTCAAAGTAGGGTTTTAAACTAGTATTATATTCACTCGCTTTTGGTTCCATCATTTTGGGATGATAAAACATTTAGAAACTGCACAATGACTGAGTACACATCAGTGACCTTTGAGAAGAAAAAATGATTGCATTCTATATAAATGTACAATTATTTCATACAAGACCTGACTAAAAATGCTTGACTGGGGGGCTAGTTTCAAGGAGGAACCTAGTCATTTAATTTGCTTGTAAATAAATGGCAAAAACAGCTTATCTGACCAAAGTAATTTGCTCATGAGTGTTCTGTAGTGTTTGATTTATGGTGTGTGCGTGTGTGCGCGTGTTTCATTCGTCCTGCTCACTTGTGTGTTGTTAAGATTGTTTCATTGCATAATGTGATGCGAATCCTTCCCATTTGATTTCCAGGTATACGGCAAGGTCATACGGAAGAGATGCCGACTTCATCCAAATGGCTCATTTCTATGTTTCAAGGCTGCTGAAGTGGAACATTCATTTGAGCAAATGAATTGGCAGTCAATGTGTGAAATCAACCTCTTAAACTGTTTGGATCTAAACCAAAGACTGCTGTTGTCCTGTTATTAGGGGACCATTATCATTGGCTTCAAAATGGTTATTGGGTTTTTCTAATGACTACTTAGAGTTGTGATTTATGTGACACGAGCATACCTATTACAGTCAGGTGAGACATAGATTGATTTTGTTTATCCAGCATGACAAAAATTGCATGCCTGAATGCAAATTTGAACTTGGTGCACAATTTCCTCCTGATGTTGAGAGATTCAAGCGTGGAGATTCATTTCAATTGAGGGTTTATGCATGTGTGTGCACAATCCCACTCCTCTTGAATTGCCTGCACAATAACCTCACCATGTTTTGCAGAGAATTCATTTTTGATTTGGTTTGGTATTGTTTGGGGTTGCAGGGAATTTGCCAATACATGCCCGGTGGACAAGAAGACCCTACAAATGGAAACAAAGGTCTGGTCAAAATTGAACCTTCACAACTGATTGCCAGACGAGAGCATCATCTCAGTTCAAAACTGACTTCCTTGTCCTGACAAGGAGATGGTAAAGTACAAGCACACCATTTTAATTTACTGAGGCCAAATAAATACTGATAGAAAATAGAAGGAGAGCTTGGCGAATGATAATAATATATTGTTTATAGCAGTCAGAGTAGAAAGGGATCGTGCTTTCAGAAGCATGCGCTCATACCTTGGTCTTTTTTCCTTTCATCCATTTTTAGTTGATGAGGTGGTTTACAATTGCAGTCACGATACAAACATATGATTAATGAAGAAATTACCTTGAGTGATTGCAAGTATTGTTAAGATATGATGCAGTATAGCTTCGATTTATCTTTGATTTGTTTCTGTTTTTAATGCAGCCTTTGCACCTTTGCAACTGTACCTAATAAAGTCGCCAGTATCTGAAAATTTCAAAAAAAGAATCAAATCAGTGGGTTGATTTAATTTAATTGGAGGAGGAACCTAACAGGCAGAATGAGATTATCAACAAAATATACATGTTGTTTTTTTAAGATTTTCCATTCAAATAGCAAGAAAAATATATACTCTAAACAACATAATACTTTGAAGAGACATCCCACCAACTTAACAGAATTAAATTATTACCAACAGAAAATTCAAATTCAGAACACAATACACAACATGTCAATTATCAGCACCCTTTTACAATATAACAGCTGGTAAAATAATTTACGAAGGAGTGAGACACTATATGGGCTATAAAAGGTCAAATATGACATATCAAAGTCAAAAGTCAAAGTCAGCTTTATTGTCAATTTCTCCACATGCCAAAGACACACAAAGAAACCGAAATATTAGCAACTGATTGAAGTGCACCGAATTAAAAATTAGCCTACTCAACACACACGCTTTGTGTCTTTATAACATTGACAGTTTGTTGAATAAAAGACATCTTTCAGAAAAAGCCCCTTTGCAATCTTGATGATGCAAAGAAAAAACAGTTGTCCAAGTAATCACGAAGACAAAGAGGAAAAGATATGGAAGAATACATCTCTCACTAAGAGTTTGCCTTGAGTGAATATTTTGAAATAGCGGTAGAAAAACCCTACGGCTGTCCGTCAGTTTGACCGATTAGAACACTATCAAGTGCAACAAAGGCACCTCTGATACAAGAGCCCATGTTGTGGGATTTTCTCCCTGTGGAGCAGCTGACTAACTGCTTGCA
Organism: Syngnathus floridae; assembly: GCF_059516105.1. Lineage (NCBI taxonomy): Eukaryota > Metazoa > Chordata > Actinopteri > Syngnathiformes > Syngnathidae > Syngnathus > Syngnathus floridae. Next base: position 22,402,128 of record NC_142414.1, on the reverse strand, counting down.
GGATGGGAAATCCTACACGGTCTTACTGAATTTAGTCACATCCTACCGGGAAGTATCAGAAAAATTCTCTGACTTTGAACACAGAGTAAAAAGTTGGAAGACAGTAAAATATTCAGAGTACGTTTTAGTCCGAAACAAATGTGGAGTGATATTTACGTTTATTTCACTCAAACGTTGTAAGTAAATTTTACGGTAAGTGCTACAATATATGTCATGGTGGAAGCAGAAACTGATTTTCTAGAGTTCACGCAGGAGGTCAAAGTGAGCAATGTACATTTATAAAACTTATGTATCGAGCTTGCTTCAGTAAAACTGATATTTATCCTCCAATAAGCCAAATGCCTCTGTCTCTTGTATAATATGTTTGTACATTATTTTGCAATATAATGATGAAGAGGTGGATTACGTCACCTAAATGAAACTCATCTAAACTCAAAACCCACGTACGCAACATACTGCTCGCAACTGTTTTCTTGCAATAAAAGGTTTATATACTGTCGATAATAAATAATCTAAATTTCTTGTAAATGTATCGCATTTTAAAAACAAATGAAGTGATGTCCCCAATTTGAACATATGTCAAACGCAACTGAGGTGGACAATCAATATGAATGAATGAATGAATGAATGAATGAATGAATGAATGAACGCATGAATGAATGAATGAACGAACGAACGAACGAATGAATGAATGAATATTCAGTGGCACACTATAGGCTCTATTAGTCCGGCGCGAAGGTTTTAAAAGGGTTATTGACTATGTAAAGAGAGTCCACGTGTGCACAATGCGTGACCTTTCAATTGCATTTGGATGTGTCACTCGAAATGGGTGGGCCACATTTTTTGTTACGCATTTATAGTTGTACACAAACATCTTCATGCCGTACATGCACTACCTTGGTGTCTATTTGTGTTGGTTGAAGTTGCATAAACCAGTATTTCAGTCCCAGCACTCTTCCATCAAAGGAAAGAGGACTGAATTAGTTAAGAAAACTGAAAAACACGTGATGATTCATTCATAATTCATCAAAGAAGTCCTCCATAGTTAGACTCGTAGGGTCAGATACGTACAACTGTTCTGGTTGGAATTGAGGCCAAGATTCCAACAGTCTGTCAGTCAGAGCCCTATTTTCATTCAGGTGCAAGTCTAGCGCAGAGTGCTGTCTAACTGCGTGCATGGATGGAGTGTTCTTTCTTTTGGTATTTGGCTACCTTGCACTGGTAGAGTTGCGTCGTTTGTGCCATTGTGTGTTGAAAGTAGACTATTCCCAAACAATCTGCGCCGTATTTTTTATTGACATCAAAATAAAAACCCAAGTTTGCCATGCCTAACATTGCGGGAACAAAAGTATCACCGTACTTAGGGGTCATACCCGACTTGGAAGCGCAGAGCACTAACCACTGAGCTAAAAGTCTGGCCCACCACCCGGCCTCAAATTAGAATTAAGAAATTAACATTATTTGTTTTTTGAAAATTGCCCCCATTGTGAATGTTTTGTTATAGCCACACGTGGTAGCTACAAGGGGCCGGATATGTTGGAGCCAATTTAGTTTCCTTGGGTTGAATTCTTATTTTTGTTCAAGATTTGCTGGCCTTGGGCCATGGACTTTTATTTGACAAAGCCTTTGGTCACCTGGTTAGTCACCTGATCAGTCACCTGATCAGGTAAAGATGGCTGTTCCCACTTGGTAGTCAGTCTCAGCCGGTCTCAGTTAGACAAAGAAAGAAGGTAGGAGTGATATATTTTTTTTACCGCTCAAAGGCCGCTTCAAACTACTTCAAGCCTGCTCCAAGCTTGTATATTTTTGGAACTTGAAAACATGGAACCCTTTATGTTGAAACCTTAGTTGGAACTTGAAACTTGGAACCCTTTATGGAACTTGAAAACTTGGAACCCTTTATGTTGAAACCTTAGTTGGATTACAAATAATTTGGATTTGCACTTGTGTGCCACCTGCTTGCCTGCCTGCCATTCCCCTCTTCCCTTCCCTTGCCTGGCCTACCACCCTTACCTGCCTGCCATTGCCTCTCTCCCTCTGCCTGCATGCCTGCTTGCCTCAATTTTGGACATTCTACCTCCATCTTCAAAAAGGTATGAGCAACAGCTGTACACAGTGTTTTAAGATAAGTGTGTGACAAGAACTATACATCTAACCTTTGAAATTTAAACTGAACTGAAACTGACACTCAAAATAATTATCATTTAAAATGAAGTGTGTTATTTAAATATATTAAAAAATGTACAATTAAGATAATTAGATGCTAAGAAAGCATTAAATGATACTGTTTGTAAGAATGCTTTGACCTGGTCTATTGTTGAACCTTGCAAAAGGTCGAATTAATGTCACTGTTAAATCAATCACATATACTCTGAGTGACGCAAAATGTGCGATCAGTAAGTCAGCATTATTAGTTGTACATTTTTCAAATATGAGCATATCCGCCTCAGTTTGACAAGCTTTCCTTTTTATATGAGCCCTGAGAATGCATACTGTTATGTTGCAGCAGGTAAACATGAAGTGGTACATGACCATATCAGTATTCCTCCAGTGTTCATACAGCAGGAGGCAGCAGGACAGCGTGTTCTGGAAGCGTCGAGCTTGTATTAATGTTGTCAGCAGTCAGTGAAACTTTTGTAAGCCACTCAGTGCTAACACAGCCTGAAGTGCACCTTATCACACTGTAATCAGTATGTGTGCCCCATGTTTGGGCTTGCAATTTTAATTATTGATTGAACAAAAGCAATGTATGTGGTTCATTATGATCATTATAGCAGATAGACTTTAGAGATGTTCATTTTTGGGACTCAAACACAATCTTTCCAACTGTTAACTCACTGACTATATATCTTTCAAAGAATTGCAACTACACAAATGATTACAAGAGCAATGAGATGCAATTAAATTCGACAATTTACGATGTTACATATGCTGCAGTTAGTGGTACCATTCCCATTTGCTTTCTTATCAAGCTAAACAAGGACTATGATTTGAATATTCTGTGATTGATTGCATGTTTGTGCAGTTTAAGCTGCACTGACTAAAGACTGCTTCATTAGCTTCACACACAAGCTGGCACACAAGCATTTCCTCTTTTGTGGCAAAGGAAATCCATCCATACATCCATTTTCAACACCACTTATCTTGTTCAGGGTCGCGGGGGGCGCTGTAGCCTATCCTAGCTGACATCGAACGAAAGGCAGACTACACCCTGAACTGGTTGCCAGCCAGTCGCAGGGCACATGTAGAGACAAACAACCAGCCCACACACAAGTCATGCGAGTTTACCCCTACATCACCAGAGACTCAGCAAAGTAAATATGAAAAGCAACATTTGGAAGAAAACCCACACAAACTTGCAAACTTGACACTTGAATGCTCCAGATTCAAACTCACGTCCTCAGAACTGTGAGGCTGATGTGCCAACCAGTCGTCCACCCTGCTGCCAAACATTAATAAATAACTTGATTTTTATCACACCATCATTGTTGATTTGCATATATATAAAATATCCATCTGTTTTCTGTACCACTTGTCCCTATGGGGGTCGCGGGCGTGCTGGAGCCTATCCCAGCCATCACTGTGTTGGAGGGGGACACCCTGAACCGGTTGCCAGCCAATCGCAGGGCACACAGAGACAAACAACTATCCGCACTCGCACTTATGGGCAATTTAGAGTGCTCATTCGGCCTACCAAGCATGTTTTTGGGATGTGGGAGGAAACCAGAGGAGAAAACCCATGCAGGCACAGGGAGAACATGCCAACTCCACACAGGGGAGGCGGAATCAAACCCGCACCCTCCGAACTGTGAGGCGGACGTGCTAACGAGTGTGCCACTGTGCCGCTCCTGAAGAAGAGGAAGAATATTAAAATTACAGCACATATTTCATCCAGTGGACAGATTTTTCATGAGTGTTCTCTTACTGGTAAGGTTGAAGGAAAAAAGTGGCAAAATACTTTAAATAAATGTTAAAAAAATAAATGTTTTTAAATAATAAATATAAAAAAAGAAAACATTCTTGCAGTCGTCCTTGACAACAAATCACATTCATTTTCTGGAGTGAAACAGCGGGGGAATTTGGAGGGAAATGTGTTAATTCCACTAACATCTGTCATCTTTCCGATTGGATAGCTGCACCATAAGCAACGTTAGCGGCTTTCGTGAAGATCCACTGTGAGGTCATTATTATTCTAAAACTGCATCGAGCTTTGAATCACAGCCAAGTGGTCGCCTGCGATGAAGAAAAAAGTGCTTCTGACATCTGGGGATGTATTAAGGAGGACTGTTTTTATTTTATCTCGAATGAAAGTAAAACAAGCGGCTCGAGAGAGATCAGTCGATTTATCTTAGGCACGATTGCCGAGAAATACTCAAGCAAAGCCACACTTGTCATCATATATCCCTTTTGGGGGAATAAAAAGAAAGATAACATCATTTCATCTGACAGAGAGATGACTGAAAGAATCTGTGGTCATACTGCTAAAAATGGCAACGTGGATATGGATGGTCTACCAATAATACACTGAGGCTCAAAACACTTCCTTCACTATTTCATATACTGTAATCTGGTGTTATACAACAACATGCACTATTACGATTCAATGCCTGTATCGGATTATTTTTTTGTGGGTCTATTTACATGTAGATTTTAAATGACTCATATGTGATTTGAATGCTTACATTCACAGAACACATGAAACAACCCACATACTCAAATGATGAAAATGCACTTACATAATTACTTTACATATATAATTTTTATGACACCAGATTTGGATGCCAAAGGTGGCTCTGTTAGAATTTTTATGCTGGAACAGTTTTTGTCTGCAACGGGGAAGTCTGGAATAGTACCTCCATCAGATTGTATATAGTATATACAATCTGATGGAGGGATATACTATATACGATACTAGATTGTGATATTTTTTTAAAAATGCATCCTGAAGGTCGGTAAGGGGCAGACAAAGAAAGGAGAGAACAGTTAAAACCAACCAAAGAAAAAAAAATACACAGGCATAGCAGAGAAACATGTATGAATGACTACTATAACGATGCACAGGATGAACATATATCCTGTGATAAGCGTCGTACATAAAGTCAGCACATAAGGTGAGGCGTACCCATGTGATTTCAGCCAGCACCAGATGATTAAGCCTGCATGTGATATTTGCCTTTTTTATCTATTACTAACACAAATATTTCAGAAAGAATGACAGTGGTGAGGGAATAACATTCACTGAAAAGCCTTTTTCATGCTTGCTCATTTGGATGTGCTGCCTACCGAGGAGTAAACGCGGCTAATTTTGTCGCTGGTTTAGATCAAAAGCTGACCACATCTCACCAAGATGTATCTTTTTATTGTTGAAAAAGAAAGCCCTGGCTTTGTTTGTTTTAAGAAGAAGGAGGAGGAGAGTAGCATAAAAGGGAACGGATGCATCCTTTACAAAAGAGTAGGTGGGATCTTAATCACTCAACAGTTCCACTGAGACTGCTTCGAGAGATATTTCAGGACTGAGCAAGGGGCATAGTCTTCATCAAAATATCACTTGATCTCTTGTGTGTCCCAAAGCTTGGAACAGTAAGACACTGCATTTATTAAAGCTTCCTTTGGTGTCCTCATGCTATTACCTGTAAATAAGGCCACCAAAAGAACACTAAATCACTCTGCCGGCCCCTCTCCTACCGAAGGCGCTTGTCTCATGTTCCTCTCAAATACATTTATTAATTCAATTTTTCTGCCGTCACTGCAAACATCCACGCCATGCTGCCCAGCAACTCTCTATTCTGTGGTGCCTGCACCTCAACATATACACGATGAATGGGTTCGCAGATTGCGCGCAGCACCCTACAAGGGACTACTAAAAAAAATGAGCAAGGTTGATGGAACATACTCTTGTTCTAGATTGACTTATTTTTTGAATGGTCACTTAGGCTGAAGACCTTGACATTTGCACTACTGCAGTTTGTCATTGCTGTAGTTTTATTCTAAAGTATTTGACACAGAATTGGCCATGTACTGATGTCAAATATTGAGTTTAGTTTTCGGAAACAACCAAAATAGGTCCATTTAGCTCTCAGATTTAAAAGAGCACACATCCATAGGAGAGAAAACAAAAACCTTGGACGTGCCCATAACAACTCCAAGCTCTGGAGAGCTCAGCAAAAACGATATAATCAAAAGACCTTGGAATACAAGTGAATAAGAAAATAGAAGAAATATAACTTTCACAATACAAACAAAACTCAAGTCACACTTTAAATGTTAGTGTTACATCAAAATCAAACAGATATAGAGTATACTATATTTTGGCAGGGTGCAAATCATCCATTCAGACAAGATAGATGGATTAAATTTAACAAAACTGGGGAAAATGGGCTTCCAAATGGCTGGAATCAAACTGTTTTGGCGTTTTTTTCAAAGGACAGACAATCAACTCGTATTAGAAATATGGGAATAAAAAAGAATGGAGAAACAGTTCAAATCCAAAGTATAGCACATCACACCAAATTCAAGCATTTTCAGTTCTTCTTATTCAAAGTCAGCAAAGACAATATTTTTTGGTGTTCTCTGAAAGATTATCCTGAGCAATTATCCTGTGTCGTCAGGTGTGTTAACAGTAATTACTCCTCACCAACCTTCTCGGAAGAATGTCAGCATCGACAATTGTGAATGTCAAACCCAAATAGAGGAACAACTGTTCTTTGTATAACATGTCTCACAATTTTCCACCGCAAGCTTGCAGTTAGCTTAGTTTCTTCTATGGCTTCTTCCACTGGTACACCTACTAGTGTTTTGAGACTTTCTTGTGTTGCGTTAATCACTGCCACCACACTACATATTATTAGAAATCTAAGTGTAGCCGAGTATATATTTTGTTTGATGTTTTAATTTCATTCTATTTTATTCAAAATTTGTTAACATTCTCAACATTATTATCTCTACATTATTCCTACACCCCTTGATCATTTACATGAAACGTGGGAGGGTATAGCGAAACCAGTTTTATTTCAGTGGGACCTGTTTGTGCAACTCTACTTTCTATGACAGTTACAGACTTTAACGATGTGGGAAGGCCAGTTGTTGCAGTTTATAAGAGGAAACATTTCAATTTGCTTCCTGATACTATTTACAGTGAAGATCTGATAAAAACCCTTCAGTGAGAATATGGTATGTCTATCATCACCAGACGTTTAGTCATTGACCTCAAAGTATTTTTATGAAAGTGTAAAAATCATAGTTGCATTTACGTTGTGCAAGTAGTTTTGGGCCTCTGGAAATGGAGGTACACTACATTAAATGTTTAATGGTGAATGCAATATTTTGTGAAACCTCAAAATCTTCACTATGATTCTCAACTTGACTGTTCATAAAAACTTCAGAAACACTTATTCCAGAATGATCCATTTAAACTAGACCAAGGCAAGTCGATCATAACTTAAAAAAAAAAAAAGTTCCACTTATTTCTCATAGGTCTGATTTATCATTTGCCTTGTCTTCCCTCAGGCAGCACACTGAATCTGCCAAGATATATTACAGAAAAACTGGTTCAGTGTACCAGTTTTAAGACCTTAATATTAACCTACAAAGACAGAGGAAAATTCATTACAGCATATTCCAGTTGTCAGGTAATAACGCAGCAAAATTTTTACATAATTACGTGAGAAGCAAGTCTACATTACAAAACCAATTCACTATAATACATTTCAGATTGACAGATATGTGCTCGTGAGGATAAGAGGTTTAGAAAATGAATGGGTGTATATACCATCATTTAACCAAATTGTTAAAACCGATCAATGAGAAAAATGTGAATTGAAGTTTGTTGATGGTTTTGCAGAGTAAGGGAACAGCACCATATTTGCAGCAATAAATCAGAAGGATATACAATAATCAAAACCAATTTGCTCAAATTAAGCTACCAGTCTGGCAGAACAGACTGGCCAGAGTGAAGGTGAAGAAAAGAGACAAGTGAGGGACAAATGCTGGAATTTGAAAGACATACAGCCAGGCCAGCCAAATGGATAGCCTGACGTCCAGCTTGAATTCCCGTGGGAGCAGTTAGGACAGAGAAAAAGGAAACAACAGGGAGAGAAGAGAAGGAAATTCATTATGTGCAGCAGTGGCCATGCCATGAAATTTGCCTGTGGGAGAACATATCAAAACAGCAGGACATAGAAACATGAAGGGAAATGGCAGAAGTGTGAGCATGAAAACATTAATGACGTTTATGGATTGGAGGATTGGAGAGAGGGAGGGAGGGAGGGAGGGAGGGAGGGAGGGAGGGAGGGAGGGATGGATGGATAGAAGTTTTGAGAGATGAACTGCAAATTTTATTATCATTGTATTTAATAGCTTTGACGTCCATATTCAGGCAGCATCTTTGCTCTTTTGTCTGACAACAGAAACAAATGAAAATGCAAATCAGACAAAGTGCATTGTGAAATTGTCTGTATGAAAACAAAGTAACTGTAGATAAGAGAGAGCAGGTGGTGGGTTAACTAACTGTTCCACAAAAGGTTCCTTCTCTGCTATACTTGGTTTAGCAACATATCCAATCAGTTCTAAAATAATGTTTTTAAATGACGCAACCACACAACAGATTTCATTTCTGACACTTTAGCGGGTTGGATAATTGAGCGGTGCCATAAGCAAAGCAAAAGCCGAACCACTTATATTTAGACTTTTAATGATGTCTCTTCTGGGACGCAATATGGCGTCAGCCAGCGAGGAGACCAGTTATTTTGTGAATGCATATAGCTCATTCTTTTGGCATGAAGTAGCAATATTTGTGCATTTTGTAAGCAGATTACCGTAATTTTCGGACTATAAGTCGTGGGTTTTTTCATAGTTTGGGTGGGGGGGGGCGACTTATAATAAGGAGCGACTTATGTGTTTTTTTTTTCAAAAATTAAAAAAAAATAAAAAGTGAAACCGCGATAAACGAACCGCGATGTAGCAAGGAATTACTGTAATTTGAATTTCAAATGACGTCAGCAGCGCGGCGCGATGCGGCGCGGCGGTTGTTTACAAAAAGGACAAAGATTGTTCACGGGATGACGAAGGGCCCCACGTACTACCAGCATCATTAGCGGCTTTGTTTCTAAGTGACACGGAGGACGAAGAGTTTGAAGGATTTAAGGATTTGGAGTGACACAGAAGGTTTGAAAAACTATTATGGCTTTTACGCACGCCCGGTCCTACTCTACGGCGCTTTCTTTTACCTCTGTGGATTGAACTCGGGGGCCGGCGCTCGACCGGGTGGCTGTCCAGGGACGGTGGATGGGGCTCGGACATGGCTTTTACGCACGCCCGGTCCTACTCTATGGATCTCTCTTCCACCTCCGTGGCTGGAAGTCCACGCCGCCACACGCCTGTTTGTTTTGTTAAATAAAGAACCGTTTACCAAACCCACGTCTTTCCTTGTATTTTGTTAACGCTACAATATAGTTATATACTAGATCTATGGAATAACGACGAGGCTGACGTCAGGGCGCACGCGCGGCATTGTTGACAAAGGACGAAGAATTTGATCGATGGATTTAATGATTTAGAGTGCACAGATGGTTTGATAATATTATTGCTTATATAATAGTTATTTGATATCTAATTTATATATCATTATATGGGCCTGTGGAATATTTTGAAGTGCAAGCGCCGTCAGCGGCGCGAACCCATTGTTGACAAAGGACGATCGATGGATTTAATGAATTGGAGTGACACAGATGGTTTTACAAACGTGTTATTTATGTAATAGTTTTTTATAATAACTCTGAATGTTACGTCAGGCTCGTTCTCAGCTCTTCGTTTGTGTTTATATCACGTTAGCATACCTATCGTTTAGCCTGTTGTTGCTCGTTCATGTCTGTTCTTGGTGTTGGATTTTGTCGAATACATTTCCCCCAAAATGCGACTTATGCTCCGGAGCGACTTATATATGTTTTTTTTCACGTTATTGTGCATTTTATGGCTAATGCGACCTATATTCCAGAGCAACTTTTAGTCCGAAAATTACGGTAGTCACTTGATCTTCTCTCCAAAGGAACATCTTCAGATACTGTGAAATTCTTGGCTGACTACCTTGGAAGTTTAAGGTGCTCATGGAGAGTCGGCCGGTGTGGGCTGTTAATTGAGTCCCATAATCATCCAGCACCATACTGTCATCCTACCAGAAACTCCTCTCGAATGTCGTGCTCTGTCTACGCGAGAATGCTTTCATTGACGACAGGGATTTTGGAAACAGAAAAGGAAACATTTGAACATACTACTAAACTGATACGGATACCTTTTTCATTGCATAGTTCAAGTGGACCAATTGCTCTTATTCTTTTATTGCTTCCATGTAATACAATTCCAATTTGAGTCAAAGCAGCGTAATGAAAATCAAAACATCTTTGGATATCCACAGATTAGAATTTTTCTATTAGAGTAGGAAATCAGATAAAAACATACTGCATTCTGTCAATGTAAGCTTGATGTCACGGAAATATTATGCATGCTGTAGACACAACTGTCTGCCCACATTACAAATAATATAAAGAGACAAATCTACAAAAACTGCTGTAAATGTGACCTCCAAATGGAAACAATAATGTCACAACTCTCTGTTGAACCACTTCCCCTCTGATTTTATATTTTCTTTCTCATAAAGATTTTATTTGAGCACTTCTGGATGCTCCGTTTCCAAGGCAACAAAGTCCACCTACTAGTTCTATATGCCTGAGCCCTGAAGCTTGTACTATATTGTTTGACTTTTTAGCCTCCACACTACGACTTTCATTTAGTGATATTGCCACAGTAAACCTTATCAGTTGACATCACAGTCCAAGTGCTTATCATTTTTACCCTCACGCTCAAAAGGTCATCTCTTGTATTACTGTACTCTATGTAAACATGTATGTTCCATAGTTCCATTCACTAGTGCCAGGGATGAACTAGAGCCATTGAAATGCCTGAGGAAAAATTACCACAAGTGCAGGAAGAACTTGCATACAGAAAGTTAGTTTGCTCCAAATCTATGTGCGCTTATCCCAGCTGTATATTTTCTTTCACTTTGTTCAACGAGGTGGTTGTAGTGCACTTAGTCCGCCTAAGTCGTGCAACGTAGTAAAAGCTTCACTTATATAGACCACATATAGCACTTATGCCACTTGCTGTAAGTTACGAGTCAGACTGGCAGAAAACCTGTAGGTGTGAATTGTTTTCAATGCATGAATGTGAAGCTGAGAAAGCACAAAAAGCACTCTCGAGATATTTGCATGTCCCATGAAAACATTCACTCAGCTTACTCTTAGCCCTTAATTAAGAGCACTATTTGACACCCTGGTGGTCCTGAGAGACACTGAAGAAAAGGGTGTGGGGACAAGCAGGATGAAAGTCAATTGCATCTGAAGGCTGTACAACTTGCACACCCTACTTCAGTATAACACTTTGGGACGTGTAGCAGAATCTAAAATGCAACCACTGACTGACTGCAGATGGTTGTGCCTTTTAAAGGTCTGACTGTAAAGTACATTTGCAGTGCAGCCTAACGTAAATATGATGATGCATTTTGTATTATATGTGTTTGAAGATCATCACTTAAAAAGTACACACACACGTGGATGCACATACCCCCCCCCCCCCCCCCACACACACACACACATTCACTTGTATGGCTTTTATATCCCATTCATTTTAAGATCAATATTTATATATTTATTTCTATGGTCATCATCCATGGGTGATGTCATCCTTGCAGCAATGAACAGGCTCTTGTACCTCAACCCGTGTCCAGGGTGAAGAAAAGACCTTCATTAGACATTGGAGCTGGGGCTGACATTGTAGACTTGCGTTAAGAGTTTTGTTTTGTTTTATGTTTTACTTGATTATGCTCTGCCCAACAAAATAAGGGAAACTTTAATTTTGCTGGCTAAATGAACTTAAAAAATGGCAACCTTAAACCAAAATGTCGGACTACCTCGACCGTTGTGGGTATGTTTTTTTTTTTTGTTTTTTTTTATCTCTGACACATCATGTGTGGGTCCTGGTAGGTTAGACATGCCAGGCAATTTAAATGTATTGCTTAAGACGACGTTTAATCATGTTTTTTCCACTTCAATTACTTTCTGAAATGTCTTTCAACTACCATTATACAAGAATCAAGCAATTATTTCAGCCTTCAAAAATGTTTTTTGTCTAAACCCGCCAATCATACTCGCCCCCACCCCTCTGTCAATATGTGTTAGTTTGGAGAAAAGCTGGGATGAATCCAAATGCAAACTAATACCAAGTGAGCATCAGGATTGCTGCACCGTATGTGATAAATTGTTCAATTGAGATGACTAAACAACGTGCTTTCACTATGAGCATTCACAACATGGAAACACAAATCCCCTCCTGCACTTTGTGTGGACCATTTTGGTGAAAGGGAGTATTTTCATTTGAATTGTTTTGTGTTTTTAGACATTTAGTTAGAGTCAAAGACAAGCAGGGGATTTGAAAGGGGTTTCCACATTTGTTGTTTATCCAGCGGCAGCCAAAGCAGAATACAGATTGCTTTGTTGAAACTTTTAACAAAGTCCTAAGTGGTTTATTCTACCCCATGAGGCAGATAGGTGAGGCTCTTCGCCTCAACTTTCATTCTAATATGAAGGCACTTTCCTGTTGGATAAGATGAAATAGTCCGTGCTATTTTAATTCTCATTTAATTGACTCTAACAGCATAGCCAGTGAGCCAGTTATATTTTGAGCTGACAAAAGCATTCAAAAAGTTTTGTGTAGCTTCTCCTAGTAGTGCCAAAGTGCTTAGTGTAGGATTTATTTTACATGCTTAGAAAATGTTAACGTTATCGCCTATTTTAAGACATTTGTACATTAACGTGTAATGGATCTACTTATGTACAAACTATCCAGTTTGTCGTCAGTTATAAAAGATTCAGACTCTAAGATATGAATAGCTTATTTTACCTCTGAATTTAATGAAAATGCCATCACTAAAGATGTTTCTCCACATATTTGCAATTCACGATTCACTTGATACGACCTGATATTTGGGGACCTTATCCTCTGTTAGTCGATGAAAAACTCACCTATGACCAAGAATTGCTGCGGTACCATCTTGCTGATTTATGCTATTTTCTCTAAACTCAAGATGGGTTCTCTCTGGAAATAAGAGCTGAAAAAAATTTACAAAAAAATCCCCAGGAAAATTCACAAAGTCATCCTTCTTTCATCCAAAGCCCTGTGAAGAATGAATTAGCAACACACAGTAAATTGCCTGTGATAGCCAAAGAGCAATTGGCATACCTCTGTCACTACAACTCTGCATGGTAGTTTAAAAAGTGGGATGACTGCCATTATTACTGTTTGGGTTTTCCAAAAAACAAGTATATTTCGTTCGTGATAGAAAATGAGAGGGGGGGGGGATTTAAAAGCCCCCTTTCTGTCTTTTGGATATAGCACATTGAGGAGGAGGCACAATTGCAAACAGACAAATACAACCATGTAGTAATTGACCATAGGAGTAATTCCAAACTGAGTGATGGTTCCCATGTTTGAAAGACTCCCAGTAGGATGCGGGAGAGCCAAAATGTCTGCAGCTGGACGGAGTAGCGAACCGATGCCCTGGTGAAATGTTGGCCTTTGTATTCTGTTGCTTTGTGGTCAGGCCTCTTGCAAATGCTATAACTAAATTCTCCAACTTGCATCTGATCCCATGTGTTAGCAAACACTAACCGCTTTGACATCATTACTGCTGCGTGGCCAATTCTTAATAGAACAGAATTATTTTTGGTAATCTTGATATTTTTGAGGGTACAATATATTACTGTTTCCCCACCCAATACAATCATCCCCCCTCACACACCTTGAAATGACATACAATAAACAACAGGCTTGTTTAATCTAAATAAATTAGCCCCAGTTGGAGACAGTAATAATGGAATACAAAAGCAATAAGCTGCTGACTCAAAACAAAATGAAAGCTGTAAATATCCTGTCTGCTGTGAGCGCTGCCCTCCTTCATTATTGGGAGAAACCGGTTTTCTTCGGCACGCTAAAAGCATTAAATCGAATTTAAAACCTGTGATATGAGTTTTTGACAAAAAGACAATGTAACTGCATTTAAGGAACAGTGATTTCCTATGGTAACCTAATTCTATACCAGGGCCTTTGTCTTGCAAGATGACAGGCACTGAGGCAGCTTTCTTCTTCTATCTTTCCTTTGTGGCATAAACATATGACAGGCAACGCAAGAGATGACATCTTGTTATCTCCAAATAACTTCAATATTTTGCTATCTTGTGTAATTATGTGCGTACAAAGATCCACATTATTTTCGAAGCTTATGCCATAAAAAGTCAGACTTTTGGCACAAGACAGTGCACCACTAACGCTGAAGACTGCAACAACAATAATATGCATTCTTATGAATATACATACATATGCATAACATGAATAAAGAGAAATCATGGAAGAAAACCTTTTGGAAGCTGCAAAACACGGGAAACAAGGAAGGAGATTCAGCATTCAAGCAAGACCCTAGACATAAGGCCATATAATTATTTAGGATTTATTTTGGACAATATGTGGAATTAATTATTATGACAGATAACATTTTGAAAAATGACTTTTTATACCGACAGCTGATTTATGAAAATGTTTTCTTTGTCATTCGTTGAATCTGTATTTATATTTGCAATCAGTCGTTGGTTGGCAATCTCAGCCTAAGTAATAAAAACAGACTGAGAAGTGTCGCTAAATAATGCCAAAAGATCACATATGGTTGATTTTAATCTCAGTCTGGTCTACCTGGTTAGATGTATTCAAAGGGCCAAGGCCATTTTGGCAAACTCATTTCAATCAATCAGTTTGAATAACCATTTTTTTGTGAATTAATTTTAAGTATCTTTGCTATTCAAAAATCATTAACTCTAACCACTCCTGCATGAACCCCCATTGTATTGAACCTACCACACACAAAAAAAAAACAGCACATATACGGCCCTGCTTTTGTCTTTTGGGGAAACATGACACAGCATCGCTTGGAGTCACTTGGTAAAATCAGCAACCATTTAAGCAACCTTCCCTCAGGTAGATTTTCAGTTTTTTGCACCGTGTGTAGGCAGTCTTGGTTAGTCTTGTTTAATTAAAACAGCCTCATTATTGAACAGCGATCAATTATCTGCTTATCTTCGCTGGGTGTACTTGGGGCCTTTGCCAGCACCCTGAAACTGAACTTGACGCATATAGACAACCTCTAGAACTGTAAGGCAGATGAGCAAAGCAGTTGGTCACATTAATGGTGTAGGTTTTTACAACTGACATAAATATATAAACATGAAAAACATTCGTAACCATACACAAATCCAAGGCTCCTTCTATGCTTGTAGCACTGGTAAAACATTAAAAATGATGATTCTAGTTGACCCAAGGCCTGACTAAAGGTGACTGACAAGCAGTGTGGGCAGTGATCAACTCAGTCATGTGCATCCCTTGAGAACCAGCAAAAATGCATGTAGTGTAACGCAGTCCCTTACTAAAAACCCAACAAACTGACTATGTTCACTATAACTCTCAGGTGTGAGGTTCTGCTAGAGTTATTATGAATGTTCATTTTTTTGTTCTCCTTTGGCAGGCCTCAAGTGGGGCAAATGCAATTATACAGCAATGCTTTGTGGTTATTTAGCTTGGCTGTAACACAGTGAGAAATATTTGGACACGGCTGCTCTGTGGGCTGCACTGTGTACTGTGCGTGTGCGTGCGTGCGTGCGTGCGTGCGTGTGTGTGTATACAGGGAACCTGGATGCGGATGTTAAAACTGGCGTTTGAAGCGTTCACTTTTACTGATCAGCATTCCACAAGGTGATTGAGAATGTGCCTTGTGGGCCAATTTTGCTCCCCGTCATGCTCCTGCACATACAAACAAACCAGTTTTCTTAAAAGCACACACACACTTACATTTTGTGTATTCAAACACATGACAACTTTTTTTCTGTGCTTTATATGGAAATGCTTCTCATTTTTAAATAGAAAAGTAACTTGTTGGGCCCCAACCACATATATAGACTTCATACCAAAAAAAAAAAAAAAGTCCCAATGATCATCGTCACACACACATCTGGGTGTGGTGAAATTTGTCCTCTGAATTTAACGCATTCCCATGTGATTTTGATCCATCCCCTGGGGGAGAGGGAAGCAGTGAGCAGCAGCGGTGCCGCGCTCGGGAATCATTTCGTGATCTAACCACCCAATTCCAACCCTTAATGCTGAGTGCCAAGCAGGGAGGCAATGGGTCCCATTTTATAGTCTTTGGTATGACCCGGCCGGGGTTTAGAATCCACAACCTTCCAGTCTCAGGGCGGACACTCTACTACTAGGCCACTGAGCTGGAAATGCTTCTCATTTCTAAATAGAAAACTAACTTGTTGGGCCCCAACCACATATATAGACTTCATACCAAAAAAAAAAAAAAAACAACGGCGTCATTTCTCATTGTTTACTGTGCTTATTTAAAATTGTAATTTCTCTTCCAATGGAAATGTTCTCACAAAGTAACTGTGCCAACAACAAAGAGTCCAAATCTGCCGTTCCCAAACTTTTTAAGCCTGTATAAATGAGTACTTTAAACATCTCATCTGAATTGTCCCCAAGAGTTAAAAAGTCAATTCAAACAAGCAACAAAAAGTATCATGCTCGACTATCCATCCATCCTCTAGACACATTCAAATGGACGAGGACAATTTGGAGACATCAATTCATATTAGATGCATGTTTTGTGGATGTGCCTGTGGAAATTAAGCAAATTATTTTAATTTTTGTTTTTTTCTCTCATTGTTGTGACCAATATTTCATAACCTTCCCAAACGTGTTTCCTGGTTTCCAATAAAAAGTTTCTGTAATTGTTCCTGAACTCTATGCCCTTCCTAAGATATAGCTGATTCTAGTCATTCTTTAAGACAGAAGGTCAGAGATCTTCATCGTACCACACAACAGAGGAAGCACCAAGAGAGTTGACAATTTAGAGGACAAAGACAGTAGGACACTGGAGAAAAAAAAAAAAAAGAAAAATTATACACTGTGGGTTTGCAGTTTCATTACTAATGTGTGTGATAAATAAAAAGCTTCAATGCCCGCCCGGTGTTAGCCTTCCTGGTTCTCATAAGCCTGTTGCATTATTCAATTCTGGCTTGCAGATAAACACGAAAAAATGTTTGTCATTCCACAAAGTTTAAAAAGACAAAAGTTTTTCCTTATTGGTTATTGTTAAATGTCATGGGCATGCATAACTTTGCACTGCTTAGTTATTCCACTACATGCATAGAGTTGACGATATCCAAATAAACATGAATCAGACATTCGGTTGTAGCTGCGTCTTGAGCTCATTAACCTTTTAATTAACCTTTTGATTCTGGCTGCTGCTGTGTCTTGGAACATGTGGCTGATGGAAGTGGACTAATATTTTATATTCATAATATGCTGATGGTTAAAATAACATTGGTGGTGGTGGTGACGTGAAAGCGAGCTGATAAATTTAGCATCCTATATTGCTAACCAGATAGACATCAGATGGAAAATTTAATATATTCCAACAATTCAAGGCAACATTGCAGAACACATACGAGACTATTTAAGAAATGGCAGAAGACAAAGTAAAGTTCCCACAAAGCAATCGGTGTTGGGAAGTGGTTAGGGTTAGAAGTCTGTAATAAATTGAGCACTAGTTTACCTGTCTGAAAATTGACATTAACCACCTGAACCATCTTGACATGAATTTAAACTTTGCTTTGCGATTCACTGATCATCCATAGGCTGTCATTTTGAATATTAAATATGCACAATACATATGAATGAGCTGTATGAAATTTGTCACCTTTACTGTCTCACGTAACTCACTGAGGTAACCAAATCAGACACAGCCTAAATTATGGAGATGAAAGATGGCACCTTTAAGGACTTTCCTACTTGTTTTTGTCATTTCATATTGCTTTTGTGTGTCACGTAAACCAATTTTGGACTGTGACATTTATTGATGGGGAGTATCGGTGGTTGTTGTTCTGTACCCTTTTGGCCAACATGTTTAAAACAGCCTTGCTTTTGTTAAATGGTGACTGTTGGGACTAATGAACTGCTTGCAAGAATAGAATAGAATGCCCTTCATTGTCATTTTACAATGCAATTGTACAACTCCATCCAAAATGTGGAGCCCAATATGACAAGTCATCGGCTGTTTGAGAACTACAGTAGTTCATCTACAGTACTTTTAAACACAGCTTGTAGCAAACTTTAGTGATATCATGATCCCAGCACCTTCGGTCAAGAGAGACTTCCTTCCTGGTTTCTCTGATCTCCAACAGCTTCAAATCATGTGCAACAAGAGGGAATAGAACTCTGCACCTCTTGTATGTGAAATGCCAATGTGAAGAAAGCTATGTTGTATTTTTGACTGGAGAAGAAGCTTTTCTTTGGCTTTTTATGATTCTAGTGTTATTGTTATGATTTTATATTATGTGTGCAGCGCTTTGTTACATCTGCGGCTGTTTTGAAAGTGCTATATCAATAAAATTGAGTTGAACGTACAATGGCAAAAACCAAACAATGATTAAACACTGACAAGTATAAATTTGAGTATTACAGCCTTGAGGCATGAATGACCCTTTTTAGGAACTGTGCGTGGAGGTGGAAGTCCCGCTTACACAAACGCTTGACAGCCTTCAGAAAAAAACTGTAAGTTATAGTCAGAAATTATTATGGGTTTTTATTTGATGGATGATAGTACCTAACAATTGGAAGAATGTTAAATGAGAATTTTCAACCGTTGGGATCCTATCCAGTGCTACTGCTTTTTCAGTGGCATCCTATGGATGGGTTCAACAAAAGCTCCCAGAGAATGTTCTCAGTTAAAGTAGAGGAGACATTCTCCAGTGAAATTGTTGCAATTTTTTCCAGCAAGATGCAAGACACGTGACACAAATTAAGCTTGAGATTCCTCATAATTGCATTGATATGAAAAGGAGGCACAATTTATGCATTCCGGAGCGCTTGTGGGAGGATCTATACATCAGTACCATATAAGTCATACCTGAAGGGAACAGTTCGGTACCCAAATGATGTAATCCAACAGTCTGCGAAGAGGTTCAATGTGTGGAGTAATTTTTTTTGTGTTGCATCATGCTAGCCAGCTGTTGTTTTTATTGCATGCATTTCATCTTCTGAACTCATATTTGAACAAATATGATCAAAGTCTTTCAGAACTGCAGAAGGCAATGTTTTATCAAAAGGATCATTTTGAGAATCCATTTAAAACAGGACCAGACCAGAACAGATTAAAAATTGCAACAATGGACTCTAAGGCTCTTTTGTTCAATAATATGTGACTTGATCCATGTCATCATTCTCAGTCATTGCTGTTGGTATGCTGATGGTGTGAATGACAAAAAGTGCATGATTGGATTGCGTCACATAATATAGCATAGCCCGCAATTGACTGCCGACTAGTCCGGGGAGGAAATGGAACGTTGCGGCCTATATTGGTGTTTTCTACACTCTTCTATTGTAGAAGAGCTATTGTGAATGCCAAATTTGTCAAAGGATAAAGATTTGACACTGGAAAAACACATTACGGAATCAGACAACAGTGATGAACAAAACTACTTTATCCAAACATTTTTATCTTGATAATCTAAAAATATCTATGCATATATTTCAAAATATTCTATTGTAGAAGAGCTATTGTGAATGCCAAATTTGTCAAAGGATAAAGATTTGACACTGGAAAAACACATTACGGAATCAGACAACAGTGATGAACAAAACTACTTTATCCAAACATTTTTATCTTGATAATCTAAAAATATCTATGCATATATTTCAAAATATTCTCGTTTGACTGTCAATAGTTGTATTCAATTTTTTGTCTTTTATCTTGTAATGGAGTGACAACCACCAGTGCTGTGGTGACGCCCTTGCGCCCTTTATTATCTATATTCTACTTTGGTCCTTGAGGTGGGGCTAATGAGCTTTGTAGCGTTGTTGTCAACGGCCACACCCAATTTTGTTGATGCTGCAGTTTTTTACTGTAGCTCTATCCGCTGTGTCTGGTGGGGCATCACCCCACTTGGCCACAATACAAGCAGCTTGAGCTTAATAATATTGTAGATTGTCCTCAAGGTGACAAAGAGCTTTCTTGGCATTTTATTTTGCTCTTCCAATTACATTCATAGCTGGGAAGAGTTGAATAGTGATGCATCTAAAGTTTATTCTAAATAGCCACTTTAGGTTTGGAGTTGATGCCACTTACTGCTCCATGAAGTCATGACCTCCACACTAATGTCAATCACTCCCAAACAGTGAGGTAGTATCAATGTGTTGCTAGATTTTATGCACAGTGCTGAAGGTCAGTCATATTATTGTATTCATATTATCATCGGTGAAGCATGGTAAATTTGAAAGCCATGTGATGAGAATCTACAAATGCCTGCATTTACAGTGGATATATAGTCAACACACACCTGTTCAAATGATGGCTTTTGTCATGTGTTTTTGGGCTAAAAGTTTTATTTGTGGAGAATACAACTACTATTCTGTTAATTCGCTGCCCATTATCTATGATGCCAACATTTGGTTATTGAAACAAAGAAGGCATGACAGAGCCATGTCGTTACTTGTCATGATTAAAAATATATTTTGAAATGTCTGAAGTGAAAGTACTGATTCCATAGTTTGAGTACTGATACAATGGCCTTGTAAATAAAATCGGAAACTATATGGAAAAACTAGACTGAATGATAAACCCTTGCTTTAGCGTTTACCAATCTGTATTTATTTAGATGGGGAGAGAACTTCAGCTAAACAGCATCTCAAACACATCATTACCTGAAGTTTTAAGGAATGTGAAATTTCAGTTTCAGTATCCACTTTCTGCGAGCAAGTAGTTTAGAAAACATGCATTGTTTCTGTGGCTTTAGTGAGAATGTAATGTTGGTGTTTTTCTCTGTTTATTGTGCCGCAGTGAAACAAGGTTCAAGTGTAGTTCACAGATTCGTTAGCTTCTGGCAAAGGTAGATATAAAAGTTGCTCATTCAGATGATCGCTTCGTACAACAAGGGGAAGAAGATTAAAAAAAGTGCAAGTATGCCCATGTTACTGTGTCCAAGTTGAACACTATTCTGCTGCACAGTGTTTCAACATCTCCCTCGGTAACCTGTCGCACAGCAGATAACACGTAGGGCCTTGGCAGAATTTTAATGCCCCCGTTTAAGTACTTACTGCATTACAGTGCTGCCAACTTCAAGCAACTGCCAAGAAAATTCTTCCAAAGCTATTTTTCTTTGTCCTTCAGAAATCATATGGTCTTGTTATCTATTCTTTTTTATATTAATTAATCATGTAAATAATCTAAAATTTACAGTGCCTTTACAATCACATCCAGACACAAGTAGTTTTAAAGTGGTGGCAGCTGGCATGTAACAACAGGCACTGTTGCCATCCCTACAGTTGGCAATGGCTCAATCAAAACAACATTTCAAAAAATTGGTTGGCTATTGTCTGGTTTCAAAAATCAGAGCATCACATAGTGGATCTACGTCGAAAGAATTGCAAGATTCAAGTTGCTGACAATGACAGCCAGACAGCGGGACAGTCGTTCTTTGAGGTTCACTGAGGGAGGAGGAAGCTCTGTCACTGGAAGGCCTGACATAAAAAAGCAAAGAACACAGACGGGAGGTGGGCAATGAGCCCAGAAACTGTTGTCATAGCTCCATGTGAAATTTGACAGCTACCCTCAAGACAAAATGTTTCACTGCAAGAGTGGACACGGTAAAAATTGAATACATTTTTGAAAGGAAAAAAGGGGAATATGGTAACGTTCATTTTTTGTATATCACAAATCCCTTTGGGATTTCAAAACATACTCAAATTGTCTGTCCCAGCATAAAATATACTAAAAGATCTGCTGTAACACGGGCAGCTGAGGGTTAAAGAATGTAGCATGTGAATGAAGTGCCCCAGGTTAAAATCTCCTCAGCTAACCAATGAAAAGCACATAAATTACATAACACGATTTGCTGTATGAATACTATCACCGCCTGACCATAACCTCGTAGGCCTACTGCATGTGATGTATATGATTTTCTTAACTATCTCAGTTCTCCTGCATGTGCTGTTAAAAGTTTGGAGCTAAGCTTTAAAAATATAATTATATTGCCCTATATTGAACAAGTATTATTTCTGTTTTTTGCCACCAGAAGTGATGTTCAAACGCCTATTTCCACTTGAGACCACACTTGTAGTTAAGTAAAGGCTCATACAGTAAAGATAGGATATGATCACACTTTGTTTCAATAAACCAGGTGTTGACAACTTTGAATAATCTGAGCACGAGTAACAAAATGAAAAGTCAAAGTCTGCTTTATTGTCAATTTCTTCACATGTCAAGACACACAAAGAGATCGAAATTACGTTCCCACTATCCCACGGTGACAAGACATAGTTCGCAATGTACATACAAGTAAACAACACAAGAAAAATAAAACAAGAAGGCACAATCAATGAATAAATAAGAGTGATGAATAAATAATAAATAAACAAATAACACAATAAATAAGTACAGGACGCTACGCAGAAGAGGGAAGAGAGTTCAGGATCCTAACAGCCTGGAGAATGAAGCTGTTGGTGAGTCTGGCAGTGCGGGAGCGCAGGCTCCTGTACCTCTTCCCAGAGGGCAGAAGATCAAACAAAGAGTGAGCGGGGTGACTCGCATCACTCACAATCGTGGTCGCCTTGAGGGCGAGATGCCCTTCAGGGAGGGGAGTGAAGCACCAATAATCTTACCAGCCGTGTTCACTATGCGCTGCAGGGTCTTCATGTTGTATTCAGTGCAGCTACCACCCCAGACAGCGATACAACTGGAGAGGACGCTCTCAATGGTGCCACGGTAGAATGTAGTCATGACGGCCGGAGGAGCACTCGCTCGCCTGAGTTTCCGCAGGAAGTACAGGCGGCGCTGAGCTTTCTTCGCCAGTGACGCGGTGTTGGCGGACCAGGAGAGGTCCTCACTGATGTGCACCCCCAGGAATTTGGTGCTGCTCACCCTCTCCACCACAGCACCGTCGATGGTCAGCGGCAGGTGTTGGGTGTGACCCTTCTGGAAGTCAAAAACAATTTCCTTGGTCTTGTTGACGTTCAGCAGGCGGTTGTTGTCCCTGCACCACGCGGTCAGAAGGTCAACCTCCAACCTGTACTGAGTCTCGTCACCCTTGGTGATGAGACCCACCAGTCGTGTCGTCAGCAAACTTCACTATGCGGTTGTCGCTGGAGGACGCAGTGCAGTCATGCGTCAGCAGGGCGAAGAGCAGCGGACTGAGCACACAGTCTTGGGGGGCCCCTGTGCTCAGCGTGATGCTGGTGGAGATTTTATCGCCAACACGTACCACCTGAGGCCTCTGACAGAGGAAGTACAGTAGCCAGTTGCAGAGGTAGGCACTGAGGCCCAGCTTGTCGAGTTTGCAGATGAGTTTTTGTGGCACGATGGTGTTGAAGGCACAAACAGCAATCTCACATACGAGTCCCTACTCTCCAGGTGGGAGAGGGCCGAGTGGAGGGCAGAGCAGATGGCATCTTCAGAGGACCGTTTGGGCTGGTACGCAAACTGGAAGGGATCTATGGTGGGGGGGAGAATGGATCTGATGTGCTCCAAGACAAGCCGCTCAAAGCACTTCATGATGATGGGCGTCAGTGCCACAGGGCGGTAGTCATTGAATCAGGACGGAGCAGGCTTCTTTGGCACAGGTACGATGGTGGCAGCCTTGAAACACGAAGGGACGATGGCCTGCTGCAGGGAAATGTTAAAGATGTCCGTGAAGACACCCGTCAGCTCCCCAACGCAGTCCTTCAGCGCTCGACCTGGGATGTTGTCAGGGCCCGCCGCCTTACGGGTGTTGATAGCGGCAAGCGCCCTCCTCACGCTGTCGGCAGAGAGGCACAGGGGCTGCTTGTGTGGAGGGGGAGTGGTCTTCAGTGGGCAAGTGCTGTTCTGAGCGTCGAAGCGAGCATAGAAGCGGTTAAGATCGTTGAGCAGACGGACGTCGCCCTCACAGCTCTGTGGCGCGGGCTTGTAGTCCGTGATGGTCTGAATGCCTTGCCAAAGGCTCTGTGTGTCCCTGCTGTCCTTGAAGTGGGCGGTAATCTTGCAAGAGAACGCCCTTTTCGCTTCCTTGATGCCCCAGGACAGGTCGGCCCTCGCTGCCCTCAAGCCAGCCTCATCCCCCGCTGAAGGCTTCGTCCCTGGCCCTCAGCAGCCTGAGGACAGCCCCCGTCAGCCATGGCTTCCAGTTAGCCCGAGTGACGATGGACTTCGAGTGAGTCACATCACAAGAGGAAACGGAGTCAGTATACTCCTCTATGTCTGTGATGGGAAATTATCAGTTCACCAAAGTGTGATGGATGCATGTAAGTCACAAGAAGAATAAGTCATCGATTAACATAAACTGTAGATTGTTACAAGCCAGATTTCTGCAGTTTAAGGAAAGCCACTTTGTACTTTGTATTTTTGCTTTGTTTGTTTGAAATATTCACCCAAAAGTGTTACAGTATAATTCTGCAACGCTGTTTCTCTTTTTACAAGTTAGGTTCCATTAATATACTTTTTACAGCTGTGGTTTTTTTCAATATAGAATACGTGCATACATCCCCTTTAATGTCTTAATCCTATTGTAATGACAACTGCTTTTCAATTGTTGTTTCCTTCCAATGATTTCTTTTTTTTTGCGGAATACACCTTCAAGCTAAGATTACAGTTATAAGAGACCAAGCAGAATGACTCATTGGTTTATTTAAAAAAAAAATAAAAAAAGATGCCAGCAGTCTGCCATACATGTGTCAGTCGTAATGATCAAAGAAGAGGCTGACGAATCAGGAATAACTTAATTTCCCGACAGAGATGTCTGTGGCAAGGCTACTGCTTATTTCCACTGGGATCATGATGAGCAGGCTTTGACCCATGTCTGCTTTGTGGCTGACTAAATCACCACTAACATGTGACGTCAAAGTTGATACTGCATTTGCCTTTTTTTCCTCGTTTTATCTGTTGTAGTAGTTTTGCATTAAACAGCAGTTAATTTATGATGATAATTTACTATTTATTGGATGTTGGAAAAAGAAACGGAAGTAATTGCCGTACGCAAGACTTTATGTGCCAGTGACACTTCTTTTTTTACTCGATTAGGTTGTCCCACAGACATATTTCTCATATGAATAATCACAGCATGTCTCTGTTTCCTATAAAGAAAAATCATACTGACATTTCATTTTGGGGAAAACATTTTAGATTATTAAATTATTAGGGATTGATTCACTGAGATCCCAAACAGCATGCACTCTATTGCTAGTTGACTCAGAGAGTGTGCGAGGTATTGGTGGACATGTTGCATTTTCTACTAAGATACCAAATAGCAGGTGGTAAAATGTGTTGTTGAACGTTTACTCCCTTTAACAGATGGAGTAAAAGTGAAGATTTTTCACTGGTTTAGCTCTGGTGGTTTTCACCAGTGAAACGCACAAAATGAATTGTGAAGTGATTGAATTGGAAGTGTTAGTCAAAGCCAGATGGCTACAGAAAAGAAATGTATTGCCATAATGATTTTGAGATTTAGACAGCATCCTAGTAAGAGTGGGTGATTGAGGAGACAATGCTAAAGGGTTATACGTAAGTCCACTTACCATTTACGTAGTGGAATGGATAAAGCTGAATGCACACATGCGCTCTCAATTTTAGGAATAATGTGAAATGAAGATGTTATGGTTCATTTAAGTCTTCAACGTGTGCCACACAACTTACTTTTATTACTTTGTCTTCATCATTTCAAGTGAATGTCTCATCTGCCTGTGTGCATCAAAGCCATAATGCTACTTCTTGGCACCCTCTGTGATATTTTAGAAGCACCATTCTGTATTATATTGTACCATTATACAGTATATAAATAAAGGTGCAAGGTACAATTGATATGAACATTGACGTTTTGACTATATGACAGATGCTGCTTTTTCAGACGCTTGAAGTGGCCTCATACATTGCTGCCAAATGACCTTCGCTGATGTTACTGACTATAATACAGTAATGGGTGGAGATGGATGATGGTGAGGCTCAAGAAAAGGTCACTATAAACAAGGCAGGACAAATGCAGTATGGGTTGCACCGTATCCTCCTCACACACAAAAATCATCATTTTTAGGGATGATATACCAAACGTTTCTCAAAAGAGGCCAGCACTTTCTTTGTAGCTATTTCTCTTGACTGTAAAATAAATGCAAGATACTTAAACTTAACCTTCAAGTCTTTTCCATATTCAGGTCACTTTTTGCATCAAGACAAGTAATAATTTACATCAATATACTAGCCAGAGATGTGTTCTCTCTCACCAGGTGGCCCATCAGCCTGGTTGAGAAGGAACACCAGAACTGAGCGGAAATATTACACAGTAACAAAACAACAACAACAAAGAATGTAATGTTCGCATAATTAGGCTCAAGCCCATTTTGAAAGCTAGAACATGCTAGCACAAGCAGGACCTTGTGCTCTTGCTGAAACAACTTGCAGAGAGGTGGGGTCCCCAAATACTGTATAAAAACAATACACAATCATTGTATTTAAAGATCTGCCCACTATACCTTCTTTTGATGGATGTGAGACAATTAGTACAGTGCCCGCTGAAATCCTTAATCAATTGATTCAACTCACTTGTTTATCTAGTTATGAGTACTAATAATCAGCGTTTTAGTATCAGTATTATATTACATTGAGCCAGTAATAATGTAATATAACGAGTTACGACTTAAGATAATGGACGCATGGATTCAGTGTATTACATATAGATGCAAAATATTATTGTGTGATCTATATTGCTTGCTCTGTTAAGGGGGCTGCCAATGCTGCTTTTCCTGCATGAGGCAAAGGTCCCAAAATAGGCATTACACCACTTGTGAATTATGAAACATACATTGATTTTTACCAAGTTATAATGAAGTTGCCAGAAGTGTGCCCTGCAGTGACAAGAGCAAGTTCACTTCATCAATAAAATACCCTGACTATTCATAAACTAGCACGGCCTCAAATGCTTTAACGTCGTTTTTGGCCCTTGTATGCAATACATAATGGAATGCTCTTATTAGTTGTTTGTATTCAAAAGGCATTATTTTGGGCTTATGTACACACTCCCAGAGGACATGTTCAAGGTGATCCCAAATGCGGTGTTAAAGCAAATGACATCTTGGACCATAGCATACATTATTTTTAATGTACCGAGAAGCAAGCAAATAAAGTTTGCCATACTCAAAAAAATTGGACAAGCAATTTAATTCTAAATTTGATTACTACGACAACTACAGAGTGCATTTGCATTGACATAAACTGACTTTAGGAGGTGGTGGAGACTTAAAAATGAATAGATCAATCAAAAGTATGTTGTTGTGTTAAAAAGTCTTACTGGATAAAATATATAGCATATGTATAACATATAACATCAGTTACGAACTATTACTGCAGTTTGTATAATCTGTAGAGTTCACCTGTAAGGATATTTATGTTTCTACACACGTCCAAGCACAGCTCAGCCCACAAAGATCAATAACTATGGATACATTTCAAATACATCTTTGTTTACTAACTGGAAATATGTTAATTGGTAGTCAAACATGAGACAACAACATTAATTTCCTATGTTCTTTAGTTGCGACGCAACATGACACAGTTAATGCAAACATTTGGGATCGGTTTAGAATAAAATGTCAAATTATTTGAGTCCTTAATGTAGTACTACAATAGGGACATGAGCTGGAAAATAGTTCCATTCCACAATTACACAGTGCTTAGTGTTGTTCTGTTTGCAAGTCACTGTTGCACTATTGCCGATTTTCACATTAAAATACTTTAATTTCAGATCTTATCATTGTTACATGATATTGTCATTGTTTCGCTAGCTTCACATTAGTTTCCCATAATGACAACAGAAAGGTTCCCCCTTGGATTCCACTTTTTTGTTAAAAATAAGAAAAATACATAGATTATTCCTCTCAATACTAATTTGCTGAAAAAGACATGATCTTCCCAGATTTACAGTGACGTGTTCTAAGCTTCACCTTCACACCTTGACATTTTTGCAAAGCATAATTAACAATCAACTGTAGTGTTTTTCTGTGTTCAGCTTTAGTATCTGTACCCTAACTGCAGTAAGTTAACTTTTTTCGCAGACCAGAAAGAATATATGCCTGTGGTTATTTTTAAATCATCTCCATATTTTCTATTGTTTGTTATTTAAAGGTTAATACTATAACACTGATGCTAATTTGCTTTTGAATTTAATTACAATTTATTAAACTGTATTTTAGCATTCAAATAACAGACAATTGTCAGTGCAAACACATTTTGTGTAGTAAAATTCCTGCAGGAGTCAATGAATGTCTAGAATGAAGCACACCTGTACTTTTTTATAGAACTGTTCGCTATCCAAACTGTACACCACAGTGAGGGTAGAATAGTAATACCGATGTTCAAGTGATATCAGTGTCATAGTATCATATAATGATTACAAGTACAGATGTATGTCTCATACCAATTCACTGGATCCCTGTTTCGAGACAATATCGTGCTGAAAAAGTGTGAAGAATTTGTGTCAACATGTTGTCGCACTGGAAATGGGCAGCTGGCTTCTAAATATTGAAATTCATCCAAGGGGAAAATTAGACGTGTAATTTTGTTAATCATCTTATTCTACTTTGATTGACATTAATGTGATTCTTTTAGCTGGGCCTCAGTGTTCATCTTGCCCTCTCCACCAACACCAGCTGAAACCTCCATGCACCAAAGGACAGCACACATTGTCTCTAACTTTGCTATTTCTTGCAGCGAGAAAAAAAGAGGTGGCAGCTCCTCTGACCAGCCGAGCTCTGTCGGTATAATTGGGGGTTGTGTCGGTAGTGGGGCTGTTGGACTTTAATTGGACAGCAGCCAAGAACTTGTGTGGATGGTTGTGTAAGTATTTTCCCCACCAATCTCAATTACTCCCCTGCTGCAAAAGCTCCTTGCCATCAGAACTTACACAAAACATTCATTTCTGCCTGAAACCTGTGTGTGTGTGTGTTTGTGTGTGTGTGCGTGTGTGTGTGTGTGTGTGTGTGTGTGTGTGTGTGAGAGTGTGTGAGAGTGTGTGTGTGTGTGTGTTTAAACTTTGGAGTAGGCATTGAATCTAATGAGATGCAGTCATGCTTGTGTGTCAACGTGTCCATATGTTGAATTAAGTGAGACATGTTGCTTGAACTCCATAAGCATCCAGAGAGAATTGGCTCACACATATACTGTCTATAAGATGTTACCAGTATTTCACTTTTCTGCATGGAGATGTTGCATGTTGATCCTAGTATCTGCTGGATTCATCCACCCACTTTGGGGGTAACTGCCCCAGTGCCCCGATCATTAGTTGCACCACTGTTGCCTTTATCCTCCACATTTTCTCTCGTTCTTTCTTCAGCCGTTGGTATTTCTTCAGATATTTGTGTTTCTTTGTCCCGATGTTGCTATCATTTGGTATTGCTGCATCAATCATAACTTTTATCCTTACTGTCAGGCTGGTTGGCTACCACCAGTTTCTCAATCGGGATTTGGAAGTCCCACAGGATCTTGTCCTGGCTCTTCTCACCTACCTTTGGAGGTGTCTGCCATCTTGATTCCGGAGACCTCCAATCCATATTTGATGCAGATATACCAGTAGACTATTCCTGCTACCATGTACCGACCACCAGCATCTTAACACCCAGCTGTGATATGCTTCACCGTCTCTGGGGCTTCTGTGCACAGCCTACACCTGGGATCCTGTATCATGTGGTAGATAGACCCCAGCCTTCACTGATCTTGTCTTTAGTGCCTGTTCTTGTGATGCCATGATGAGCACCTCCGTGTTGTCTTTCAGTACAGCCTTTTCAAGCCACTGGGTACATCATATGTATACATCATATGTTTTCTCAAAGTCAACCAACTTCTTCAATTTGTCGGTGGTACGTGCAGGGGCTTGTCTTTCCATGACAGTCCATCCGGCTCCGTCTCCTTACTAGGCTTCTGTTGCCTGAGGCATTCACTAAGCAGGTCGTCCCCATACGCCATCATCTTGATGTATTCTTGCAGGGCTATTGTTTCCTCCAAGATGGTGGCCATGACGCTCACTAGCCCACGGCCGCCCCTCTTTGCGCTTTGTGTGCTGCCTCAGGATGCTGGACAGGGTGGACCACTCTCTGCAATATAAGGTTTCATGTCTTGATATCAGTGGCTTTCATCTCTTCCAGAGGCCAGGATATTATGCCAGCTGGCTATCTGATGACTGGCAGGTCAAAGGTGTTAGACTGGATCCTGTTTTTGCCATTCAGCTGAAGATTCAGCATCTGCCTCACCCTCCGTAAGTATTTAGTTGTGACCGCTCTTTGAGCTGCCACCTCATGGCGGCTAGCCACCTGTGGAATTCCAAGGGGTTTGAATCCTGATCCAGGCGAATGCTAAGATCCAGCTGGATCCTTAGACTATATGCCGATACCTCGGATGAGTGATGAAATTAGTGTCATGCTGGTGCCTGGGCAACAATCTCCATGCCAGGTGTTGGGGAACTAAAACTCGATGGGAGACATTCATGGATGTAATGCCCCAAGTGAGCTGGGATGGGCTCCCCCGCAACCGTGACCTTAATGAGGATTAAGCAGAGCAGATAATGGATGGCTATTGTAAAACATTCATGATTTTTTAATATTTCATTTTCGTTTTACTCAAGATGACTCAGCGGCTCCCTCTAAAGACAATCCAGACAAAGTACAGTGTATGGATGACCGGAAGTTGCTTTGTTATAATACAGTTCATTTGAGTAGATTAATCATTAAATTTAAATATTATTTCCCACTCTTATGTAACCCCATTGATTTCAGTGTGTGACTGCTGTACAGTATGCGTTCGGATCCAATCCCCTTACTCTGCCCCTTATCCCTCAAGATAAAGAAATAACCAAGACTTGTTTGGCCAGAACAATTTTCAGTGTGAATATTGGGATATAAGGGATTTCAATCAGCATTTGTCCCCTTGCAAATGTTTAGCAGTAACTAGCTATTACCACCATGGGGAGTTTTATTTCTATGGTAAAGTCTAACCTTAACATCCATCCATCCATTTTCTGAACCGCTTAGTCCCCACGGGGGTCGCGGGCGTGCTGGAGCCTAACCCAGCCGTCATCGGGCAGTAGGCGGGGGACACCCTGAACTGGTTCTAACCTTAACAATGAAAGATAAAAAAAAAAAGGACCTTTACTTGAACTCATTTACAAAAGTTAACAGCTATTAAGCACTGTAAGTGCCACATTGCAAAGATTGCCAATGTCAGCTGGGATCAGCTCCAGCTTCCAACATCTTGAGGCGAGCTTGTGACGTATGAGAGCGTTTTTCTTTTATTGCACACCAACAAGTCTTAACCGCCTTTTCATAATACTTCTACATCTTTTTTTTCTTTAGCGATGTTTTAAAAATAACTTATTATTTGTTAGTTTGTGACCGTTGCCATTATGGTCTTCATTTGACAATATGCTCTTTGTCATCTCACATGCTATCATATGTAGATGAGGGGTCTTGTTCACATGTAGACACTGCACACGATCATTGATTTGTCTGATGCAGTAATTAAGGTATATACATCACTTTTATAAATGTTCTAGCAATAGAGATTATATGTCAAGTGTTAGTTGTAAGTAAAATATTAACACTGTTAAACTTGCAAATTTGCACAGATTATGAAGATGATTGTGAATGGTCCTTCCAAAGACTCCCTTGTCCCTCAAAGGGTGTAGCGCTTTTGGAAGTGACGTGTAAATACTGAATGTATAAAGTGTGGATGTGTTGCTCGTGTACTATGTTGAATTGAAAAGAAAATGTTGAACCATGAAAACATTTTTAGTTTCTTTATGTGGCCTAATGAATACCTGACAAACGCCCACCCCCCCAAAAAATAAGAGTAAGATATCACCATCCACCTGAAAAGCACCTCTGGGAGATTTTCTGAGTTGAGATGAGAACCCAAAACCTTCAAATACAAACCCTTAAAAATAACTTTTCTCCCAGTTAGAGTACACTTTATGGACAAAACTCTATCCTCATGACATCATTTTGACCTTATATTACCGACAGCGTCCAATTTTCAAATTTGAAGTATGAAGCTGACATTTGCACTTAATTGGGTCTTCTTGTGTAACTTGGGCTTCTCACAGTTTTCCAGGTGGATAGTTTAAGGGTATGAAGAGCCACCAAAATATAAAGTGTTAAGTGTGACACGGATGAGTACACATACTGAGAAAAAGCTAACAACGCCATAAGCTCAATTGTTATCCCACAGCATCCTTGGCTCACCTCACACATCCCTGTATTTAAAACACTGTTTAATGATGCATAGCAATTGCTTTAAGCTGTTTAAGACTGGAATATCCTTGATAGGGATGAATGAATAGAGGGTTTTTTTCTGGTAGTAAGAATACGTGACAGGTAATTAGTGAACTAGATGACAACTATGAAGGAAAAAACAGCAGAAGAAGAAAAAACAGGATCCACTTCCAAATGCACCACATGGCGTTCAACATTGCAGTTCAGAGAAAATGAAAGCGATGGGGAGGGATGGAGGGAGACTACTTAATTCACATTTTATTGCTGGATTAAAACATACATTTTCCTCTTTAATTTATGAAGTCAAACGACGGGAAGCTAAAAAGAGGATTGCTAATTTAAGACCTCATTTGACACACCAAGAGTTTCCTCATTTAAAGCCTTAACTTAGGGCCCAACCGGTACTTATGAGGGAGCAAACAAGATTATTCAAGTACTCCGTTAATGCATTCATTTGCATTTGTGAACACACAAGAAGCAATCTCATTGCAGTACTTCAGTTATAGGATCCGCAAACCGTACGCTGGTGGGAGCCATCCCCAAAGATCAGGTGGACCCAGTGGAACCCCCTTTCGCCACAGCATTCATTTAACACCCAGTTTAGACATTTGATAGGAAATGATTTTGTGTATGGCTACCCTTTTTGGGAGGATGTTTGAAATATCAAAGTTAACCTCACTAATGCATATTGTTATATAGCTGAAGAAAATACCCAAGCCAGACAGGACGTCGGGCGTCAGCATATGAGGTAGATCCGGTATATTTCCAAATAAAATGGTTCTGCAAACTCTTTATTTTTTTGTTCACAAGACATTACATACGCACTACATACAGACCTCCCATTTCAGCTAACTACAAAGCACAAATGGTATGAATTGCACCGAAACACTTTTTTTTTACAGTCAGTGGGAATTTACAGTCAGCAATACTTGCTGGTTAACCTGAATTAACCCCAGTGGTAAATGTCGCTGACACTCTGCACATGGAAAATGATTGCTGTTGTTTTTGTTTCTGGCAGTATTAGGCAGAGACAGACCATTTCCATCTGTTCTAGGCACCCTTGAGGGTGTAATAGGATTTCAGCGTGGTGGAGGAAAAGGGTGGGTGGGTGGGGGGTTGGGGTTACTCTCTATCTTCATCCTTCTTAACCTTTCCTTGATCACGTTCAACTCTTTTACACTAAAAATTCACACCGATGATTAAAAACCATTTAAGTTTTTCACTAGGAGAAAACTCTAACAAATCCAGAGCAGATATTCAAATTTCAAACTTCAGAACTTTGAGAGAAACGTTTTAATAAATATTCCACTGTACTGTGTCAAGCTTGTGGCGGAATTGATGACCCAAGTATAGGTAAGCGAACCAGAAATGCAAATATAGGTAGCTTAATTAAAAAGGAAAGAAACAGGCAAAACAAAATAGTGATAATCAGAAATACAAAATCAACAAACGTCCAAAGGGCCAGCGTAAACAAAAACTAGCAAAACGGCTGTGAACATGGAATGATAAACAAATAGTAGCAAGACTGGAACAAACAAAGGAACATTAGGGAAAAATAAAATGAACATTTCTAATTATAAACCAAATCAACTAAGACCATGACGGTACTGCCTCATAACCAATATTTGTTTTGTGAAGTAAATGTTAGGAGATACAACTACTCTCGAATATGCTCCCTCTCTACACATACATAAAATTAAATTGAACGAGTGTGACTTGTGTTTGCAGCACACTTGGCTTTGAGTATAGTTCCAAATGTGATCTGGTCCACTTCACGGCAACAGAAGCAGACAGGCTTTTCTGGCATGTAAAGGGGAACAAACTCTTTAGCACTCATGGTGGTACCACATCCCTTATGGAGACAACTCGAGAAGACAGAGCGAAAGGCGATGGGCTCGTCTGCCATGCCGCCAGGGATCTGCGGCACGTGTGCCTGTTTAATTTACACTACATATGTCTTCATGCAGCAGGGCTCTCTCTCCAAGTCATTTTCAAACTTGACTCCAAGCTTATAACAGCAGCCAAGGCTGTTATAAGGCTTGTGGCTCGGGGAATACAAACGGAGTGCTTATCGGCCGGCCACTGCCATCCGGCCACTTCTCTCGTAAGGCTGGCCAGTGACAGAAAACGTCAAGGCCCCTTCTACAGCCACTTTAGTGTTTGTTTTATTTACAGCCATAAGTGTTGCAAGAAAAAGTTGCTTGATTTTGCCCTCTTCAGTATGTGCTTTTATACCAAATGATAGCAACTCCATGTTGCCCCATTTGTATAGCCCTTTCTTTATTTTTTAATCTTTCTAATTATTTTTAATGATCATATTAGAAAATAGAGCAACAGTGTTTCTTCAAAATTTCTCTGTCTTGATGGCCAGATATTTTAATTTCAGCTTTTCAGTCTATTCTGCAGGCTTCTGACTGAAAGTTTCATTTTCCTCAAAAATGTGCTACCAATTGTCAAGGCATTGCAGACAAAGTAAGCATCATGTTGGTTCCAAGTGATTTTTAGAGATTAGCAACAGTAAATTAAGGGGAGTGAGACAATTAGAAAGTGACATTATGCCTCGTTCTAAAAGCTAATGATACATTTTAATTACCTTAATTTTCTTCTCTAATTTAATAGGAGGAATCACACAAACCCTTTTACCACAAGTTTATTGAACGCTATTTTGAACACCCACAAGTTACCAATAACGGCTCCCGCTGAAATATTGTCCATATTCCGTTTACTCGAGTAGAATTTTGGAACTATTGAACTGTAAATTATTTGTTAAAAGGTCAGAGCGCTGTCACCTTCACCACAATGGCTATTGACCTTCCCCTGGGGAGCTCAAACTTTAAATCCTGTAAGACCTTTCAATCCCACTAGGAACCAAAGGGGCCCCACCTGCACATACCGGCAGCAACTACTAAACCAACTACAAAACTTTTCAAAGCCATCCATTCCTACCTTGCCTTTTCTTTGATTTCAAAGTTAACGTGTAATACAGGTCGGCCTGTTCATTATTTACTCTGTATAAATTAAGGTCAGATCCAATTGATTAAACACATCCAACTCAGCACGTTGCCCTTTAGATGCATGTCCGCTCTGGGCTGAACGATATTTATTAGGCGAGTTTACGGGTCCGCCGTCAAGCTTGTGGCAAAAGGCAGGGAGGAAAATAGAGTGATGAAAGCAAGCAGAGGAGGCAGTCTAAGAGTCAGTCGACAGCTGTTCAATCTGGATGATTAAATCAGCAACTTGTGCTACAAAAATGTGCACGAAGAGGCTGAGAATGTTTTGAGAATTGGTTTGGGGAATAAAGGCTCCTTATCGTACTTTAAATCATCTCAAGCCCGAGGACTGGGTCGACTAGTTTTTCTGGTATTTTACAAGTGACATAAGCAAGAATATGCACAAGACAAATATTAGATGACTTCAGACAAAATGACAATGTGCAGTTACATACTGCCACCCCCACCCGTCGTCATATCACCTTGTATATTGTGCTTAAAGCCAACGGTAACTGGGGCTATGAATTTTAAACAAAATCAATAGGGGACAGCCTGCATAGTTGGCATATCACCTTGGTAATACACAGGTAGTGTGTGGGTGTAGTAAGTCATTTGAAATGTTGTATAATGTGTTGACAGAAGAGTGAAATCAGCAGCCACTGCCCTGGTCACAGTTGAATACCTCAATAAAGTCCAGTCACAGATAGAAAATTTGCAGCAAGGAAGGACAGATGAACCACCCAAATTACTGTGCAAGTAAAGAAGCAAAGATGACAAGCTCCATTACTGACATACTTAAGTGCCTGACATTAAAGTTTTTTTAACAGAGCCGTCGGCTCTGAGGAAGACTGTCAGCAGGTAACACCTTAAAAATCTTTGATTGCCTGAACAAAAGAATTTGCTTACATGATCACAAAGACATGATGAATCTCATCGAAATAACAGCTAAGATATCTTTAGGATTTTACTCAGGAACAGTCAAATATTTCCTCCATTTGTTACCCTCAAATAAGTTATATCCCATCAATTACCATGCACTGACAGCGAGGGCTCACCCACAACACAATTATTTTTTCCTCATTCTGTATGGATCTAAACGTGGAATACTGTATAGAGTAATGTATTATACTCATATTGATCTGTTCATCTGTTCAATTTTGAGTTGTTGAGGGAATGTTCTCATCGTTGAGCTGGAGCTTGAGGGTGATTTCATGCACAGTGACTGTAAGCTTTGGCAACTATATCAAAGAATTCCTGAATGGGAGACGCATAATACTGATTTTCTCATCTTACACAGTGTAGGATCAATTGGAACCTCTTAAAGCTTCTTACCAGTGCCTTGAGGTTTTAATCTGCAATTATTATAGGGTGTATATTTTTAGTATGTTGCATCTGCAGTATATTGTACATCAATGAACTAACCTTGAAGTCCTGTTGATGTTATGCTGGCTTTAGAGAATAGGCTCTCTTTTGTTGCCATGGTGATGCCAGATGACCCAAATTACTGGCGAGCCCCCATCCTAACATTACTTAGCACAGACTTGTGTGCACTGCTATTAAACTTTGCCACAAACTAAATTTCCATTCCAAGTAGTCAGAACTAGGCTCAATCTCATCTTTTCCCTTTTCCCTAGAAACGCGCGCTAACCAGGTGACAACAACATTGGCGATCAAAAGGAAAAAGGCTTTTTTTTTTTTAAAAAAACCTTTGTCTTTGTTGCTGAGATGGGAATGAGATTGGGCCCAAATCACTTAACTTGACCTTTGTGTTTTGCTGTTCTCTTAGCTTTTTGTGAGTTTTATATCCTTTTTTTTTTTTTCTTCATTGTCCGGTGTGGCTGGGACTTACACACGTAGAGTCATGTTACCACAAAAATCATCTTCTGCTGCATGCACACCTGCCCACATCATAAATGCACAATAGTTAAAAAAGATAAAGAAGATATACATTAAAGCCTAGTATTAAGAGAATTGTTTTGGTTCAAATAACAGTATACTATATCCTGTTCCACTTGTATGAAGCAAGTGTGCTTTGAGTGAATGCATGGACCATAACTTGTGTTACATGTTCAGAATAAAATTAGTTTATAGGGTCCCTTTACCCTTCATGTTCTTAATAGAGACTGTAATAATATCAAACTCTCACAAGTCTCATGCGGATCCTTAGAGCAGCTGCTTTGTTCAGCACGAGCTTGTGAATTCTCTTTTTGCATGCCAGTTAAGTTTTACTACGATGTTTGACTCATGCTACTTCAGCACTTATGGCTCAACGTTTCACCATAGATTCCCAAAACACACGACTCATTACCCATGGCACCATTCGTCTTCGAATTGGAAAGTTATGACTTAAATCTGCAAACATCTCAAGGCCATTAACTATACAACCGGATCCTGTGTGGCAGTCCAATGTGAAAAATAATCGGATGCACAATTCATTTAAGATCAATGGACGGAGGAAGTGAAAGAGTTCTTAACACATAAATACTGTTCAAAATTGAGACTTAAAAAAATACAATCTGGAATATTGTGTAAGGACATAGTACAGTGTACCACATGCACTGCAACAAGCATTTTCTGTGGAAAGGTCAGATAGCATCAAAGTCTCCTCTGTCAATTTGCTACAAGTTACAGTGATGCCATGTGAAAAATAACCTCTGCTATTAAATGTGTGGTAATATCGGTTTGCCACCATTGCGGTGTGTATACAACCCATTGAGGGACTGATGATTTTAAAATCCTTATTAAATGATTGTGGTTTGTCCCAAAAAGGCATTCCCAAAGAAACGTAAAACTGGGTCAACCAACAGTGAGTGGATATGTGCAACAACCACAGAGATTTGAAATATCCAGTTTAGTATAGAGCAAGGTTTCTATTTCACCAAGACGGATGAAAAATATGAAGACACACTCCAAAATAGATTTTGGTACGGGGTAATGCAGGATTTAAGTGAGAAGTAGTCCTAATTTTGAGGAACACAATACTACAACTAACACTTTTAAATCTTTGCGTGGGTGGACTAGATGGTTGAGGCAGCCACTGTAAAAGCAGAAACCACCAAAGTGGAGCTGAATTGCTGAATGCATTTTGTTCCTTCGTCATTATTTTTGGATACAAGAACCCTGCCACAAATTGAGTTTGGTGTTATGATGTAAAGCCTAAGGTATTAGTAGAAAGTGATTGTTTCACATACTTTCTCAGAGTTTTTGCGTTTCCCTTTTTTTGCTGGGAGGTACGTATACCTTCAGTTTGATCACTCCGCACAGCATAGCACAGTCACTTTGTCAATGATGAAAAGAGCAAGTGAACCATCAAATGGCTGGGAAAACTTTAAGCTATCACCTCCAATGAGCTGCTGTGTTGAATTCACGGTGAGCAACTTGATCATGACTGTGAGATGCATATTGCAATGCTCAATGGCAGATTTCCAGATATTCAACCTCTGTCTCAAGTCACTGTATTAAGACTTTACCGTTCACATTGTCGCTACATTTTACAGAAGAGAAATAAACCATTCACTTTCCCACTCAAAGGTGGAGCATACCTGAAGTGTCAATCACAGCAGTGACGGACACAGACTGAAAATTATACATTCAATAGATGGAGACTTATGTTTGAACATTTCTAAAGACCATGGACCCCCACCCCTTGCTGTATCACACCGTGCAGGGCATTTGTTTCTTACTTTTAAAAAACAGGAGCAATCAAATATTTGGTGAAATGAAGGGATGTTTATTACTGCCACGAAGCACCAGTAAGAGATCATGCGTTTACGATCGAAGGTTTATTTATCTGTTTGTTTGCGGGCAGTATAAAGTCATAATGACTTGGCGGGCAAAGGCATGGGCCAATGAAGAAACCATTCAATTTATATGCAGACCTGATAGCAGATCTGCAATTTCAACTCAAGGCCATGCTGAATAGCAGGAAAGGGAAACAAAAGCTAGATGAGATGAATTTGGCATAACACAGCGAGAGGCCTTATGTGATGGACGGCATCACTTCAATCCATCTTCATGGTCATTAGTCAAACAAGTGACAAATAAAGATGTACTGTAAATGAAATGACTAAAGACGAGGCAAATACCAATGCATATATAATGGCAGACGTATTATGCTAGCATCACTCTTGTAATGCCACTCTGCATTTGGAAAAGGAAATTGCAATGCCAACATGGCTGCACACCCTGATTAGAAGTCAAGTGCTGACCTTTGCCAATGTACAAAGAATGCGCTCTGTAAGTCAAAACGCAACGATTTATTCAAATTGTTATGCTATTTATTAAAGTGAAAATATAAGAACAAATTAAGATCCTCATGGAGCGTTATGAACAAAGCAAACATAGTATTTCACACATCAGAATCAATGGAGTACAATCACTTGAAATGTGGAGATGGGAGGTGCAGCACGAGAGGTCAAAGGCTATTCTCAACTTTTAACGTTACATTATACGTTATATAGCGTTACATAGTGAGTTTATAGTCACATTTGATTGCATTTTGGGGGTGCGATTTATTGAGATGCTTGTTACTAATGAGCATGGTGAATGCAAAATCTGAAAAGGTGCTCTCAACCCTTACAATTTAGAGAGATGGTTATCCCCATTTTAGCCAACATTACATTGATAAAGATGTAATTTCATGCATTCCAGGAAAAGTCTTAACCTGGCAAGATCCAAACTGATTTGTGAATCACTTGACGAAGTAATTCACAGTATCAATCTGGGACCGCTCCACTGTGATCTGCTCGGGAAAGTTGAGACAATTGAGTTCAATACTTCAAGCTGATTGCACGATGTGGCAATCTATGCAGCCTACCAAACTTTGGTTTTCACCAATCATGGCAAGGGAAGTCCTAATCGGGAAGTGCAAACCTCTAAAAATGCACAATGCGTCTCTCGTTGCTCTCCTTACAATAGGAAGCTGTGAGTAACTCCTCAAGAACAGGATTAATTGCAGTGCCCATGCATTATTACAACCAGTTTGGTTGATTCGTTTGTTTTCCCTTGCCTCAACGCTTCTTGTATCAGTATTCGTAGCTGTTGTAGGTTTTTATTCATCCCACTGTTCACATAAGCTGTCTTTCAGCCATATGTGGCACATATATAAGACTATTCAGTAGTTCAACAATTTATGTTAACTGTCTCTCTTGGATGCAACAGTGGATCAAACGTGAGAAAGAGGTGATGTTTCCTCAAATGCTGTTATGGAACTCCAGAGAGTTTGGTTCAGCACAACATTTGATATCTGAGTTCCGGATTATCCCTTTAGATTGATATATTTGTAAAATCTACTGGAGACTGAGCTGTTCTTGTCAGAGAGCAATAAAAGGAGAACAGACAAATACCGAAATATGGAAAAACATCAAATGGCATGGCAGAGTCTCCTTTGTTCTTCAGCATCATCAACTTGTGAGAGGGAGTTCTCTAATTCTCCAATAAAATAGGAGTAGTTAAGAAAAACCTGTTTTGTTTTCAAATAAAAGTAACATTTTAAAAGAGACAATGCTCTTTCTTTGGCCATCCAAATTAAATGCATAGGCTAATCCTGTAATGAACATGATGAAAACCTGCCTCAATACCCGAAAAAGAGTACGCCTGAAACCAGACCCCTTCCTTCACTTAATTTGAAGCTCGACTGACCCCAGCTACTCTACTAAGCAGACAAACACACACACGCACACATACACGCACGCGCACACAGCTTTGTAAAGCCTTGTACGACGGCCGAGGGAGGCAGATGGGGCTCAGAGGAGAGAAAATGAATGGCATGTGAGAGAGTGGAAAACATCTGAAAGACACTTAGAAAGAGGCTGAAGGAGGCATCACGGAGGCGGTATGTGAGACTAAAACAGCATGAAAACGCTACATTAGCTCCCTCTCTCCCACTACTGGTGGAGGCAGTAGCCTCCACAATTTGCAACTCTAATGGTAATGTGGTGATGAGAGCTAATGGATACGGTCATAGGAAATTAAAAGGATTCAACTCCTGCAGTTCCCCTCTAGCTCCATCCCCCTTTTTCATGTTCTTGATTGATAGTCGAGCAGACGTTGCTCTACATTTAGATGTAATCAGGACTGTCTTATCAGAACAGATGAAAGGCCTCTATTCCGGGGATCAATCCATTTATACGCCACATATGATCCAGCCACTTCATCTATCAGTGACACATCTCAGCCCCACTATTGTTGGAACGTGACACCCTTCCATAACTGATATACTCACATCCCTGGAATATGATATACAGTACTGTATGTACTATCCAATACTTTTATGTACTGTATAATATAGGTTAATGTTTGGCCGATTGATTTTGACATTAGCATGTTAATAAGTCCTTCCGTTGTGGTACAATGGCAGTAATTACTTTTTAGTGCTCTGATTCCGATGTGGACTTGACTGCCTTCTTATTATTATTATTATTATTATTGTTAGTTTTTTAGGAAATTTATTTCCAATATTACATCCCATTATAATGGAGAACTAGAGTTGAATGAATCTGAAGCAAATTGGACAAGGAAAAAGTCATTAAACTATTGACTAAAACCTCTGGAATCATTCAGGAAACAAGCTATATTTTACTCACTGTAGTTGTGAAGTGTCTTTAATTTTGTTTTTAAGGCATTGTAAAAGGACGATGCTGAAGAATTTTGTTGACATAAAAACCAAGGTTAGAAGCTGTGAATGTACAATTTATATGCAGATTAAGCAGTGTGTTTTTATTCTTAGTTTGCAGTTCTTAGAACAAATGGTAACTAAATTAGAAAAGCAAA
Organism: Syngnathus floridae; assembly: GCF_059516105.1. Taxonomy (NCBI): domain Eukaryota; kingdom Metazoa; phylum Chordata; class Actinopteri; order Syngnathiformes; family Syngnathidae; genus Syngnathus; species Syngnathus floridae. Next base: position 22,359,940 of record NC_142414.1, on the reverse strand, counting down.
ATCTGCACATTATTTTTTACTTCATACAAGAAATATGCACGATTTATTTTATAAACTTACAAAAATTGCATTTGCTGTTACACACCCGTTGCCATGGCCGGAACATGGGAGGCGGTGCCCACTCATCAAGATGCCACTTGAGTCAGAGGTCTCTTAAAATTAAATGTTTTTTAAAATGTAGTGGTTATTCTATTTTTCCATAGTAAATATTTTCCAATAAGAAATGCTAATGTTGAATTTGACATTAAATATAAAGCAACAATGTTGTGAATTTTGTTTGACTGACGCCCAGTCTAATCTGAAACGGCTTTGCTGAGAGTAATGTTAGGTCAGCAAACTTACATGATGAATATTTTAAAGTGGTCCTTTTCATTTCTTACATAAACGTGTCCATCACAGTGGATGTGGCCATTATGTCCAACATCAATTTGACAAATTGTATTCGTACAATGGCGTTAGAATGACATAATATAATAAAAATGAATGGTTCAGTATTAATGCCATGATTCCTGGCTTCATGATACACCTTCATAGAGCAAATTAATGCGGCATCTTCTAAGAACTCTTCACTTTGCATGTATGTGTCATTGACATTTGCTTGGGCGCTAAAGACGGGGTCTATACATTATGCAGCATTAATATTGTTTCCAGTAACACTGACTGCCAATGCCACAAAGAACACTATCCAATACTAGTCATTGTGTACAACAGGGATGTCAAGCTCCGGTTCTCAAGGACCGCTGACCTGCATATTTTCCATGTCTCCCTGATTCAAACAATCAACTCATCACCAAGCACTGAATAATTATCATATCTGTCCTCATCATTTGAGTAGGTGTGTTGCAGCGAGGAGATGTGGAAAATCAGTAGAAAAGGATCAAGTTTGGACACCCTTGCAGTATAGTATAGAATCATCAAAAACATAGAGGAAAACACACACTGTCTGTAGGATAATAATAATAATTAGACACCCCACACGCATTTCCTGTGCTACCCTTAAGACTGAGGTCTGGTGATGGGTCTGCATAACATGCATGAATAGGGACTGTCACTGTTGGGTGCATCAGTCTACAGTTTTATCAATGTCATGTTTGTCAAGAAAGTCAGCCCTGAAACATTTCATAGTTCCCAGTTCTAATTTTGTACTGAGCATTTACAAAATAATCTGAAAATTAATAAATTAAGTAATTATAAAGTAGAGAAGGCACTGGTTTAGCACATCCGCCTCACAGTTCCGAGAGTGCGGGTTTGATTCTATCTCCGGCCCTCCCTGTGTGGCGTTTGCATGTTCTCCCGTGCCTGCGTGGGTTTTCTTCCGGGCACTCCGGTTTCCTTCCACATCACAAAAACATGCAGGATAGCTGATTGAGCACTCCAAATTGCCCGTAGGTGTGAGTGCTAGTGTGGATGGTTGTTCGTCTCTGTGTGCCCTGCGATTGGCTGGCAACTGGTTCAGGGTATCCCCAGCCTACTGCCCGATGACTGCTGGGATAGGCTCCAGTGAGCCTGCGACCGCCGTGCTGACAAACGGTACAGAAATTTGATGGATGGATTGATGGATGGATAAAGCAGAGAGTTGATAGATAAATAATTAAACCCAATAGTGTCTAAACTGGCACCAGGTTATTCTGCATATCTAAAGTAAGTGAAACATGAATACACCACAAATCAACAATGTTTATGTTGGAGACCTTGGCTGCCGTCCACATTTGCAAAGTTAATTTTTTTCACAGGTGTTGGGATTTCACATTCGCTTAAGGGCTTTGGTGTTCTGCGTGCTGGCCGCAAAAGTGTTCATCCTGAAGTTGTGATTTAAGCTGCCAACACCTTGTAATCATGCCAAGAAAATAAAGGGAATGGGCCAACATTATTATCACTAAACAATGAATGAACTCATCATGTGAATTTCACAATAGTGAGTGAAAAGTAGCTGGCACAGAGTTGAGTTAATGATTCTACTTGGCATATATTGAGCAAATAGCAAACTCTTTTATTGGCACAATTGCATACTTTTACTATGTATCCTGTTGGCAAAAAAAAAAGGACGTCCATGGAGGAATTAACTGTATTTTGTAAGAAAAAAAAACTGCTTAAATTGCATCGATTTGGATTTACAAAATGTGTACATTGAGTCTAACTGAATCAAATCGTTCTACTTTAAAATAGAGGAATATATTTATCGAATCGTCTTTTATCGGCGAGCTATATACTGCCACAATTACAATACTCTATCGACAAGTTCATTAATTCTTTTGAAATGACAGACTCATTGCGTCACCCTCTCGAACTGAGCCATATTGAATCAAATCGCATTGCCATTGAATCTAACCAAATGGAATCGTTCCAACGACTTTAAATCATATCATAGCCCATGTATCAAATTATGTATCAAAGCTTATTTTATTGAAGAGATGTGCACCATTAGTCAGTACCAATGTGAATGTGCGCTTCTGTGTGCAGTGTTGCTTGTCAGCCATGTTTAGCACTATTTCCCACAGTCCATCTGTCCATCCATCCCTGCCTCCCCCCATCCATCTACTTTCTTAAAGATCCGGGGTAAGGTTGTGGAGCCAACAGCTCGAGCAGCCCAGACTCCTGATATTATTCTCCCCACCTATTCACATTGTCCCGAGTCAAGGTCAGCAGCTCTGTCGAGTCGCTGATTATTGGACTAAACTTTACTTACGGAACTGCTCCCATGCCTTATTTTTGGCTTGGTAACAGCCAAAGCTGTGTTCCACTTGGCCAGCTGGTACCTACTATGGAGCATCCAACAGGCCAAAAAGGCTTGATAGGACTCCTTCTTCAGCTTGATTGCATCCCTGATCACTGGTGTCCACCAACGCATGAGGTGATTGCCACCACGGCTGGAAATGACCACCTTAGGGTCGCAGCTCCAGTTGGCCTCCTCAGATTCAGCTTTCTCTTACAGGTGGGAGTTGAAACACCTTCTAACAGAAGACACTCTGCAAGATTCCTACATTATGTTTGAGTCTGCCGCGTCAGACTGGCATCTTCCCCTGAATACTTATTTAATGAAAACTGCTTTTCAAACACCTGTGTGGTTGTGGACCAAGTGGAAAAAGCCATCTTTGTAACAAATGCACTCATTAAAGTGGGGTTTATGTTCCTTATAGAAAACCAATAACGCTGTGCATTGGGCAATGCACCGAGCGTAGAGTTCATAAAATCCTTATAGCGTTCAGTGATTTAGAGTTTTTATTAACCTTTATTTACTGGCTAGGAAATCCTAGACCGTGGTTGAAAACCTAACACGACAGGGGCCCAATTGTACTTAATGCAAGATGGCATGCTAAAATATAAAATGTAGAAGAAATGTGATAGGAGCAACCTTGTAAACAAGAATCATAATACCAATATTGAATCGGTAAAAAAAATCTGTAGGAAAAATCAAAGTAGTGAATTGTATATTGATTTCTTTTGACTTTAAGCTGTTTCATTTCAAAATATGTCGATGACCATATACTTGTAGTTACTGAGGAGATGACATTTTACTTCATAGAATGCAATATGAGAGCGGGAAAATGAGCATGCAGTGTTTTTCACAAATCGTTTTGTTTAAAAAGAAAAAAAAAGAACATTTCATAAAATTAATTAATGGAGCTGTCAACCACATTCAGTGCCTTTAAAGAATGTTATTAAAGTGATTAATTTTATATGAAGCAAGAAATGAAACGGGCCTTTAATCCTTTTTAAGGCTTCAGTAAACAAAAAAAGATAAATTCATACACAGAAATAAGCGGCTAAATCCAGTATGTCACAAACAATATTACATTATTTGTAGAAATAAACAAATGAAATACAAAAAATTAAGCGATTGCATTTATTCAATACATGCGGATGTTCCAATGGATTTTTTTTTAGATTCACATTCATACTGCACCTTCATCATAGAAGGACAATTCCGTATTGATTGGCATTCCAGTAGATTTAAAGGCTTTGAGCGGTCATCTGGGATCCAGAAACAACTTTGAAATGACTCAATGATTCATCGGTGCATTAACCTGCAGGCTGGCTATCATTGACACTCACTATAGTCCAGAATCAACAAGCAGACCTCACATATTCCCACAGGTTTGCTGTGAAGATGGATGGGGTTATGTAAATGGTGGTGAGGTAAGTCAAAGGTTATTTTCTACTTCTACTCAGGGGAGGTCCTCCTATTACAACCATGCGCAATGTGATATGGGAAAACAAAAAAAAAGGAAGCACTACAAACGCCTGCGCTGTATACAAAGTGGACATTATCGTGAACAAATACAACCTAATATTACTAGTACTAATATGATCAAATCACAATGACAGTTGTTTAAAATGAAAATAATTTTTTGCATAACGGATTCCCACTCCGTGATTAATGCATCAGTGCGGGTGACCGGGATTAACTTGAATTTTCCAGTCATGCATTGCCTTCAATTTCCCTGCAGAGATGGTGCACCCTCTCACCCACACAGTACCCTCAATCCGTTCATTTTCTATACTGCTTGTCTCCATGGGGGTCACGGGCATGCTGGAGCCTATCCCAGCAGTCATTGGGCAGTAAATCCAAAGCCAATGAAAGCCTCATGTTTAATCACGCTTTTCAGTTTAACATTGGATTTCATACATGAAATTCCCTCATTTAACATCATGGAGGGCATTTGTACACTCAGATTCTCTGCTTTATACAATTTATCCATTTTTCTATGTATCAAGTTCTCTCTCTTTTCAAAAAACACACTATATAAAATGCTCAGAATCTCTGCTTTATACAATTTTTAACAATGTTTTTTTCTTTTTCCACGTATCGAGTTTTCTCTCTTTTAAAAAACCACAAAGCTACTAAACTTTTTATTTTCTAACTTTCCTCACATACTTTACTATAATTTGCTGTCAGCATCTTTTCTCTGACTTCCTGGAACACTATTTTTCCATTAGTAAAAAAAGACAAAAGACTTGCCGCTGTTGGAGAAGAGTTGGACTGCCTGCAAACTCTACACAGCATGGGAGCAAGGACGCAAGCATTTGCTATACATACATTATGAATCAAATTGAAGTACTCACCATGAATTCAAGACTCATGCTGGTAAATACACAAAAACAAACTGAATGAGAGCTATCACCAAAAAATAGAAGAACCAAGAGTACATCTACACCACGTGTGTTTTAATAAAAAATGTATAAATATGTTTTATGTATTTGTTGGAATTTAGGTCCACAGGCAAGCAGTCATCAGTCATTTAAAAAAAAAAAAAATCAATAATTCAACATTAAAAATCCAAACTGAGAATGAAAACAAGCTTTGTAATTGTCTCTGGTGAGCAGCTGTTTGGCTCTCATTTCCTTGTTCCAACAATACAGATAAATACAGATAACTCGGTGGAGGGGGGCATGTAGCAAAGTAAAGATCATCATAAATTATTACTTTATTGACATTCTCTGTTTTCTTTTGTGGTGGAGCAATAAATGTTTGTTTTTACACGTTTGTCATTTAGCGCGTCATTTAACTTCATAGTCTTTGTGTCATATATATTTTATTCAATTGGCATTCAGTATTATAAGGTTTCATTCCATTCTACAAAGTAACACTTATCTTTATGGCTGCCATTTCAAATTCATTATCAAGTGTCTCGCAAGCCTTGCAATCTTCTCTTAATGGCCAGCTTGTGTGGGAAGTAAATTGTGGTGGCTTATTGTGTTACCCTGAGTCTCCAGTTACATCTCGAGGTTATTGACTGCACCCACGGACAACTTGGAATCAATACAAAGGAGTGCAAAAGTCATTGCATTTTCATTGATCATTTGAAGCAACGACTCTGAGGCGAAACTTCAGCGGATGACCCGTTTCAATGATCGGCACAATGTTCGACAATACTATTTGTGTAGATGTGCAAACATTTACAATTGCCTTACTCCCATCTCCATTATTATTTTTAATTTTAGGTTTATCCTCTCATTACTGAAGTGATATTGATTCGACTGTAAGAAAAATACTCCACCCATATTTGGATTTTTCCCAAACGAGGACACACATTGTTGCAATGTGGAGGTGTCAAAATTAACCGATGAATTGACATCTAATCATCTATCAAATAAATCAACGATTTTAATAATCAAGAACTCAAAATCATCTGTTTTCACCCTCTCAAGAGTAATTATTCACTGATTTGTGTAGCAGACTATTAATGATTATCCTGAATAGTGTAATGAATATGTAGCCTGCACAAAAAATTGCTGGAAATCTGCCCGTGTTGCTGCTCTGGTTCCCGGGCTTCAGGAACCGGCCCACTCATCGGAAACAAAGAGGAGACAGATGCTGCATTCAGGCAGTGTTCATGCCTTCCTCTTACCTCCTTGATCCATATTCACAATATGCAGATTTTTTAGTTGCTTTAATGTAGGCTGGTCCATTAGTAGTGCAACAAAGAGAACTTGTGCATACTGCTCTGTCAATGTATAAAAGCATTTTGTTGTACCAGAAAGTCAACATGGGCATTTATAGCATTTCCCTTAATGGCTTATGCATTTTGGTGACCATTATTGCTGCCAGCATTTTGATGGCCACATCGTCATACAAGAATTATGAAGTCAAGAGCAAAAGTTTCTGTAGTGGGTGTGTAGCAGCTTGTTGCGTTGCTTCCAAGGGTTGTTTAGGTAATAAATAATCCAGAGTAACAAGGCCTGAAGATGAATTACTGCAGCAGATGCTTTCATTTTTCTTCCTTGGCCAGGGTCAATAAAAAATACCCTCGTGGCTATATTTCAATGACGGCATTCTTGCAACAAAGGATGCGATTGAGGAAATGAGGATCAGCCATACCGATGATAGGTGAATGAATGCGCTCGTTCACTTTTCTTTTTATCCCTGCCTCCTGATGTTACGCTTGTCTTCTATATTGAACGTTTGCTTCTTGACTCTTTGGAACAGATTGCACCCCATGTCTACAGATTAGCTAAAATACATGTCTCTTGTTACACTGATTGAGTAGGATTTTCAAATAGGTGGCACGGTGGCTCACTGGTTACCTCGCCTCAGAGTTCAGAGGTGTGGGGTTCGATTCCGGCTCTGGTCTTCCTGTGTGGTGTTTGAATGTTTTCTTCAGTTCTGGATGGGTTTCATTGGGGTGCTGCGGTTTCCTCTCACATTCCAAAAATATGCTCGGTAGGTTCATTGAGGGGCAGCTCGGTGGTGCACTGGGTAGCACGTCCGCCTCACAGTTAGGAGGGTGCGGGTTCGATTCCACCTCCGGCCCTCCCTGTGTGGAGTTTGCATGTTCTCCCTGGGCCCGCGTGGGTTTTCTCCGGGCACTCCGGTTTCCTCCCACATTCCAAAAACATGCTTGGTAGGCCGATTGAAGACTCCAAATTGTCCCTAGGTGTGAGTGTGAGTGCGATTGGTTGTCTGTCTCTGTGTGCCCTGCGATTGGCTGGCAACCAGTTCAGGGTGTCCCCCGCCTACTGCCCGATGACGGCTGGGATAGGCTCCAGTACGCCCGCGACCCCCGTGGGGACTAAGCGGTTCAGAAAATGGATGGATGGATGACGGTTCATTGAGCGCTCTAAATTGTCCGGAGGTGTGATTGTGAATGTGCATGGTCGTTTGTCTGTGTGCCCTGTGATTGCCTGGCAACCAGTTCAGGGTGTCAACCGCCTACTGCTGCAAGTCAGCACGCCTTCGACCCTCGTGAGGATAATCGGTTCAAATAATGTATGGATGGACATTGTTTGGCTTATTTTATTTAACTTGTGGGACTATGTGTCTAGTGGATTCTTACAGGCTGGATTCTTTTACGCTTCATATGTAATTTTTCATTGAAATTGTGCTTTGAAATTTTCCAAGCTAATAAATAGCATTAGAGTCGCCTTAAGTAGTGGAGATTTGAACATACTATATCTATTTTTTTAGTCTTTCTAATCATCACAAATACTACAGCAGCTTACTAACTCAGCTGTATGTCAGTATTATACTGCCCCGAGGTGGCCAGGCCACACATGTTTAAGAATCAGAACAATGTCCAATGAATTGAAGCAAAAATTGTGGCATGAACTCTTTCTATTTTCTACATTCTAATTAATCATTTTGTTAGTGTATGGTGTTATACATGGTTTGTACATTTTTAAACACATTACAGATTTTTTTTGTGCTTTTGTTTAGAGGCTGTGACAAATGAATGACATTCATTTAAATGAGTAAAGTTGATTTAAAATAACGGTTTTTTTAGAGGGTAGATCACAAAAATTAAACTCAAGGCACCTCTTTACAGTACACGCACGCATACGCACATGCACAGATACACTAAGCTGTGGCACTTAGCCATTACTGGCTCTGACTCATCTCCCAGGGTTTCTTCCCTAAGTTGAGGGTAATGTTCAGGTTCAGGTGACTTGCTGCACTTGACCTCTGGTGATCCATCCACTAGGCTTGAGGGGGGGAGTGAATAATGCGGTTGTTTAAAAGTGACCCAGGACACTGTGATTCATTCTCAATTGCCACCGGGAAAATAATGGTAACCAGAAACATACTAAAAAACTGCAAGCCATAAAACAGATAACACAGAGAAGAAAAATAAATTCCATTCTAGTAGTTAATTGATTCAATTAATAATACAAGCACTGGTGTTTACACTTTTTTAAAAACTATTTGACATACAATACTGTGTGTATGAAACTAGAATATGGACCCATGTATTGATATTACACATCACAATGCGCTACGCCTAATGGTCCGAAAAATATAATAATAGGCAACACCTTCATTGTGAGTTATAAGGCAGTATTTTTTGTGGCACAGCATGCAGGATGCGTAAGAGAGTTATCAGAATGGGAGATCATAATGTATGAAAGCAGTGCAGTCATTATGTCTGATACTTTTTTAAAGATTATGACTTAAGTGGGAGAATGTTATTTATTCACTAATAAAGACCCATAATGAACAGACTCTTCTACTATCACTGTTCTGTAGATTGTATTTACAGTGCACAATAAAATGACGCTTGACATTTAATTAAAAGCCAATGAGCCAGTTTCATTGGGGAACATGCTGGGCAGCAGAGTGCTGACTTTGAAGACTAAGTGCATTTAATAAAAAGCTATCAAATCAATAAAATGAAAGATAAAGGAAAACAAACTGGCGGCAGGTATTACTATTGTTATTCGCATAACATTATGCTTTTAATTCATATAATACTATGCCTGTTTCCTTACAATTTTACCTTTTTCTCCCCAAATAATCACCTTTTTTCACGTGAATGTTCCTAAAATGCTAGTAGAGAAACTTTTGGTAGTGCTCGCCACTTTTTGCAGTACTCACCACTTTTTGCAGTACTCACCACTTTTTGTAGTACTCCCCACTTTTTGTTTGGAACAACTGTGACCTCAATCAACATTTGACAATTCTGTTCATGTGTTTTTTGAGGTCTCAAAATAATTTTAATTTATTTCCAAACATGTAAATGCTTTGGGAACAATTGAAAGAAGATTTTTTTAATGATTAAATATGTTTTGTAAATAATTAGGCTGTACAAAGGTTTTGCACAGAAATAATTGTCCTGGTGGAGTACATGAAATCTATTTTGTCTACCATGTCCTCCAATCAACTCCAACACATGTACTTTATGTCTGGCTTTAACAAGTCTTTCACCAAAATGGGACAGGCTCCTGGTTCCTTCTTCACTGATTTATTTTTGGATTTGCCATGCAAGAATTCCATCTGACAGTCTAGTCCGAATGTGACTCCAGACCATTACTTAACTGGTTTGACATCTGGGAGCACATTCTTGTCTCTTTTTGGCTCAATCCAATGAGGACACTCAGACGCACACAAAAATGTCTAGTTGTCCAAAAATGTGAATTATCTCTCATGGAATACCCCACAGTGTAAAGATTACTAAGTCAGTATTTATTTTGGTCTACGGCCTTATGATAAAATGAAGTATTTTTGTTTCACCTTAAAGCTGAGTTAGCGGGCCTGTTCACTCCCTGACTGATATGCAAATGTATGGGTTTTCTTGACATTTTGAACAGGGAAAGCCTTGGAGACTATAAAGTAGGAATCCTTGACTTTTCTTCATGATTTACCATGAGGCTATGGAATGTCAGCTATATCAAGAAAGTAATTAATTTTGTTGTTCTTTACTCACCTTTTTACACCCTTCTCGTTGTGATAAGATGGTCGCATCTTTGCTTTGGGGACTTTCTTGGCAGTTGCGCTTCACAGCTTTTGACAACTACCATAATATACAAAGCACTGATAGCGCTATTCTGTTTCACCTGGTAATTCATCTTCCTCCCAACTCATAAACTGAATGATCACTGCAAACATCTGTCCAATCCTTCTTCTATGGTATGGTTTCCTCATTACGGTCACGGGTGAGAGGCAGGGTACCCCTTAATATGGTCAGCAGTCAATCGCAACCCACGTACTGCATTAGCAAACATGCTTTCACATTTGCGCATATACAGTAGACAAGCTTAAATTCCTCCTTATGGAATGTAAGATGAATGACTCCGAAAAAAAGTACCGAAGTATTCGTTGATTGTAAATGAACCTAAAAACTTTTAGATTTAGTAACTGCTAAATAAATACACCCCAAAAATTTTATTGGACTCAAGCATCACACAAGCATCCAAAAACAACAATCCCACTGGTAAATATTAAAAATCATTACAGTTGTTTATTTTAAAATGTGAGTGGATCTGGATTTTAGAAAGCAGTTTTGTTATCGAAGCCAATCTAATCCTCGTAATATTTTTGGAGCACTCATTAGGGATGCCTGATGAAGTTTATAATCAGTATGCAGATTAGGAGCACATCAATTTGTTGACAATTCTGCCGTCATATTTTTATCCCTCAACACGACAATCATGCGAGAGAGCAAGTGAACACACCTCAGCAATACACTGTATGGTGTTTTTTTTTTTTCTTTTGTTGTTTTAAGATTTATGTTTGTATGGCTGCTGAGTTGTTTTCAGCAAAAGTTTAAAGTGTTTAAATGCATAAAATTACTGACGGGAAAAAAATTATTCACCATATTATGTATTATGTGTCAGTGTAGACAGAATGTCCTTCCTTGCTCTCATTTCTCACTAAAAAAGAAAATCATTGTTTACCATATTTGTGAAAACAATTATTATAACTTTCTGGGAGAGGAGGCATCTCAAAGAACCATTTATAAGTCAGTTTTTCCATAATAATATACAGTATGTCCCCTTTGATTCTCACTTTCAGTATCAAAGTGCTTCTGCTCATCACCTTACCATCCATTTTCAACACTGCTTATCCTGGTCAGGGTCACAGGAGGTGCTAGAGCCTATCACATATAGAGACGAACCATCAGACACAGCCACATGCACATACACGCCGCCACTGAGTGGGAATTGCGCTCACGATACTTGCACACAAGTCAGGCACATATAGCCCTGCACGATCAGCGACTTACCTCAAAGTAAAATTGTTTTTCTAATAAACTTTTGCATGCAATACATTTATTTATTTATTTTTGTGTGTGTATTGGCGAACCTCAATTTCAAATTCAATATCAAACTCAAGCAGAGAAGCATGAGTTCTTTTCAGAACTTAAATCTAAATGAAGTTTGCGACTACACTTGAGAAAATGTGTAGAGAATAATCGTTCCTTTGGGTATTTTTAAGGCTGCAACTAATGAAGGTCATTATCAACACATTGGACTTGTTGATACAGACACTCTTGGAATCATCTCTTCCGTGTAATAGAAGTGAAAAATCTTGAAAGGTTGGGGACATCTTTTGTTTCCTGTGCAGCACGTCAACCACAGTTTTGAAATGTTTTTCAGCTGGATGGGTTCTGAACTCATAGATGCACATTGAGCTTACAGTGCCCCAGTGACACTAATGTTTCTGAAGTAGGACATCTTAATTTAATCAATTAAGTCTTCTTGAGAGTGCATTGACGATCTTCGCAGCCAAGCAGTGATATCTCCAAATGTCCTTTCCAGATTTGTTTGCGAGTCTGTACTTTTACTCCATGATTTCTATCTTCTGTGGCATCCTAATTTCGACTCTCTGCACTCGAGGGCGTGATCCCTGTCAGGCAAGCTCAGTATGTGCTCGGTGTTGAGTTATTACCATAGATTTGCCACCTCAGCAAACATGGCCAAAAAGTCAAATCAAGTCTATATCACTTTTGGGAAGTCTCATTGCCCTCAAAGCAGTGGGCTTCTCTTCTTGTCAACAGTTGGTTCTTGTCCCCAAAACAGAATCTAAAACTCTCACCCCAAAGGACCTCTTCTACACATTTTTTTTTTAAATCCATCATCTTTGATGAATGAACTGCATGTGTTCTAGACTGTACTCATGTTCTAGTCTCTATAGTATTGCACCATATAGTACAGGATAAAAAGAAAAAACAGTAGGAATAAAAAATCCCGATGCCATCAAAGCCAAATATCATAGCGATGTTAAAAAATTCACAAGCAGCACCATCCACAAAGATATTGCACATAAAGAATCCACCACACAGTGAGAACTTGCTGAAAGTGTGCATGTGTGTATGTATGTGAGGAGGAAATAGTTTCCAATTAGAGGTGGTTAAGAGCTCATTAACGCGGACCGATCCACCAGGGTTTTCCACAACTTGTGAGGATGCAGGTGAGGGAAAGGAGCCCATGCCAAACCCTGGGCCCAGGCTCCATCCCCATCACCCTACTACTGATATACTCACTATCTTGCTCGTGGAAGTATCTAAACCATCTAAGTCAGCTCTCTAACTTTTGACCCAAAACATTTAACTTTGGCTGTCCCTCTGATAAACTCATCTCTGATCCTATCTATCTTGGTGACACCTAAAGAAAAACCTCCACATCTTCGTTTCCACCAGCTCTGCTTACGGTTGTTTCTTCTGAGCCACTGTCTCCAATCCACACATCATGGTTGGCCTAATCACTTCTTTCCCCTCCATCATAGCAGAATCTCTTCTGTCACGTAACACTTTTCCTCCACCTTTGTGAAAATCGCTCTAGTGTGACTGTAGGCTGAAGTCCAAGCTTGACTCACAGCTGTTAGACAGTCAGATGTCCCAGGAAATAAGAAAACCTCACCTTTGGCTCTCAATATCGATGCACTTTAAACTGTGTCAATGAGTGGATCCAGTGGACCTGGTACTCAGAGCTCCTGGACCCGAGAGCGCTGAACCAGATTGACCTAGCAGCAAAGCCCAGATATTCCACCCACGTTCGTGTCTCACCATCCCAGCAGGCCACATTTGCACCAAAATATAATTACATTGTGCATCTTCACCCCCCCCTCCCCCCAAAAAATCTAAAATTACGCCATTCTGAGCCCACGCGGTTTAAAAACAGACCAGAACCTTCTACCTTCTGCATGCAAACATTTTTTCTCCTCTTTCAGCGCCTTCATCTTCACTTTGAAGGATGGCACCATAAATATTGCCACCGGTGCACAGTAATTCTTTTAGTAAGCATAAAGTTTGCATAAAGGCTGAGTCACTTAAAATGTTATGTCAAGTGACGGCACAGTATTTCATTAGCTAGGGCTAATTCACACTCTTGACTTTTTTCTAGAGGTCAGTCACCTGAAAAAAATAACTTATAAACGCCCTGACAATTAAGCCTGGAGGGTATGAAAAACAAAATGCGGACCAGAAATATATACTCAAATAATTATTGTCATCTTTATCAGATAAAACAGGTAATGATCACTTTAATTACGACCACTTAAAATGATTTTTGGATCTTTTAACAGTAGCCCTTTCCAAAGTAAGCATCTCACAAAACTTTTACCTCACTCCTCCCCTGAGCAATCAGGGAGAGAAGGTCACACTTTTGTCTTTTTTGGCTCCTCAGAAGATATTTTCGTCACTTGAGCAGAAAAATCATTAGCAATGACACCATGTCACCTCGCAAAGCTGTCAAAACCCCCTTTGGAGCGGTTGCAACCCAAAATGTCAGTCCGAGGGCAAGACCAAAAACCCAGATATGAAATAATCTTTTTGGTAAGACCTCATAACAGCATGATTGCACCGACGGTAACATTTCAGCTTTGGAGGTAATGGAATGGCTATTGGTACACAATATGTTCATAGAAAGGTTTTAAACTACTTTTTCATTCCAATAAGGAAACTGCATAAAATGTAAAAGTCGTAAAGTCATTTTACTGCTCATCGCTGGGCTTTTGTTTTTTTTTAAATCACGATAGACATCCTTTCCTATGGTAGTATTACTAGTGGGAGATGGAATCTGTCCCAGCTGAAACACAGCCAGACAATTATTCACACTCAATTTTCTTGGTCACCAAGTGGGAACTGAACCCATTCTGAGTGAGGGAAGTGAACCACAGCAGCATCATTGACAAACACAAAGTCCATTTTAAGGCAATGAGCCATGTTGCCACAGCTATCTTGATAATGTAACAAATGAAATTCACACTGGTATCCTTCAAAACTTTGTAGACTTAAAACGATCATGAACAGTCTCTCAAGCAGCCTTCCTGGGCGGAGCGCATATTCTACATATTAGAATTGAGAAAAAAAAAATGTTTTGTACCAATGCACCAGCTTATTGCAGTGCATTCTAGGACATTGCATACATGATACACCATTGGCCAGGTGTCAAGGGCACAGGTACCAGACTTTGAGGAATTAGGCTGATGTCATTAAGGAGGAGCCAACATGTATGAAATCCTAAGATTATGGATACCGCATTGTAGTGACATAAGTTGCTCTATTTTAAAATGAATGAAAGCCATTTAATATTTCGTTCGTGCAACTGTACGAACTGGGTTCCAAGGAAAGTTTGCATTTGCAATACCCATTATATTCCATTGAGTCTTCCCAGTAGACAGAAGCAGATCAAACCCAACAAGGAAATTGAATCTGTTACATCCTGTGATGATGATCTTACACTCAAAGAAGATTTGCCGAGCTGATTAGACATTTTCTATGTGTGTCTTCAACCAAGACAGCTTGCAAGCATACTTTTAATTGAAGGGAGTCACTCTCGACACTATTAAAATTAATTGCCTATAAGTCATCACTTGTTTCGAGGAGATTAAGTACTCAGTTGCAATGTCAATCAGGGCAAAACTTGTATCATGCTAACCAAATTAAAAGTCAATTTTACACCGTACACTGACAGCCATTTTACACTGTAGAAAACGAGCATGTGTGTTTTCTCCCTGTATCTTTATTTGAAATCAGATTGAATTTCCAGTATTGAATTAGCTACTATCTTTCATGAAGTGACGGCATCTATTATCAGCTCTGACAGCATGATGGAGTGTGTTGCATTTCACTGGTTGCCTATTTATATGCAATCCATATGGCCACGTGTGTATGTCCACCTTGCAATCCACTCAGGGAGAGCATGCATCATTATTCTCAGCGTAAACAATGACAAACATTTGTCTGGCAGAGACACATGTACCAACAAAAATGACATCTTATGTGCATTGTTAACATTCACAGTTTGAAGGCATAAAACAGCAGATTATATGTACTTTTAAGATTAGCTCGCCACCACCTGCAAAGCACAATGGATTAGTGCCTTTATTAACCAGTTCTATACGGGGCCAATTAATTTTAAAAATGAGCTTCTTTATAGAAAGGTTCAACCGTAGTCTTTCAAAGGGTATAGAAAGATAAACTTCAAAAGGTCACTTATTCACCTTTCATCTTTGGACTTGTGTCAGTATATCTGAAGAACTTTGACCCTGACAGAGCAAAGGTTGATTAATTATACCAAGAGAATAGAGTTCAAACCATAATAGCAGCCTTGCTGCTCCGCTCACCTCGCAGGGCTTCTGGCCAAATGGTGCACTGTTGAGCACAATGACATGTGTAACAAGGCAAACACACCAATTAAAAGCAACTTAGCATTTATTGCATTTCAGCCGCTTGGCAATTACTGTATTTTGCTCCGCTTGCATTTTTTACACAAGGAGCCAAAAGCAGATCCTCTTTTAAAAAAATACAATCGTTTCTATGACTCTGGGATCAATTAAGTACTATCTTGACATGGCTAATGAGTCCCCTTGGTTGAATGTTTCTTGCTGTGTTTTCAGAATGCCAACAATTTGTTTATTTTGAATGGTTTAGAGGCAGTAGCAATTTTTTAATTGCATGTTCTAAGGTCCTCTGTTTCACCATCACGAAGCAATGGGGTTTATCAAATGGGAATAATTTGCCTTATTTTTTTATTACATTGTTTCTCTTTGGCGGATCAACTGTATTAGTTTTAGGTGAAATTAGCCACTCTGGGGCTTACAGTTTCAACTTTCAGTTACATTTGCATTTATGTAATTGCAGAGAACATCAAGAGAATAGAAGAACATTTTATAATTTTATTACACTTACAAAAATGGATTTTACACCTTACTAGCAAGGTGGGTTATGTCTCATGGAGTAAAGTAACTGAAGCACTTCGAAAAAATGTTAGGAGTGAAGCCCTCTCACCGGCTGTTAACTAAAGTGAACCAAAAATTAGAGACTATGCTCATTAATCCCTATCTGCACACTATTGTAAAAATATATAACCATGAAACAAATTAGGATGTGGAGCCAGAGGGTACGTTAGTTACATCATCAAGTTGACAGCACATTGGCCTACTTGAAAATCGCATAAAGAAGCACACCATAGACAAGACAAAGGAATCCTTAAAAAAATAAAACTACAGTTGATGCAAGAGTAACAAGTACAAAGTCATTTACAGTATTACTTGCAAGTTATTTATTTATTGTGTGCTAAACTTTCTGAAAAAGACTATAAAAAATGGGATATTTATTTTTCTTCACTAAAGAGTCCAATATACATTTTGAATAACTGAGCTGTCACCTTTTTTGGGTGGTTTGAGTCTAGAAAAAAATGACAACTGCCCTGCCAGCCCTATAATAATGTCAACATGAGGCAATACCATTATGGTGCTTGTCTCTGCTGCACAATATTTCAGAAAAAAAAAGAAAAATCAGTCTATGTGCCAGATGTCAGTGAAGGGTCGCAACATCGCCACCAGCTGCGTCACTCACTCTGACGCTTCTTCGGCGACAAAACAGATGACCTTTGAGCAGCTTCTCACTCACTATTTTAAAATACCATCAACACAAGTAGTGTAATGAATTCTCTTGTCACCTCCCCCTCATTCCGCCTCCCCCTTCAAAGGCTGTACTCGTGCTCTCATGGTCCTGGCTGCATCCGTGAATGCACTTTAATAAAGCAATGAAGGGTTTGGCAGGATCAGTACATTTAGGAAATCTATTGAGGCAGCTGAGCTCAAGTGTTGGTTTTAACGCCAACTGGGGATGGCTTGATGGTAAGACATGTGGTAGAGGGCAATGTCACTGAACCGTATGATAAAGAAAACTTTTCATCGTTGTGACTGGGTAATTGATATTTGTTATTAAAGATCAACTCCAGCAGTTGCTATTGAGATCAATTAGATTTGGAATACTGCATTTGTTTGCTGATAGTATGTGTAAGTAGTGAAAATTAAGCACGACTGTAAAGTGAAAACTTCTTTCTGCCTTTAGATCACAAGCGAGTAGAATGTGGCAGCAAACCAGTCGGTTGATGACTCGGTAGAAGCTAATGTAGCGGTCTACATTCAGTTTCCTTTCTTATTGAAGAGCACAATTTGATGGACCCACACACTGAACAACAGTCACAGAAGGTCCAAATCAAAACATAAAAAGTGCTTGATAAGTAGCCTGAAGGAAAAGAACAGGCTCAAGTAATGAACAGAATATTTCCATTTCAATTATTTCTCATGAGAAATGATAAAAATGGCACGCAAACAAGCAGTTTTTTGTGTGTGTTCTGTCTTCCTGAATTTGCAGTACATCACGCACACATTCCAGGCGAACTGCACCAGATGACACCCTGTCAGTTAAACCCCCGTCACTGCGCCTTAAGAGGACCAAGTGTATAAGCTGAAAATTGTACTGTTGTATCGCAATGGGTCATGTTGCGTAACATGTTTGTTTGGATCTAAATGTTGCACTTTTTTTTAAGCTTTAACAGGCATCTGTGGCTTTGCAGCAGCCCGACTGTTAGGCTTTCCTTGCAACTGTGACAGCCTGTGCTGACTCATCTTACCTCCCCTCTCAGTTCACCAGCTTAATTCTGCATTAAATCCCCTGCAAGCTGGTATGTCAGATTCAAGTGTCTGTCTTCTTTGCAACTGTCTTAAGGCTGCCATATTTTTGTCTCTATGGTGAGTATACAGATGGGTGTACCGGTAGCTATTGTGGTTTAGTGGCTGAGTCATACGCAATAGCAGCATCAAAGTTCCTCCCGATGTGTTCGGTGAAATCAGCTTGTTTTAGGGGCCAGCCTGATCTCATGCCCTCATCCAGCCCTTCATACTAGTGGGTCAATGGAGAATCTGACTTTTGCTACAATAACAACCTGTGGCCTGGGTCTTTCCGGGTGAGTGAACGCATATTGTCTGGTTAATGTTTTGGTGTTTCCTGACATTGAGGTCTATTGAGATGCACATATGAGTATATGTCACCTCGATTGACTGCTTATAAACCTTGGATATAATTTTCATCCAAATGTTGGTAGAACTACACATTTTACAACTTTTGGGGTGTTCAAATTGCAAGGTATGAACTGTAAAATATTTCGATATTCCATGGAGGTAAAGTTGCCGCCCTTATGGCAAAGATGTAGGTCATAACGATGATGATGGTCTGTTTCCTTTTGATGGCACAGTGAGGAACACGGGGCTCATTGAGACGCAGTCAGTCCATAAAGGCTTCATTGAGTCTCTAGCATAGCAAAGACTCTCCATAGCCTCCCAAAATGCACCTGCCACGACCAATTGAACCCGTGGAAAACCAGACAGGGAGCCATATAGAGGAAAGGAGAATTGCTGAATGGGGGAGTCATTGTAGATGGAGAGGAACATCATGTGTGACCGCCTTTGCCATTTAATAGGCTTGTCCTATGACTTCCGAGACAGCTATTAAAGCCAGAGGACAGTCATTCAGACAATATGCTACTGAATAAAGGACTACTAATACAAATGCATGAGTAGAGAAACAATGCATTTCAGTTATTTCACAAAATTGTTTCAAGTGATGCAATGGGCACTTTAGGTACAATTTCCAATTATAGCGACAAGGATCATTTGGTACCAGGCCACGTGGATATAACGGCACAGAGCAGGGTGCAGACCCCCACCTTTGCCAAAACAATAATGCCATAAAGTGCTGGATTATTGCAGACTATTATAACAGTTCATATGGTTAGGAGGGAAAAGAAACCGCAGAAACTGATGTTAATTAAGGGTTAATAGCCATGTATAATATGCCCCTCAACTTCTGTAGGTGGCATTGATGTACACAACTAAGTGTGAGAAAAGCTTAATGATACACGTCATTGCTGCTGAGATTTTTTTTCAGCCATCATCATCATCATCATCGATCATCCATTTACTTTTTAACGTGTCCTTTTTAAGGTCATGGGCAAGCTGAAGCCTATCTCAGCTGACTTTTGGTAACAGGCAATATACCCTCAATTGGTTGCCAATGAACCTCAGGGCACATATGTAAAAGAATTTCATGAACACATTATATAGATGACTTTTTAATGGTGGAGGAAGCTGGAGTTTCCAGAGAAAACCCATATACCCCAGTGAGGTGGTCGCTACTTGAGGCAAAAAAACACTACCAGCATGAGGTGCTTGCAGCAGAGACTAAAGATGAATAATTAGTCCAACAGCCCCATAGAACGGCTCACTGACTGTCACATTTTCAGTGATAGGAAAATGGCAAAAGATTTACAGGGTTGTTTAATTTCACATTACGATAGTAGATTTCCATAATGTCCCCTTTCAAACAAAACGTGTGACACAATTGTCAGTACTCCATTTTGGAAATGAGTGTATTTAGTTTGTAGAGAAAAGAGTGAACTCAGCATTGATGACTAATGTGCCCATCATATTCCCCCATAATGGCACCCCGGGGGCTTATTAGACAGTTTCAGTCTATATTCAAACATAATAACCCTCCATTTTGTCACTATCACGCAGCCACTAGCTGTCAATCAACTGTATACCCACTTTTTCAATTAGAGTTAAAAAAAATAAAAAATGGATTGAAGACAGGGCTCCACTCAAACAGATGTAAAAGCATCCGACAGTGAACAGTGTCATTTTTCATCAGTAAACGTGCATATCCACCTAGTAAGTGGCGCCTACAGTGCCGTAAAAAAGATAACCCAAGTAAACATAAAATGCAGTTTGTAGATTAGTTCATTAAATAATCACGATCGTTGTTTGCAACACACACACACACATACGCACACACACGCACTCTCCCCCCAGCGCATTCTTTTTCTTCAGATTTTAGTACTGCAAGAAGACATCAGGAATTAAGATGACATTTTGTGATGAAAATGAAGTAATATTTTAGCATACTTTTTTCTGTAGAACACATTTAGTCTCATTTTTATTTGTCAACAATTACACACTGATTTAGTTAGCGTTACCGTCATGTGAGCAGCATTGTGTCTTGTCTGGTCTCCCTCACATAATAAAGTATCGTTGATGAAGACATTTTTGAAAACTCGCAAGTTGGGTGTTATGTGTTGATGGTTTTAATGGCGGTGACCAAAAGAAGGAACCAAGTTTAAGATCGCAGGAAGGCAAGGATGTACTCAAAAACAACTTTTGCTTTCAAATTTCTCTTCTCTTTTTCCATTCATTGTAATTGTAATGAAATCACAATTTTATATTTTTGTATTTGTTAAAATGTACTAATTAATAGACATCTTTAATTGATTATCTTGCAATTTACATCGTGGGCAGGAAGCAGTATCTTCAATGGATACGGCATGATTTGGTGAAGGTCGGTGTAAATATTCCTTCTCAAACAGACCTGATGATTAATAGGAGGATACGGGAAAGATCAGTCTAATCACACCACCCAGATGACACCGTCTGGGCTCAAAGCCCCCCCTGCTGTGTGTGGATGAGTGCCCGGCTTGTGACCCAAACACCCCGATCGCCACTCCCTGTCCTCACACATACACTAGAGACCAGACACACTGATACCTTCTCATCTGTCCTGCTTACATCACCTGGTGCTGGCTCCTAAAAGTATAGCGCTATTCTAGGACCAAGGTAACAATCAACATGGCCAACATCGTTACCCTCACTTTTCCCCGTGGGTCGGACACAGAAAATAACTTTCCCTTTTCCCTGGCATCTGCAGATAGCGGGCTAAATGAAGACATACAGCCCCCAGGTCCAGCGGCCTGCTCAAGGTAACCTCTGCTGTCAGCGCACATTTGCCAGCGCCGCCTGTCGAGGGGAGAGGGCACGGAAGAGTAGAAAATAATACGCCACTGAGATAATGTGCCATGCTTGCAATATTAATTAATGATAATTCCTGCTTAATCCCAATTCATGTGCAAGACAACATTCACAATGGGGAGTTCTACACCTTGGATTACGACACGCAAGCTTCATGTTTCAGACCGGAGACCGGATCTCATTACTTTCCAGACATTCACGTTGTGGCACTGACAAATGAGTGCATTTTATATTACAATGATTAACCTAAACTTCTTACGTAGATACAAGTGGAGATGAGAAAGGAGCTGTGGATTGCTAAGGAGGCCCAAGGGTGAATGTGAAAATATATACTATATATAAAATGCGCAGAGGGTTCATGTTTAATCCACAGACACTATAAGGACAATAATACAAAATATAAGGTGGCCTAAATAGATACATTTTGTCATTTACATTGATTTAATTGGGCAGCACGGTGGCACACTGGTTAGCATGTCCGCCTCACAGTTAGGAGGGTGCAGATTCGAGTCCACCTCCGGCCCTCCCTGTGTGGAGTTTACATGTTCTACCTGTGTCCGCGTGGGTTTTCTCCAGGCGCTCAGGTTTCCTCCCACATCCCAAAAAAATATGCTTGGTAGGCCGATTGAGCACTCCAAATCGCCCCGAGGTGTGAGTGAGAGTGCGGATGGTTTGTCTCTGTGTGCCCTGCGATTGGCTGGCAACCAGTTCAGGGTGTCACCTGCCTACTGCCCGATTACTACCGGGATAGGCTCCAGCACGCCCGCGACCCTCGTGGGGACATGCAGTATAGAAAATGAATGGATTACATGATTTAATGTTCATGCTTTGTCCAACCTATTTCTCTGAAGCAGTCGAATAATCAATCAGTCACTCAATAGGCTGTTGTGTGAAGCACTAATGTATTGGCAAAGTCAGGTACTGTAGATGTCATTGACATTTTTCTAATCAATAAACACAGTCCATTAGGAGAATTGAGTGTGGTAATAATTAACTGTTAAAATAGACAGAAAAATCAATCATGATCAATTCTTTCCGATGATGGAAAGTGGTCAAATGTAAATCTACTTATGCACCCAAAAAAGTTTCCAGGCCAAATTAGTAAAATAATGCCTAATCCACTACATTCTGTAGTCTACATTTTTAGACCAATTTAAAAAATATAGATAATGGGAGACTACTATTTGAATTGAAGTACCTTGTGTAATTGTGCCAAATACATAAACCTACATACATTCGCAGTTATTATTTAGATGATATTGCCATGTTCTTGAAAAGATATGTTTGCCCTTATGTAATATTTTGTTGAAATTCAGTGAACACATCTCGGTACTTGTATCAAGACGCCATTCGAGAGTGGTCTTTATTTTTTCCTTTTACCCACTTGAGATGGAAGATAACAAGAACACAATATTCCCCCCACCCACTTTTTGATTCTATGGGGGCTCATTGAAAAGAGGCAAAGATATACTTGATTGCAAAAGCTAGGAAAGGCAGGTGAAATATTTATCTTGGGGCCAATACAGTACAATACTTACATGTTTCTGATTTAGTGACATGGCAAACAGATGCATTTCTTCTCTGGAGAAAATCAACCGTCATTATATTGGATTTTCTTTTCATTGTTGTTGTTTTTAAAAGTGTTTAAATGACAACTTCACTACTAAATTCTATACGATGCAAACGGCTTTATATAGACCACTGAGAGCAGTGTTTAAAGTCCCATTGCAGGCTTTCCGCCTATAATCTCAAGTGTCTTCTTTATTAGACTGATTTTGAATTACAATGGGGCTACATTCTTGACCTGGTTACTCTAATAACCTGGTTTTGCTGAATGCGTCAAAGAATAACTGGGTTACTCTCTGATCGTGAGTCATATTCATCCACCGCTGTCACTGTAAATTTTCATTTCAATGTGCCTATTTATAAATCCTGATTACAATAAAGTTTGGATGCTAAAATGGAAATAATAACAGAACATAATGATTTGCAAAGAAACTAAGAAATAAAAGAGGAAGTCAGTAAGAGCTTATGCAATAAAGGCTCCTGAATCTCAGCACCCACAAGTGACACTTTCTTACCGACAGTTCAGTCAGAGGCAAGTTTACCTTAGCTACACTCTACAAAATGAAGTATTGACTTGAGTTATTTTTCTTTCTTTGCTGGTTCCACACAATTGGACAACAATGTCGCCTTTTTTTAAATCTTTGAATGGCGGATTTAAGGATTGCGTGTGGATTAGGTCCATCTTCGTTTTGGAACACAATCCACAGACGTCCTTTTAAAGTAACTTAAATTATGATGTTTTTCGTGGTTACATCTGTCTGTTTTTTACAGTTCAGCTTTAAAGCAGAAAATCCCAAAATGAACTTCTATTGCAGTCATCCAGGTCACACAATGATGGAGACTTAACTCATGAGAATCATTGAAAATGAAGGACAATTTATGGCGCTTTCTTGCAGGAAATCTGATGTGAAAGGGCCACGTTCAAAAGCTATCCACCTCTTGAAGCACGCCTGGCACCGGCAGCCTTTCACCAATCCACTTGCGTCAAATGTAGTATGGCCGGCATCAGCTCGGTGGATGGTATCACACGACTGTCATCTGTGAACTATGCCAAGAAAGAATTACTCTACAGTGATGTAAATAATTAGCTCAAGTATTAGGTGCAGGATGGTGGTGGGTTCATGCATTTTTAAACGCGTACTCAGCGTCAGGCATTCTACCGAGTTGAAGTGACAGTCAACATAATGGAGTGGGCCTAAATGGAAGATTACATGTCATCTCGACTCTCACTGAATAGCAGCCTTCCTATCCTTCCCAACCTTTTTTCTGTCCCCCCCACATGTAAACCATTGCCTAAATGATCACCCCTACTTCCATCTCACCCACCCTTCCCAAGGCATCTTCTTTCTGTATGACAGCAGTATGTAGCTCCTTTGGGAGCTAATTAGCAAAAAAAAACTCAACACACACACACACAGCTGCTGAAAACAAGGTATTCAATTCTCTTGCTTGGTGTATTACAATAATGACAATGCTCGCATTCTGGGGATGAAGAGAGGTGGCATACAGAGAAAGTACTGGGGCATCCTTAGGGAAGGTTGGGCAGAGAACACTGCTTTGGTAAGCCCAAACATTAATGCACACAATGTCCCAGGTGCCAATTTAAAGTCACTTCATTTTGTCACTCAAAGGCAATACAGCTTGTCTAATCTCATATAGCAAATGGAACTCAAAATAAAGACAACATAAAACCTAAGAATGAGCCTACTCAAAAGGAGACATATTTCAACAATCTAGGGAGAAGATGAAGTAGTTTTCCTTCCCCTAAGCACTTTGTTCACTTCCAAGACCTGCGTATAGTTTGCTTTTTGCCTTTTGTTCTGCAGGTTAGTAAACAGCACCATAGGATAAGTTCTCAACAAACTTACCTGGTGGTTATTTATCTCATAGTGTTCTGGTCGTTCTGCGTGTGGTCGTTTTTTTCCTTTTCCCCAAACCCAAATATGTCGGTCCTCATAGTTGTTGGACCTCGATCAAAATAGCATCAACTAGTCACACCTTGGCTACCAAGTCCTAGAGATAGGTTGTGATTGTGTTGCATGTAAAGTTGTGCAAAAAATACTGAAACAGTTAGATATGCACATTCAAAGGTTTACAGAAAGTTGCTTTAAGTTAACCTTTAAAGGTTATAGTGAATTTTAAGTTCATGTTGAAATTAAACCCAGATGTCAAATGTCTGAAATAATCTTTTGTGACTATTGCACATTGAGAACTTTCAGACTCACCAGCATGATAAAGGCGCATTGATTCAGCTTTTCATTATTAGTGTTTTTTAAACCCAATCAGAAAGAATGGAAATAATCCGTGCCGCTGTCAAACTAACATTCCTAATGGCCGGAAAACCTTTACCGGTATTGGATGTGGAGGTTCATCTGCTCACCACCAGTTTCCCCTTTTCATGCTCACGAATAGATATCAACTGATGTCTTATATGATGTGCAAAAATGTAGGTTGAACTCTGAATTAAATATAATCGTGTATAGGTTCTTGCCTCGTGTAGGGTGTTGTTAGACGACAATGTACATTAACCTGTGACATGTTCTCTTTGAAATGATTTTTCCCTAATCACTGAAGCAGAAGAAAAATACCCGAATAATAACACACTGATGGATGATACCAAGCCTCATAGTTCTTGTGCAGCCTATCATAGCTACAGCCAAGTGTCTGTGAATTAATCGGCAAGGCCCTTTGTTGCTGTGCACATGCAAATTATGTTATTAGAGAGTCGAGTGAGATGACACAGCTGCAGCTGCAAGTTTGCATTTGTGAAGGCAGTGCATATAAAGTGTACACGGCCCCTGTAGGAATGTAAGCCAGCTCTAATTCTCAATACGTCCAACCAGCATTAGCCATCGTTTCAGGGTCAGTATACTCAGATATGAGCGCTGGTAGGCAGATGAGTTCTTTAAGTAAGGTTTAGCGTTGTCATGGTTACAGTACAAGTCCCTTTTTGGTTCAGCTTTTTATGAACGAAAGAGATACTGAGAGAAGAAAGAGCACAAGAACATTTTGGAAAATCATTTTGAAAAATGGTGAAGGACCTTGATCCTTGGTATGGGGGGGAGCAAAGTTAAAACCATATTCAAAAGCTTTTACATTTGTGGCTAATTTTATTTCAGCGAGCATCATATTCCATTTGCGTGCAGTAAATTCTGGGAGCAGCATATTTGCTTGCGGCTGCGTACGATAATAGTTAGCCGACTATTTTATACATGAGAAATGTGACAATTATGAAAGCAAGTGTTTGGAGATTTGTGCCAGCACCCCACAAACACCAAGATGTATTTGTTTGTTTTTAATGGAGGCAAATAATACTATATTGTAAATTAAAAGAATAAATAAACTTGTTTTAACTATGTAAGTGTAATAAAGATGACTATCACATACACAGTGTGTTGAATGAGGGGGGCATGCTCGTGATTGACAGTTGCTCCATTTGCGCCAGCTGACTATCTAATGGTAGGTTGTGCAAGTATTTTCATTTTTTACTTGACTGTCGCAATTTTTTTTTAAGATTTAGTTCACAAAAATTAACAACTACCAAAAGCTAATTTTGAAAAAGACAACAATATACTAAAACTATTATAACTGTGCTTTATCGCAGTGGCACCTCATCTGAAGCTTACTGTTAATCCAAATTTTGGCTCATGACTCAAAGCACACAACTGACCTCCTGAAAAGCTCGAAAGTTGAGGCAATCATAAGTCATGGTACTACCACAGTATTTTAAATGTTTCTTACTACGTGGAGCAAATATAAAGTTATCGGGCTCGTGAAATACGTCATGCCTTCTTCAGAAACTTCTGAAAGCATCGTCTTGCAAACCCAAGATGAATAGCCCAATGATGCTAATGTGTTGTTGTAAACCACTGAAGATGGATGGATGGTCACACTGAGGCATGACGAGGAAAAATGCGATAGCTCCTCTCTGAGTTTGGTGTGAAGGGACGGATGATCAAACTGTGCCAGAGCATCAAGGAGGCGGCTGAGGATAGATGACTCACATTTGTCTTTGTGGACTTAAGGAACAGAAAGGACAAACATATTTGGATGGCTTCCAAAAGACGATGCCTTTGCAAGGAAAGGCAAGTGACGACAACAAAGTTAAACCAAGCTTAGGAAACAGCAGGGTTTAAACTTTTATAAATCCCTTGAAAAAAAAAAAAATCAAACTTTAAGCTGCTGGTTTTTAGTAGCACAATGTCAGAATCTAGAATACAAATACAAACGTGATCCACGCAGTAAAAGACAAAAGTGCACAAGTACTGGCACATGCTATCTAGTTGTAAGTTTAGTGCCTTGCTCTAGGGTTAATCAATGTTGCACTGGAGGACAGGCGGCACTGTTGTGGTCTGCAGCGCTTCACAAGATCCGCCCTCCACCTCCTGTTATGAGTCTTCTAGTTTGGTTACTGCCGGCCAATGATATGAATGAAGATGTATATATTTTTTTATTCTTTATGACCCCCGTTGACTTTCAAGGTGTTCAAGTTTGAAATGATTAAATATATTTTCCCCACCCCTGAAAAAAATGTAAAGTTAATTTCTTAATTGTAGGCTTAAATTATCACTGTCATAAAATATCAAGAATGTTTAACCACACAAAGTCTGAAAGGGTGTAAAATAAGCACAAAAAAGTACAACTGTTTCCTTTTTGAAGAACTGCAACTGATATACTAGAGAAGGAGCAGTAATGTGTTCATCACCACCTACTGTCTTTTTTACAGTTACAGATAATATGTAGATCATAGATAATAGTGACCTGAATGAAGTTTTTCTATAGATACAAGCTGTCGTTTGGCTGATTTAATTTTTGTTTTGACTTTGTTTTTACAGCAAACACTTGCTGTATGATGGACATGACCTCAGCTCACTTCTCAATAAGCATATATTTGAGCATATATTATTTAAAAACGGTTTAATTATTAACATGCCAATTATTTACAGTACGACATTGGTGTATAATTTCATAAAGTACAATGATATACAGTGCTATATTTAAAAAAATACTATTTTTTTGCTTGAGCAGATTAATATAAATTCCATCTTTTTTCAATAGGTAAAAATGATGTGAGTGTTTTGAGTTGGGATAAGATACTGGAACAAATTACACTTGTATGTCAACCTTAGACCACTGCATTGCTGGATTTGAAGAGGTTCCAAGTCTGTCTGTCAAGCAGCATAAGCACACATCTTCAGCGTTTTGGTGTGTTGTCAGTATCATGATCAACATGGTTGTCTGTGAATGCTATGTTACCTTGTGTTGGACACTGTATGACTGCATTTCTGCTATTTCCAAGTATCCTTTTTAAAATGCACCACTGAACCCAACCAGTTGCTCTTGATGCCGTATCATCAATATAACTAATATTTATTTATAGAGCACTTTCATGGACAGTGCTCCCCAAGTGCCTTTACAGACTGGTGCAAAAACGCAGCCTGGTCAGAGATAAACTAAATACACAAAGTATAAAACTGTGTATGTCGAACTATAAGTCTGTAATACAGTGTAAGTGTAGTACTTGTGTTGGGAAAGTATTTCTTTAAAAGTATACATTAAAATTATACATAGTGTATAATTCAAGGTAATTTTGACATGTTTTATGTCACTGCACAGTGTGTACAAAACCTGTAGCCCTTGAGATGAATCTGTCCCCAAGAAGCAGCTCTCACTTTCAAAAAGGTTGGTGACCCCTGTTCGACAGTGAGGTCCAATCATGCCGAGCAAAGAATGCCCTGCCTCCCTGAGTGATGTCTTCAATTTAATTAAACTGCTTCCACTTTTAAGACTCCGGATTGCACATAATAAAAATCAGATACTATACAAAATATAGCCCTATATACTGCAATTCAAAGTGCAATAAAATGTTAAGTAGTGCTGCATTGAAATTTCCATATTCACTCAAATAATTAACTAGAATTAATTAGTTAAATAATGGTAATTATTATTAAGTACCTCCAATCCCACCAGCAAAGTAGTAACCACATGTGTTTTAATCTACCTCCATGATAAATCAACAATGCAGGGCTCCTTTGAGAGTAGATTTGATTGAACTATTTCAGCTGTCCTGGTTGCGAATGAATGTAAATAGCCCTGTGGTGTTCACACTGCACTCACCACTTGTCAAGCATGAATCGAGACAGATAATGCATTCACACTCTCTTCCAATGCATATGAATGAATTAACATCTTCAGGCATAAGCTCCATAAACGGCCCGAATGTTCAAACTTGGAAACCTTAGATGGGAATTATCCATAAACTGGAAATTTCCAGAATTACGGGTTTGTCTATAACAGGGAAATTAAATGTATTTGGAAATAAGAACTAGTAACTGATAGGAGAACATTTTCATAATATGAAAACCATTTTTGAAAACCAGTATATATTACCTACTGTATATATGACTCAGCAATCAAATGTTTGCATTTAAACACTTTTAAAACAGTCTTTGTGCAGCTTTGGAAGTACCCCCCCCCCCTCATTAAAATAAAATGTCTGTATTCAGAACAGAGAACTTCAGAGAAATTAATCTCTAGAGGTTCCAATTTATATCACAAGAAAACTGAATTATATTGAAAAATGACCAGAATCTGTGCCATTAATCATAATTTGTTGCTTAGTAGGTTAAAACAAATGAAAATGATGTCTCTTTAATATATCTGCACATTCTAATTTCTTTTTCACTGCTGGCAAAGATGAAAGTGATATTTTAATGACGTATTATAAGTCCATGAATTTGCGTTCCAAGAAAGAAGGAGCGATGTGGGCGGTCTGGTCTGATGGTCTAGTCCACAGCAGTGTGAGCTCTCCAGGTTCCAAGCTGATTAAGAAGAAAAAAAGATGAAAGCTGGGAGAATTTCTGAGATGAAAGTTGATGGCCACTGGGTGGATTGTGTGGACACCTCTCTTGGGGCATCAACTTACTACAATTGTTTTCAGTAAGGCACAACAATTAGCTCGCCTTTTAAACGGTTCAAGTTTAAACTGCAGGTGCTAGTTTTGCTTTAACTGCTGACACAGCGGGTTGAAAGGTGACAAAAAATAAATCCATCTCTGTGATAATTTGGGGGAAGACAGCAATAGCATGTTGTGCTGGATTTAAAGGAATAATGATTAACTTTAAATAGTATTTTTTGTATTGAGAGCACAAGTGTGTAAGGCATACCCCAGCAATGTAATTTGTGAACGGGAGCTCTCTCCAACCTCAGCTTCAATGGACCCAAAAAATCTGGCATTGAAACTCCCAAATTATTGTTATTCAATAGTTAATTGAGTCGCTATAGTTGGGTGATAATAAAACAACAGTCGATCAATGTAAACTGGGAAAGGCAATGGATGGTATTAAGTGTATTATTGGAAATGAACTTTCTCACCAACTGCCACTGGAGGAAGTGACTTTGCGTAAGAACTGAACCACTTCCAAGTGGTTCACTGTAATATCTATGTTAATGAAGACAGCCCACACTTCATGAAGAAAACCATGATTTAGGTGACATGGACAATATAGTCCAGAGCGTACCTTCTGGGCCTCTTGTCCAAAGTCAACTAGGTTAGAATCCAGCTCAAATTATCTACAGTAATTGTATAAAAAAAAAATAGGGCATTAGGGAATGCTTCATTATTGCGGGAAAACAGAATTATTAATATAAAAAATGGATTGAGGTGTGTGACTCTATGAGCCCAAGGAAGACAGAAAATGGATTTTCCTACCGCAATCAACTTCAGAATTTTTTTTATCTGCACTGTTCACCAGTTGATGAGATGTCTGTGAAACACAAACTTACAAGCATATATGTAGCCCTTCACATTGTATTGAAGACAAAGGCAATAGAAAAACAGACCCTCATCTACTTTGGATAATATCTGCATCTTTTTGATTTTGGAAAAAAAAAAAAATATATATATATATATATATATATATATATATATATATATGTGTGTATAAACCTGTGGTCTTGCTTCTGTCATTTCAATTTGTGGCTCGCACATAACGTAACATAGTGTCCTTTTCAAGTGAACCGACGAATACCGTCCGGGGCTGCCATTAGTCACATGTCATCAGACATACTGAAAATGTGACAGTGAGTTGAGGTCACATGTAGAAATGCTGCAATCACGATTTTAACAGAACAGAGAGGCTGTTGAGGTAAGCACAGATTTTGAGTGCAGGGCTCAATCCTCAGCAGGGTCTGTATTGATCACAAACACGGCAGTACCGTGAAAACAACCGAAAGGTCAAGGCAGCGGGAACACCATCTGCAAAATATGAAAATCTTAAACTTCTGTGATATTAACGACAGAATGTGAGCTCCTCTGTTGCCTGCTGGCAATTAACATCTAGAGGGAATATGTCAAGACAACTAGAATTAATTTCACAGAGGATATATGTGTCGTCGACAAAAAAAAAAAAAAACGGTGCATGCATCACGCTCTGTTAACAGTCTGCAAGACTAGGCCATAGATTTCCCAGTTCGACAAGCAAAAACATGAGCACTATTTCTTCTATTTGACCGCTGCATTTAAAGTGCATGAGTTGAGTGTATATTTCTAGCATTCCCACTTGCTGTGTTTCTTGTCAGAAGTAAATGCTGAACAGGATTAAATAAGAGTTTTTTTGGGCTCAAAGAAATGTGATTTTTTTTCTCCCCTGCTTTAGTCTTGCAAGTTGAAAGTGGGGTCATCAGTGTTTGTGTTCAAATGTGGAAATATAGGAAAATCCTTTTTGGTTTTATGGGTGATACAATACTGGTAAAGAACTGGAGAGTTCAAAATAAAATTCAGTCTATCAACCCTGCTCAATCTTTAACAGAACATTTCTCAAGTACAGTACTTCTTGCATCTCTCGTGCTGATAGCTTATCATACATTATTGTCAGACTGTTATTTTTTTTTCTTTTCTGTTATCCTGGTTATCGCTAGATCGTACACAAAATCAAATGAAACTATCTTCTCTCATCTGGTGGAAAGACACGACAGTTGGCGAGAGAAAACTTAAGCCTGAGATGACAGATTGAAACTCGCAGTAGCTCACCCTTCTTTAACTTGGTCCTTTTATCACTGGACTTTTGATCCCCTCGACCAGCCATTCTGAGAGAAAGTAATCAAAGTTATGTGTGGACAGGAGAAGCGCATCATTGTGACGATGAGAGTAGACCGGGCTGCACAAGAGAGACGTGGGGAGGCAAATCTAGACTGTCATAAAGTCAATGTGTTCGCTTCAAAGGGAGACAAGAGCAGGTGGAGGGCAGCGGGGTTTTGGTGGGTGGAAGCTTCCTTTGTGAGAGGAGATGATAAAACCTTCGGGCGGCAGCTCGCCAACATTTAACATTCACAGGGAGGAAATCGATAGCTACAGCGGGTGAATTCTCTGTGTATCTATTGTGTTGCTGCTCAGTGAGATCAGCTTGAGGTTTCAACAGGGAACCTTTACCATTCTGGGTGTCCTCCCAAAAAAACACATCATCATAAATTTAAAGGAGATGTGTCTGATTCTCTCGAAGTGTGGTCCAGAAGTGTGACTTGAGAGCCAAATAATATACTTGCTCAAAACAGGGTCAACATAATAGCTGCTTTAAATCAAATCTAACTGTTGTATGCCCTGAATAAACATAGTTGACTCACTCCTTTGTTCACAAGAGCTTGATGAATGCTGTGGTCTCATCCATTGTGTCATAGTATACCTGAGCACCGAGCAGTCAAGTAAAAACAAATTAATTAATTATTTAGACAATCATTTCATTAAGTAGCGAGACCACTTTCCAACAACATAGTGTTCTACCTTGTTTTTGTTCATCAATACATCATAATAATATTATTATTATTAATTTTTATTATTATTATCCACCCATTATCTGTACCACTGGTCTGCACGGGGGTCACGGGCGTGCTGGAGCCTATCCCAGCAGTAAGCGGGAGACACACTGAACTGGTTGCCAGCCACAGAAACAAACAACCATCCGCACTCACACTCACATGTGCAATTTAGCGTGTCCAATCGGCCTGCCAAGCATTATTATTTTTATTTTTTTGGGGACGAAGGAGGAAACTGGAGGACCCGGAGAAAACCCACGCAGTCACGGGGAGAAGATGCAAAACATAACACAGAGAGGCTAGGAGGTGGAATCAAACCTGCAAACTGTGAGACGAACATGCAAACCAGTGCATTATTTTTATTATTGACACCAAGAAACTGGTTCCAAAAACAATGGTATTCTATAAGCTAAAGGAAAGTTATTTTAAAATGATGCCACAACAAATGTATGTTGTAATCCACGCTGAAAAGCAGAAGATTAAAATGTATATACACTTTGTTACAAAACCATTATAATCATCATGTAGAACGGCTTTTTTCATGGTGTGTATGTGGAGACCTGTTTGTATACAGCATGATAGAAAACCCGAGCTCCACTGTGCAAGTAAGTGGTCTATGATAAAGCTATTCTATCAGCCAGTGAGTTGGAGGTTATTGCATCCGTTCCGCATCCGTGAACACGCTGCTTAAAAGCCCGGCAAAGCAGCTCTTGGGGAGGCCTGTTTGCAAGTGCTTGATTCACTTTATGGAATGTAGAATGACGTGGAATACACTGACTGTTTTGCATGAATGTCTAGTATCTTGCACAGGTAATGTCACAGAAAACATGGCGAGAGACGGTGGAGATGGTGAATGTTTCAGCAAAGTTTCTGACCTGCAGTTAAAACAAGCGTCTGTATTTCTTGAGTCAATATCCGTTGTGGATGCAGGGAGGCTGATCTATGTTTAGCCATGCAAATGTGAGGATTAAAACTTCAGGCTATGCTGGAAAGCGGGATGGCGCACGCTGCTAAATTAGTCATTCTCAGAGAAATGCATTCACAGGCAAATGCGTGCATGCGGGCTCACATTAGTGAGACCCAGTTTTTTCTTTTTCTTATTTTGTTTGGTTGCGGTTTTCTGTCAAATTTTAATGTCAAACCGCTTTAGAAAAGTGTTTGATGTCAAGAATAAACATTAAATCTACTGGCTCGCCATTTTTTGATGATACGGCAGGGTGAGTGATGTCTTCCAAATGTGACAAACATCCGCTGTCCTGGGGACAGCACCAATCGTCTTTGGCATCAATCAGCCTGAAGCACAATACTTGTCCCCAAAGCCCATTCAGGTCCTCTCATTGATGTGCTTCCCTCAAAAAGGTGAATCATTTGTTCCACCCTCAGACATTCTCTAATTGGATTGTAAATCTTCCATGATGATTAATCATACAGCCCGCTTCAGAGGTGCTAATGAGGAGCTATTTTAGCTGAATGACATCACCACCAATCACCTCTGGCCACTCCAGGCTATACGACTGAATGTATTTTCAAATGTGTCTGTCAAGGATGAGATGAATTTGATTTTAGCCCTTTTAGCTGTAAGCACTATCGAGTTCATCTCCCAACCATCTTCTACATTTTACAGACTCATTTCTACGTGACTGGGGGTGATTAAGATAAGTGTGTGTTTTTTTTCAGTATGGCCTTTATGTTGGACAGCCTTGTCCAATTTTAGCACTTTATGGCTATATAAATTATGGCCTCAAAGGATTAAAATCAAAGCAAATCAAGGCAACTATAGCCATTCTCTGTCAGGCATTGGTGATTCATTGTTCATGCCGAACCCTTCCATATTTAATCATTAAAGAGTTCTTAATGCTTCTTCTGCATTGTACATTTATGTAGTCTTATAAATTACTGGTCCTCAAGCTTTTTATTTTTTGCCATGGACCAGTTTTACATGAAAAAAGTGCTTCTCAGTTATTTTCTATAGCACCCCTGTAGGAAGAGGGAAATATTTCACCCCACCTCAACTATAAATAATACCAATTGTCTATTGCACCACTATTTGAAACAGACTGACTTTACACGGCACACTTCTGAGCATAGCTTAGGGTAACTACCGAATATAACAGCTTTATTTAGCTCCTGGCTATGCTGTAATTTTACATAAAATGTGTGGGAATTTGAGGTACATTGCCTCACCAACAAGCCTATCACCACTTATTGTGTAGAGCAGCCTTGGTGGGGGAGAAATACCCATCGCTTTAAATCCGAATACTATCTTTTTTGCTATCTTGTGGGCATGCCTTATCTCTTTCTTTTATACATGGTATCATAGGACCGAGACCGGCAGTTTGACATGTATACAGACTACAAAGGCATAGGGAGACCTACCTGACTCATCAAATTCCATTTTTTTTCCAGACAGGTGTTCATTGAGCAATGTTTTGTTCAGTTTCTCTGTGCACTAGGATAACAAATGACCCACATACTGGCACGAGGTTTTGAGAACCACTGGGTAGATAACTAAATTTACTGACTTTTCACACTGTGATGGGACATGCGTACACAATCGTGGCCACAGCAGAGCTAATTCAAGTTTCAGTCTGAAAAAAATGATGTACCATGTCTGCACCATCCAATGACAGTAATTGCTTTCGATTGTATTCTGTACAGTAATTTGCCGGATGTTTTTTGGAGGGAAATTGTCGTAAGAGGGATCTGGATAAACACTAAGTTGGATTAGCCACCCCCGCCTCAACAATGGTCTTGTCTCTAAGAGGCAGAGTGAAACGTGTGTTGCCAATCCTTAAAGTGTGTGTGGAGTGGGTGGGGGCCAGGTGGCCATCCAAAACTGGAGAATACCATAGTTGCAGTCTTGCCTGGCCCTCGCATACTTGCCCAAGCTGCCAGTGAGAAGCGGCCTGGGCCCTCTCCTCTATACTTAGAAACATTGGACTAGTCAACTGTACTGTCCAAGCCCTTGAGGGGTGTCAGTGTCTTTGGCAGGTGCAGGTTTGCAGGCAGGATTGATCACACCACACTAAAGTATCTCCCTGGCAGCTGTTGGCATGTGCTGTCCACCCCATTGATCCGGACTGCCTGTGTGGGAAGGGCTGCATAATTCTACTTAATGTATGAGGAACAAGGGGGTGCTGTAGGCTTGTCAAAGTCAGTGTGGACGTATCCATCTGGCTTCATTCTAATGCCGCCAAGCAATCGGTCTACAAGGACAGGGCCCAGCTTTAGGGAGTACTCATTCTGCCCGTGCAAATCTGTCAAACAAGAGAACACTATTTCTTAAAAGACCTAGACAGCATGAGTATATAAAAAAAAAAAAAAAAAAAAGAAAGAAATCAGGTTACGCTGGTTGACAGGCGTGCACACCCAAGTATATTTTCTTTGATCATAAGAAGCATGTTGATCAGGCTAATGGATGTGACTGAAATGTCTTGATTATAGTTTGTGGCAAGGTTTATGAGGGAAAAAAAAAAACAGTGCTGTGTATCTGTCAAAGTAAGTGCCGTATTTTCCAGACTATAAGCCGCTAATTTTTGCACCAGCTTTGAACCCTGTGACGTAATTCAAATTGAAACATTACAACATCTGTTATAGTCCAGTGCGGCTTATATATGAACAAAACAGGAGTTTCCCCTAATTTTAGCTGGTGCGGCGCATATCCAGGTGGGCCTTATAGTCCAGAAAATACGATAGTTAATATAAACCAAACTTAAAGCGCATCACTCTCTCATGGCAACGATTCAACTTTACAATCATATTTACCGTAACTATTCGATATGAGCTTGTCTATTTCCCACTGCATATACATTCAAGTCTGAATTCTCAAAATGACTAGGGTTGTATTCTCCCGGCAGCTAAATCAGAAACGTTTTGATGGAAATGCAGATTAAATAAAGATTTATGTACCTTTTCTCTTGTGTGCACCAGAACCCCGTGAAGGTGAAACATCATACTGCATGTTTTTAAGTCACTGTGACAGCCATAACTGTCCGATCCGCTGTGCTGATGTGCCAAAAGACCTCATACGCTGGCCAGGTAAACTTTTAAGCCAGCACAGATTTTTAACTACCAAACACCACTGACATAACTCAACCATGCAATAATACTGATACCATTTTATCAATACTGATTCCCAAGGGATCATGTTGATTTGAGGACCCCACAAAAAGTACAACAAACATGTTTGGAAAAAAAGCCAACGGGTTTGGAAATGTAATCAAGAGTGCTAGTTACCTTGAGTGACATTTTCTGTCTCATATGTTCCACCATCGCAAAGTGAATACTAAACAAATAGTTTCTGAGCTCAGAAAACTTTAATAAAAGCTATTATTACTGACTGGCTGCACAAGATAGAAGAAAAGCCAAAGCTTGGAGACATTTCACACCTTAATCAGGTAGAAAAATAGGGACTGCAGCATTTATGGCTCCTCAAGCACATATGTCATTGCTCATTTATGCCATGTTATCCTGATAAATTATAGTGTACTGCCAACCGAACAGTTTTGTAAAGCATGATGAGTTGGGGCAGGCAGAGAGCATTCAGACCATAATTATAATGGCAGCAGCAATGGCACATTTTATAATAATACCAGATGTAACGTGATAAGCACAGGCAGTGAATACATTTAAAAAGTCTCTTTTAAGCATTTGCAATTCATGACATGTACAACAACATACAAACAATGCAACACACAGAAAAGCAAACAAAACCACTGCAACACTAAAAAAAAAAAAACATCTGACACAGCACCATGACTTGCGCAAGACAGGAACACAAACCAATGAATTCAACAGGCACAGGTTAATCAGCCGTGTGAGACACAGCTGGCTGAGGACAAGGGCACGCAAGGAGCTGATTAGATGAATTGGATGGAGAGGTGCAGAGCTAATGACAGCAGCACAAACTAAAACTAAAGTCACCAGGAGAGCATCTTGAAAAGCAAGGAGCAACATCAAGCCTAATGCAAAGCAATGGAATCCCCTCTGAAAATTGTCACAGTTGAGATAATAGCTCACTCCTTGAAGTCTAATTGTAGCTTTAGTTTTCATTTTTGGTAATGGTGCAATTAGCTTTGTGCAGTGGCTGAGACAGGTCACAAAACGTAACTTTTTATTCACAGCAGGGATGTGTTTGTTACCTTAATTTAAAAATCCAATGCTGGTTTAATTTGTTGACAGCACAATCCTAATACAGTGGATCATGTTCAGCAAGGCATGCCTTCCAGTATGATGCAGCTGTTAAAGAACCATCACAGACCACTGCAGAAGAAACAACCACATCATGGACTGGGACAGGGAAAAAATCCTAACAGAATCTAACAAACTAAAGCGGTGGATCAAGGATGCCATAGAGATAAGGAAGCGAGCAAGCGGGACCATCAACAGGGACGAGGGTGCGTACACCCTATCGCACACCTGGGAGTCCCTTCTCCAAAGACCCTAACCCAGCTCGACGGACGTTGACAGGCCTGCCGAGCCGGCCAATGGATAAATGACACGTCGGATGACGGCTCTGAGGAAAGACTGGAGAATCAGTCGAAACTGTCGGCAGGTAACAACTTAATTTTTTTTTTTATTGTCCGAACAAAGGAGATTGCTTATATAGCTGCAAAAGAGGAAAGACAAATGCATAAAGAATCAAACTTAAATGGATATTTAAGTATTTTATTTTGTGCAGTTTGTCCTGAACACTTCTCACTGGGATTCATGTCAACAAATTTATTATAGAACAAGCTCATGTTGTTTTACATTTTATTAGGAGCAACATCAGAGTACTAAATGTACAGAGGAAGAATCCAATGAGAATCGCATTTACAGTGCTTGCAAATACAGAGCTTAGTAGTACAAGAGTAACCAAATCAAAGTCACTTGAAAATTGTAATGTGTACCGATACCTACAAAAAGAAGAGGTGCGGTTTCTCAAGACAAAACAAACAAATTAGTTATACAACAATTAGCCGTCGCGGAGACAGACTTCTTTGTGAGTTGTGTTGTTTGTACGTGTTTGTAAATACAGGTCATAAAGTCATAGGTCTTGTACAAAAGTTCACAGAGGTACTCATGTATATATTAAACACAAATATAAAAATGTTTCGATACAAAGTACAAACCTCTCATTTTTATGGCAACAACACAACTTGAGTCAAGTTTCTCATGATAGCTATGAATTGTGATTGTACTTTAGAACAGTGTGTCCCTCTCAACCAAAGAAAATGTGCCTATTCAACTTTACTCTTGAAAGTATATTTAATAATTACACATAGTTAAATATTTAATGTATTAAATAATTATTTTAAAGCCCTCTTCCAATGTGATTTCAGGATCCGTCTGTGGATCGGAACATTTGTCAATGCATTCTTGATTCTATATCTGTAGTTTGGAACTGAGCTGTTAATTGGGTTGGTTGCTATCTTGATGGCTGGATTGACAGATTCTGTGTGTGTCCTTCTATTCTTGGTTCCTTTTAATCATGTTGTGTATTTTGACGCAGAATTTGTCTGAAAGGCTCTGCGGAAGGAGAGCTGGTGTTAAGTAGTATCAATTCAACTCTCCACTTCCTGCATGGCTGTTAGACAATTCTATTGTGTATTTTGTCACATATATGGATTATACCATGAAACAATCTATCCAGAAAAACACCCCAGTATTTTGTCTCATATATGGATTATACCATGAAACAATCTATCCAGAAAAACACCCCAGGGTTGGTTTGTTCAAAAAGCCAGTTTTTTTTTTAAGCAGCGCTCTAGTTTTGTGTGCTACTTTGGGATGCTACGTAATGAGAAGATACTATAGCACCTTAATGTGTCACGTTTTTCCATCTTTTCCCCTCTTTAGTTTAATCCAATAGTGAGGTCCGGCCTGTGGTGGAACTGCTAATTAAATCAGGACATTGTGTCACGCACTGCCTAAAAATGTGGTTGTATTAAAAAGTAAGATACCTATTGGCAGCGCCACCTGTTTTTTTGGGCAAGGGTGAAAAAGTCATGTTTGCATTAGTCTCCTTCAAGAGCCTGTTTGATACTGCAAATTGCTGCGTCAGAGTTATGACTGCAGAGCCCACATTTGTTTACCTATAAATGTGGGACTGAATTTGTCAAAGCTGGATCTTGTCTTTACACAGGGGCTGCAAGTTTGCACATTTAGATAATTAGATACACGGCAAAGCCAGTGACTGTGATGGTGACAGTTGCTTCCAACACAAAGAGCCACGGGCAGAGAGTTTGTGAGGTGTTACTCGACTTTGGTTGCATGGAAGCTGGCAAATTCACAAGTCAAATTCAACCCTTGATGGCTTACACACAGGACAGCCAACGAGGTTGACTCGGGTGGCAAAGTTTTGAGATGAAAAATTATTGATTGGATGGATAACTGCTGACCTTAGATTTTGGGAGGAGAAGACAGGGCAAAATTAACTAAAATGGAGACAAAAAGCTCTTTTTTCACATTTTAGCAAACCAAGATAAGCATGTCTCCTCATTTCCCTGACTCAAACATTTTAGTAGTCAAATGAGCCATTTCTTCGCCAAGTAATTCCTTTGGTGTTGATTGTAAAATCAATTCCATCTCACCGCAAGCGAGAACACAGTGGTGGTAATTAAAGAGAATTCGTACACTGAATTTGCCCCACCATCTGCCTTGTACTCATAATCCTCTTTCTCTCAATATTGTTCACAAATCGGTCTCAATCTGTTGGAGTAGTTCATCGTCTATTTGTCATTGTAAAATTGTTTTAAGAGGAAATTGTTCTTTTATATACGTTGAATGTCTTAGATCTTTTGAGTTCTGCTGATGAAAAATGCCAGCACCTACCAAAGTGTAGTTTTGTTTAGGGTATAGATAATTGCCAACATTAATTAACACGAGTGTGATATGGCAATGCAGTGTCCCCATCTTGACCGGATTTCTTGCTGTTGGATTGATTGTGCTGAGAGGAGCTCAACTGAATGGGGAGATAAGGAAATGGAAACAATAGTCTGAAAATATCCGGTTGTTGTCACAAAGGCATGTCTAGTCTTTGGTGTCTCGTTAAGACTTTTCAGCTACTTGCCTGTTTTTTCTTTTTTGAGATCATTACTAGAATACACCAATCTAATAGGCAACAACTACAAGATACAAAGAAGAAGGCAGCAAAGCACGAGCATTAGTTTCTTATATATCAGTTATGATTTTTTTTTTACCCAACTAAATGTAATTCTGGAATGCCAGATTGAGTTCCAGAAATTCTAGTCGTAATGAAAACAATTTCAGAGTAAACTTGCTCAAGTTTCAAACTTTCTGGCATGGTTAAAGTGGTATCAATTTTCACCACTAAATGGGTTTGCAGTTGCCAGATACAGTGAAAGTAAGTCAGAAACAATTAAAATATGTTCACAGTCTTTCTGGGAGCCTAAACATGGTGAACATTAGTCTATGTGGCTCTGAGTACATATTTTCACAACGTGTTTTGTGTGTGATGATTTGGGATTAGTGCAACTTGGGTTTTATGTTTGTGATTCATTGTTTCCCAGCATAACATCAACAGTAATCTTAGTACAAGTAGCCACCACTCACTGCATGGAATTGTAAACAAGCAATTTGTATCTCCACAAGGAACATAATTATCATTTCATCAGTTTTGTTTTCATTGGCAGGAGGGCAAAATCATAAGCTTTGCAATAGGGACTTCATGCAACCATCATAGATATTTTCCAATTCGTTAAATATTTTAATTTGAAGGTGTTACTGTGTGACAGTTACAATTTGACTTGAGTAAAACTCAAAGTTTTGCTGATATGCCTATGGGTAAAAAAAATGATTCCTAATACACATATGGTGTCAACATGCTCCAATTTTACTTGCTCACTGAATGACAAGATGCCCACATGCAAGGCAGGAAAACAAATTAGGAACAAACCAGTCATGCAACATGTAGTGGAGATAGCCCCTTTGACAAATAGCTGATTTGCTATTTTGAAAAAAAAGATAAAAAAGATTTAACATGCTCACAGACGTGATGGTCATGTAAATGTTGACTTGATATTTTGCATTTTCACTACGTTATGAGGGGAAAACCAGATGCATTCCGTGACAAACCAAAAGTTCTTGGTGGCACTGATAGTTTAATCAGGGGATCAAAAGTTGATGTGGTGAGGTTCATCAAAAGACTGAGACTGTTTCTGCAGAAGCTTTTTGACAGGCCATCCAATATTTAAATATTTCAGTTATCTTATGAATTATTTAAGACGCACAAGACCGACCATCATATCTCTGTGACTTGCAACTCAAGAGACACACACGGAGTTTAAGGTAAGGCCCAAGTTGAAATAACACAAGTTTATCCTTTGATACAATTTTCCATATCGCATCAGGCACATCTCAAATTGTGGCCTTTGGAGTCGGCTTCAATTTGTTTCATTTACACATCAAACCTATTGCCATAATTGCTGTAAATATTGTAGTAAATCATATCTTATTTGGCAAAATATGTTACAACATAAAAGTGTGACAAATGAATGTAGCACTATCTTGTACAAAACCAATTGGTTGGCTTCCTAGCAGCTACTGTAAGGTTTGTACCATTTATTTTTCATGTGATGAAACACGGTATATAATAATTACCACGTAAATGACAGTAAGTCATTGGTTTCCCAGCCGAACATGAATACAGAAGAACCAAAGATGTCTCATCGTCACTGTTTTTCCCGGAAATTAAGTTCCAGTTTCTGATCTAATTGCAGCGTCTACAGAAGTATTACACTGGTTGTCTAAAGATATCATACATGTACTGCTTGAAAGTGCGGGTAAGAAGCTTGGCACAAGGTTAGTTTTGTGTTTTGAAAGAAATACCGTAATTACACATGTAAACAAAGACACTATCTCAGACCTAGCTTAAATTGTCCCGAAAACGGGCAAAAAAAACCTCCAAAAACCCAAAACGTTACACACCTGTACACAAATAGAAGCAAATATATATAAAATACATTTACACATGTATAATATACATTTTTTTTTCATCATAACCTTCTATCCATTAAGATAACACTCTTCATTCAAAAATATATATGTTATGTCAAAGAAGCAACTCAGCAGCCTGACACACGAGTGAGGCTGAACTGGTCTATGTCATTCATGAGAGTTCGGTTTTCATGTCGGAAATGGGCAAAAAGCAGTTTTGCGCCACAGTGTTTTTTTCCCAGGCCATCTGGGTCCCTCCTTAATAGCTTGCATTTATGATGATGATCTCATGGGGGGAAACCTGTTGCGATGTATCGGAAGGAAATGACTATAAAACCATAATCACCATGGTGACTTCCGGTGACCAATGCAGTTAAGTCCACATCTGTCAAGTGCTATCTACAGCCAAAAACATTTATAATTGCAGAAATGTATTTGTGCTTTGTACAAACCGACAGTACATACAAAAAGTCGACCCATCGGTGGC
Source organism: Syngnathus floridae (assembly GCF_059516105.1). Taxonomy (NCBI): domain Eukaryota; kingdom Metazoa; phylum Chordata; class Actinopteri; order Syngnathiformes; family Syngnathidae; genus Syngnathus; species Syngnathus floridae. The sequence continues at coordinate 22,316,831 of NC_142414.1, read as the reverse complement.
TTCCTAAAAGCACAAACATAATCCATTCTTTCAAAAATTGTGTTTCATTGGGAACTTATTGGAGCTCAGAGGATCTCATGAGAGCCCTAGGGTGCTTTCACACTAGCACCTTTTGGTCCGTTTCGATCCATCGTGTGTTTGTATACCCCCTTGGTGAGGTTTATTTTGTCAAAAACCCAGGTGGAGACCAAATCAAGTGGTGGCTTCCAAACAAACTTGGCACGGTGTTGTGTTGAAAAATAAAATCTGCTGCAGCTGACAAAAATAAATGTATATTACAGTGAGATAATGAAAATAAATCATAGCTGAAAAGGAAGACTTGCACCCTTATCCCACTGAGTGGGCGAACATTTCTGTTGGTAAAGGTCGAAAAATACGCATTGTCAGAGTTTGTCAGGCTTCATTCAAGGTCGCAAAGGTTCACCAAACAAAATGTTTGCCAACAGTTTTGGCGTGTTTGCTTGTCGCAAGGAAATTTTTGGAGTGAACGGCTCTAGCTTCTGTTTGGTGATTATTTATGACATTAAACGAATCGTGACAAGAATACAATATTTGCTGCCTTTGAAAACACTCGCAATTGTCGGCAGCTGAGAGGGATAAGGGGTTTGGCAAACTAGCTTTCAGTTTTTCATGTATAAAGTGGCCGTGTGAAAGTTAAGTTATTTGCAATGGCGCGTTTAAGTGAAAACGCACATACAAAAAAATCTGAATTAATTTTTTGGATTTGGGTGACTCGTGTTGACGTGCTCAGATTTTTTTTTTTTTTTAAACCATGTGACACCAAGCCGGGGGGGGGCGTGAATATACAAAGCACTCAACTGTTTAGGACCAGAAAAGGAGAAGTATGAAAGCCCGCCCTCCTGTTGTTCTTATCTATTAACTTGGGTAAAAAACATTCTTCGCATGATCCCCAGTCACTGACTTGTTGGGTCAGTCTAAATTTTGGTTCTATGCAGACCTGGATCCTGAGTTACCCCTTTTTTGTATTAATTAGTCTACACGTAAAAGTGATTTAGTTTGTATTAGTTATATTTTATTATGTTGTGTTTCATTAGACTGGTTTTGTTTTTTCAGATTTTATAAATATTGACCAGCTTCATAGGTGGTGAAACTATTGTCTCATAAATGGAATAAACTTGGTAAAATGTCACTCAAGAGGGTTTCATCTTGTATTTGTTTTCCCATTCATAGGAATAGTCACATCTATATTAAGACTTATTCGCTAGTTAGGCTTGTTGATTGATCACTGAATCATGAACAAATATAATACTGATCTCAAAACTGCTTTTGAGGGTAATAATAAATTAGACCTGAGGCAGACAAATGTCCTGTCCAGCTGTACGCAGTTTGTTATATAGGTGTCCCTACTGAATCCATTCATACATGGGCAGCTGTGAGATATGTTGCAGCAAGCAAATGTACTTAAAAAAAAAAATTCAATTTTCCCAGTCATTCAAATCAGGGAATTAAATCTCAAACAGAAGTATTTCATAAGAGTGGAAAATCCAAGGGGCTTTGAATCATTGTCAGGGGGTGCGGTCGACTTTTCTGTATAAAAAATAGCAGTTTTATTTTTAAAATGGGACTTTATATTATATTTTGTCTTCCATCTTTCCAGTTTATTAGTTTTAAATAAATATCTTCACGACCCATTTTCAAAATATTTCGTGAAACTACATATCCAAATACATTTATAGCATTTTGACATTTCTTGAAAAAATAAACAAGAAAAAAGAAAAGAAACAAACAAAAAACCCAATGTTGATACTCTCTTTGTTTAGTCCATTGGTTGTCATTACAACTTTTTTCTATCCAGGTTGTGGCACATAGTGGCATTATTGGCACATTGTTCAGAAATTGAGTTCATCTTCCACCCGCAGAAGCCTCTTTGGGTACCTTGGTCAAATCTTATACATGTATCAATGATTAGATGTATCAGTCATTTTCACAGTCTTGTCCACATATCCTGTGAATGTACCAAATACGGTATATAGTCTACGTCTTGATGATGAAATATGGGCCGGGTATGAACTGTGACTGCTCTGGATGTCATCTCTAGAAAAATAAATATCTTCACCAGTGTCCAAAGAGAGATCACACTACGTTACAAAAGAAGCCGCTCTGTCCATTTGGACATTTGGATCCTGCGGAGATATAAAGCACAAAGTAATGAAACTTGATTAGGAGCTCGGTTTTAAAAAAAAAAAAAAATGTCACTGCAACAACTGATTAAAACTCTTGTTCTTGTTATATAAAATTTGTTAGTTGGAGTTAGTCTCTTACCCCGGCGCCCCCAAAGCATATAGTACATTATCATGCATTAACTATTGCCTTTCCATTATAGTGCCTAATAAATATATATATATATATATATAAAGGCACTCATTCCTTATAATCTCTGCAATATAAGGAATGAGAGCCTTTTAGGAAAGTAGCAACGGGAACTGAGACTAATGTATGTCTAGGATCAAGAAGATGCTTTACTCTGACTACACGACCTGCAGGAAATGTATTCATTTTCAAATAAGAGTCAAAGGCAAACCTAATACCTTCCCCCGGGATGACCTGCGGGACCAAAGCACTTGTTTAACTTTCACAATTTGAATTTCAAATGCTGCCCACTCAGGCGATTATTAGCATGGCGTATAATGTATAAAAATGTCAAGTCTTGTGATATCGTCTCTTTAGTGCTGGAAATAATCAAAGAACCATTTCGTATGATTTGTCTGTTTTACAGACGAACCATACGAAATGATGCAATTCTTGTTTTCACTTTAGCGTCTTACATATCCTGTTGTCGTCATGTTCTTAGGTTACTTGATTTGTTTTTCATGTCCCTGAAGTCAGTGTTATGTTTTCCTTGTGTTCTTTTTCTTTCCTTAATCTCGGACCATTGTTTCCAATTGTTCTTGTTAGCCATTCCCCCTTCCAATCAGCTCCCTCAGCCACTTGTGTCTTGTCCTGGTGTTCCTCGTTGCCTCCGTTTGTATTTAGCTCCCTTCTTTCTGGTAAGTCTTTGTTGGGTCAGTGTCCTATGTGATGTGCATTGTGCTGTTCATGTCACGCCTGGTTATTGTATGATCCCCTGGCCATGTGCAAGTGTGTTTAGCAAGTGTTTATTTTGACACTTTGTTGTCTGTTATTTTGAGCTTCTGTTCCTTTAGCTTTTCCACAAACAACAGTTCCTTGTTTGCCTTTTGCTTCATTTAGATTAAATATTTTTTTTATTTGACCTCAACCCCACTTCCTTGCTTCCCTATACTTGGGTCCTCATTCCCCAATGTCTGACAGTTGTGGCTCTCTCGAGTTACTTTAGTTTGTTCACCATTGATTTTCATTTGCAAGTTGGCGTTTTTGTTGTTGCTTTCAGTTAGTATACTTAGTGGTTCTGTTACTCTGCTGCCTTTGTGCAATAAAGTTCTGTTTAATTTCTCGGACTTTATTTGGCTGCTTTAGGGTTGAAGATTTGGCGTATTCGCAAATAACTATAGTTGTCATGCTTCTCTATCGACAACAAACAGCACCCTTGCTCGAGTGGTGCCAACTGTTTTACACTGATTGCATCAAGACATATTTAATCAACAATCAAGTCTATGTCGTGGACAACATTCTCAATGGCTGATAATGTCAACCTCAATGTTATTGACAGGAAGAGAGAAAAGGAAGGGGCACATAAACATACAGTACATACCAAAGCATGAATTCGGGAAGCCTCTTTCTCCCAAGGGATGTGAACAAGGCCTTCAGCTTGTCAACAAGAGATCTCAAACCATTTCTCTGACACAAAGGCGACAGGAATCAGTTGTCTTTCGGAGGGTGAAGGCCTGTGAGTGAAGTATAAATGTTAGAACCTCATCCAATGATACAATGAACAGTTTGTATTGTAATGAAGTTCACTATCTATCGGCAACTGTATTGATGGGCAGTTGTCATAATAATAAAATTTGTGTAATGTGCCACTGCAACCCTACAAAAATCATGTGCACCAGCAGAACACTTTGTAGGTAGTCTGTTCAAATATTAAAGACACTTTGGACTGTTTGCACCAGATGATTTACTCTTCCCTCACTGCCAGCATAATAAATCTGTTGCGGGCTTTGGATACAATAAGTAAGTGTGACCATCTTTGCATGCCCAGCAGCTCAGATGACACAAACTGTTATCCACTCTGACAGTCAATGCTGTTAAAATGAAGAAGCTTCTCATTATGCGACGAGTACAATGTTCAAGGTATAAAACTCCAAAAGGAGATTTTTACATGGTACCCCTGCCCGCCATGTTCGTCCACACTGCAAAATGCTGTCTTTATTGGCGTGAAATGCATCAATGCTTTACCAACATTTGTGTTTTGGGATCCCCCACTGGTGAACATGTAAACATGGATTTAAGTGTTAAGTTGCAGTGGTGACTATTTTATTAAAACTGACTTGGACGTATTGCCTTGTCAAATATTACATTGTGAGCCTTCTGGGAGGAGAAGTTGACGTTTCAAAAATAATATACTTGTCTGCAATTTCTATCAGGCAGAAAAATCCCCGTAGAGCCTTCATAGCCCATTTCACCACATCTATTGGCCGACTCATTATACACAACAACAGCAGCAGCGATAGCCCCTGGTGGATTACAGTCATACAGTTGTGTGCGACTTTATGTACAAGGCATGCTGCACATCCAGCATTCTAGGGTCCTGGATTTGTGGCTCGGCAAATTTGCTTTGGTTTAAATCAGTTAATTAGGATTAAAAAGTGCACCATGTAACTATTGCAGAGCAGTCGTGGCGCCTGGGGGCAAGGATTCCTCAAACATTAAGACAAGAAATGGGCCTTTTAGCCTTAAGTAGCTGGTTCAATGGTTTTCATTCGAGTGTGTTTCCATTATAGTTGACAGGAAAAAAATAGTACAATCTTCAGTCTGCAAACACAATTGCGGTTGTTCCGCTTTGTAAAGCCTGACAGTTAAATAATAATCAATATAGCCAGAGGAACCTTTAATGTCAAACATAATCTGCCCCGCATTACGGTCGACCAATTTCACAACAGTTTTTGCCATGGAAACTAAAATAATCTGTTCCTGGTTAAAATTGTTCCGGCCATACAAAATTGTTGTCTCTATCTGTGTTTCTGGTTTAAAAGAAAAAAAACTTTTTGACACAAATAGAATAAGGTTAACTCATGACTAATAAAGAGTAATGGATGGCGAGTCATGTCACAGACCTTAGCTCCTTTTCAAAAGGTATCAAACAGCTGTCTAGTATATTTTTAATAGTAAACAATAGAAAGAATGTAACACTTTACAGTATTGTTATCACAAGTGTACAAATATACAGCACTTTTCCTGGTGGTTTGGAAGCTAAAACGTGCGATTTTGAGACCAAAATTTTTGATGAAATTCCAACTTGTGCAACATCAAGAAGTCCATTGTAATAAATAGTACACACATTCTGTATGAAGCACATGAAATGAAATGTGTGCTGTGTCCTTGTCAAGTGTACCTGTTTCCATTGTAAGCAGACTTGTAGACGGGCGTCTGCTGGATCATCTCATCAGTGTAGATGGGCACCGCCGTCCGAACACACTCACGAGAGCACTGCAGGCTGTCATTGTAGGCAGTGAAAATATCCACCTTGCTGGGAACCCTGGCTGGGGTGAAATCTGTCAGGTTTTGGCAGCTTTCTTCCTGCTGGTGGATCTTGCGCTGATGGCTATTGTGGCGGCCATTTCCTGACTGTGCACAGCTACAAAAACACGTACCAAAGACAAGAAACCAAAAGAAAATCATACCTTGTGCTTGAGAATTCTAGACATATCTGAGGAAAATTGTCAAGTTCTCTCTACATTGTTTTGTCAGACTAAAAAGAAAAGAGACTTTCCTACCAGTTTTTAAGGACGAGTGTTGTGATCAAGGCTGCGATAACCATAATGAGAGACACAGTGATAGTGATTATCTGGTGAACTGCCAAACCTAAAATACAGTCAAGAAACGAGAAGACACAAATAAAATTAATAGTTGAAAGCCCCCCCAAATCTATTGAAAAACAGAAAATGCTCAGTGTTCTTGGTAGGGCTGGGCAATATGGCCTTATTTATATTGACTTCTCCCGAAACCAAACACAAGTTTTTAAAGATTTTGAAATTGAAATAATAATAATAAAATATTTCATTTTTTAACATCAGAAAACTAACAATATTTTCTTATTTAAAATTACTTCACTATACTTTTCGTAAATTAATCATATAGTCCTACTCATCGGCTTGCTAAATTTGATATGGGCTTACTACGTATATCAAACCCTTAGTTCAAAGTCTGTGCAAGATACTGGTTAAATTTCTTTTCCCCACACTAATGTAGACGATAACCCAAACCCACAACAAAAACCATGACGTTATGTTTTTTTACACAAGTTCATTGTTTCATATTTTAGCATTATTAACATGCCATTTGTGTGAGTGACCGTGCATGAAAGTTGACTGGACTGATATATTGCAGCAGGTGACGTGCTTCAAGAGGAGAAAGAAAAGAGCCGTCATGATGAAAAGGCCTCAGTGGGCCTTATACATCTCACCTCTCCATCAACCAGCTGTCTAGTGGGACTGATCCAAGCTAATTTGTCTTTGGAAAGCCCAAAAGGAAGTGCAGCTCAGTCATTTTGGAAAAGCCGCCTGCCGCCCGGCTGGACGGCCTCCTCTCGGATTATAAACTTCTCTGGTCCAAATCAACCTTGGATAAATTATATCTATACTTGGCAGGGGAAAGCCTTAACTTCCCGCTGCAATCAGGAGCCCTTTACCGCAGAAAAGACAGATTAACTTTTGACAAGTCATTTGCATTTCCTTCATAGCTTCTCTGGCCATGACTGACGACATGACTGAGTCCATTTATAGAACAACATCTGTCAAAATGCTCTAAATATGGGAAAAACTGCTTTGAAAACAGCTGGAAGTGAGTGAGTTAATAAATAATGATGCTTAAATAAAATATGTTACAGTAAAAGTGTTAAGTGAAACTAAGAAAACAATTATGGAGCTACACGAAGAAACGGAGGAGGAAACAGAAGGATCATTTGCATTGAGTATGTTTTAAATCATTGTGCTGGCAGTCAGGCTGAAAAATCACTTTTGGCAGGCACCTAGCTTTAAAGGTACTCAGTTTGGTGAAATTGCTGCCAAGTAAAAGAGGTAGAGAAGATGATAGAGTACAGTAGATAAAGATGAAGGGTACAGAAGAGACCTCTGGAAAGCAAACGATGCAGTCTCTACTAATGGCTTCCTGATGCTTTGATGTACACGACAAAGGATATTGGTGAAATGGATTATGCCCCCTTGCTACTCAATAAAAGATCTGGAGCTTTATATAAAAATTCTGAGCCATGTTAATAAATCTGCATGTAAAGGTAATCTGAAACTACACCAGTGCAGGTTGTATGACTGTGCACACATTATCTATTAAAAAAAAACTTAACAGTGGATAAAAAATTAAAAACTATCAACTAAGCAAAAGAAGGAAAAATTGCAACAAGGGGTAGGTGGAGAATCAATACAGTAAACCCCGTATTTCACTACTTTATTTTTTTTCAATTGAGGGACTTAGTAACCATTTTATTAATCGAAAAAGAAATCACCTAAAATCGCTTTCTGTCATGCCATAAGATTCCTCCCAAATGGCCAACTCCCTCCACATTAGCGGCAGAGTAGCGAGCGTGAGCTATAGTTGCCAGGGTTGACAGGGAACAGCAATGTAATTAAATATTCCAGTGTTGGTCCGACGGGCAGTTGAGGCTCCTTGTGGATTTGACGCCAGAGAACGCAAGGCGGTAAACTTCTCAAGATGATGCAGAAATATGCCCACAGTAATGGAAGTTAACAGATGATCAGCGAGTCACAACTAACTTGTAATATTTGGAGGCCAAACTGAAGAAAAGAGAAGAGCCTTTTTGATATACTCTATATATTAAAAAAAAAAGTCTCTCTTTGTGTCTGGGTTTTGTCCTTAACCCCTAACGTGATCATGTGTTTATTTTTTTAATTTTTAACCACGTATTGTCATTTTTAGTCAGTGACGTGGCAATGACAAATCTGCTCGACCAATGACCAACCAAAAACAGTTATGCTTGTATGCTTGGAATTTTATGTGACAAGTTACTAGAACTACTACAAATCAGGTAAAAGGGCACTTTAAGCAATCGGTTACCGTACATGAAAATCTGTTGTGAAAACAGCTATGAATTCAAACTATCAAAGAGTAAGGATTTAGAGGCTATTTATCTGCTAAAATAAATGACGTAACAGTTGATTAATGGGATGTATACTAAATAGGAAGGGAGTGTGAAATTGCTAGGTGTCAAACAGCTTTCATTTTGTGCGTCTGCCTGGCCATCAGTGTATGGCAGGCAATTGGCATAGGAGACATGTGGAGCTAATGGAGACAACACCCACGCAGCTTTTGCTCATAACGCCTTTGAATCATGTGGGGAACGCCTCTTATCTGTTAAACAGCGACAGAGCTTAAAGAAATACGGCGACCTCACTACCAGCTGTGCTTCACAAAGACATATTTGATACACCCTAACCCTTTGTAACTCATCCAAGCTCACCTCTGCCAGAACCAGAAACCTTGACAGGACAGGTGAGGGGAAGACTTCCGTCAAAGGCGGACTGCTGATAGTTAGGAATTGGCAATTAACGTTGGTGTCAAAGTGTCAATCTATACTGATTTCCACTGAGCCACCAGGCAATCTAAAACACTTATTGAAGGACAGAGTGCTGAGAGAGGCAAAGTGGAGTGTGGGGCAGAGAGAGATGAGGGAAAGGTTGAAGGAGAGATCAGAAACAATTGCTCTACAATGCATCGCTGTCATTGTCAAAGGCATCCCTGAATAATTTAGTTAGTCTGGATGGAAATTTCTCAAAAGGAGGCCAAAAAGAGGAAGCTGGGGCATATTGCTACTATGGTGGCATCGCTTATAAGAGATTTGTGCATTTGTACACGTATTACATTTATTGAATATGTCACATCCTGTAAATGTTTGTTAGGAAAAAGAGGGAATTTAACAAACAATTATTTAAAATTTTATTGCAATGGTGGAATTCTCTCTGGGTGTTGAGAACTCTGGCAGTGTTGTATCAGGCAGTATAATGCAGCCAAAAGAAATGATCAGACATATGGTAGCATGTCATCCATCTCAAATATTTCAAATGACTATCTCCCGTCTAATAGTGGGATCAGAAATGGCCAGCATCTGCTCCTCTCTTGCTTAAGGTGAATATGTGAAACCCTGAAGAAGTTGCTGAGCAAAGGACATATACATACAGCATCTGCACATTCTAGTCTCTTCATGTCCTCCTGGCTGGGTGTAAATCGTGGAAAAGGGGGTGTGCCTCACCTTGCCTCGCCTGTCAGCAGACATCAGCATTTAAGTCTAGATTAAATACCCAGGAGAAGAAGATTGATTTTTATCCACTTTCAATCGTCACTAGTGATCGCGGGCAAATGAATTGGACTGCCAGGTTTACTGATAGTAAAAGTAGTTTCTGTATTTCCATGTCTTTTCTCTGTGTGCTGTTTTTCAAGGGGATTCTTTAGTTGTCTTACCACAAGTTTAAATGCTACATTTCAATGCTCAGTGAATGTGCTAATTTAAACTTTAACTCCTGAGATACTTAACACGCATTTTACATGTCCTCGCATTGCGCTCCTGCGAATACAAAATTCATTTATTGACTCTTTTCATTGACCTCACTTACCTACTCAACCTTCCAGTTACTCAGTCACCTTTACACTTTTGGTTGGGGGAGAGCACAGTATATCACAAATGTCCCAGATTGTACAAACCCGTAATGCTTTTATTTGCATTTATATTAGTATTTAACTGGAATTTGTTGGGGGCAAAATTGTCGAAAGCGCTTTTACTGATTGCGTTTTCAATCATCTCTTATAGCCTATACAATGGTGACAAAAACGCTGCGTGTGTGCTGTTGAGTGAGTTGACGGTTTAAACAACACCAACAAACATCAAGAATAATTTTCATATTTTTTAGTTTCTCTCTTGTTTACAATAGGTATAAGTATAGTAAGTAATTTAGTGATCAGTTCTATTGTTTTCGCCCACTTGCGTTATTTGGTGACAAAAGTGCTGTGTGTGTGGTGATGAGTGAGTTGACATTGATCTTTGTATTTGCAAAATACTACGACTATTGAATCCTTTGGTTAAGCAATGGGTTACCTTTCATGTTCTGTTTTGGCTGAGCAAACTAGTATGAGTGGTATTGGTCTGCAAAATGGGCCAGAGGGAATGTCATGTTGCGGTCATTGGATATACTGCTTTGCTCGCACTATTGTGTCAAGAAAGAGCATGAGGCTCTGAATTACATCATCCATTCTCTGAACCGCTTATCCTCATGAGGGTCATGGGCCTCCAGGAGCCTATCCAATGCAAGGGGAAAAAAAAAGTCGATTTGTAGTAATGACTATATCAACAGGATGGAGGAGACAAAACGTCCATAGCAAGTTCAATTAGGATTGCCTGTGTGTATACCGAAGAGCAAGAACATTTGATGTAATGTACAGAGACGTTTCATTTTGGTAGACAAAAAATCTTGACAGTGTTTTTATAGCATGCTCAGAAGATTGCGTTTCAAAGTTTATTGTATTAATTCTTGATACACAGAAATGTCAACTGAAGTCTACTCCTCACCAACTACTTCAATGTCAGTGGGATGTTTTTCAGAATTAATTAGAGGACTGTGCACTAAACACCCGCACACCAAGTATATTCTCGACAAATATAAATATGCACAAGCGATAATAACGGTCATATTATATGCATGCTTATTCACTCAGACAAAGCACGTTAATGGCTTTCATTTGTGCTGACTGCTGACGTTATTCATGAGTCAGTTTGACTCATGCAGATTATTTAGTGCAAGGGTGAGTGCACATACTGTAATCTCACAGTTACTGAGAGCCTGTCTAATTATGATAAGTACTTTTTTCCTAATCTGCAGTGACAGAAGCCTTATGTAAAGTTATAATAAGTATTTAAAAAAGTTATACAGTATACTGCAGTTACTTTGAATGTATTCAATTAAACTAATCATCTGAATCTGGGGGAAAATGTGTTTTATACGTCAACAATGTTACATTCAGCAGGGAGTGCTGTTGATGTTAAATGTGTTTGAAAAATAAAGTGCAACTTTTCTTTGTTTTTTAGTTGCAGATGCTGATAATATTGTGGTTTGAAGGAGGTGCATGATTCACATAAACAGCATGATTAAGTTAATACAATAGGCTGTGTGCAGCCCATGTGAGAAAAAAAAATTGGTTGAGGAAAAAAAAGTGCGTACACACACACACACACACACACACACACACACACACACACACACACACACACACACACACACTCAGCTCTCCTATGGAACTTTGTCTCCATCCACATTGTATTTAATCAGCCATCTTGTGCGGTTAATGGATGTGTGGTAATTATATCTTAGCTCAGGGCCACTATGAGCAGACATGTCTTAATGTGTTGGGAAAGCAAAGTAAGGTTTTCTGCAACAGTAAGTCACCTGGGCCTTGACATGCAAAGTGATTCTATTCATGTCTTCTGATGAGTCTGTCCATTGATGTAGTAACACGCACCCAATTGGAAAAATCGGACCTTTTTATTCTCCCATTATCTTTCATTTAGCAGTTATTCACATTGTTATTATTAAATCAGACTTTTAAATCCCCTGCTAACCTCCCAATCATGAAAAAACGGAGAGATCAAAACAATGCTGACAAGACAATTGTCTTCTGGCATACAGCTGCAACACATGTTGAAATGTTGTTCAACATGACGTGTAATTACTCCATACTGAGTCGTCTTTTGGACTTGAGGGAACTTGATCTACTAATATTCCCTACAGGAGAATTTTTGTATGTTAAGTACTGGAACACACACACAAACTAAAGAGCCAATCAGGATGGTGTAGAAGTGCACCAAGTTAGAATAGGTTTTAGTCTATATATCAACACAAAAAATACCTGGCAAAAGCATTTTATCACAATCTTTTAATTTACATTGCTACCCACCAAAAAGTCAACCTGTTATTAATAATGAATCAATAATATAATACTTTTCTATCCAAAAGCAAAGAAACTATAAATAATCTATAAACAAAAAAACTGACTTTACTAACTTTGGAGGTAGGGGTGAGTGGCACATAGAGTGAACTTTTAAAAAGCGCAAATAAATATTAGTGATGAACATTAATAAAAAATATTTCTTCCTCGCAAAGTGAAGTCATGGTTCATAATGTGATATACTGTGAGTGAAACAGTAGTACTGTATGTGCATCTGTGGCAAGGTGGAGTCTCAGTCTACAATTTTCTTTCGCTATGCACCAAAATATAATGTGCATGCTCTGCACGTTATCGATCCACAAAGTTAATGCAAATCATTTGTGTAATTTTTGTTCAAGCCAAACAATGTAACTCAATCACACAAAAACAACCAGGATGGATGAAAACAACCTCTCATCTTGTTTGGTGGGGAGAAAAATGTGAAAGCAATCCAAACAAGACTGTAATCTTTGTTCTCCGCACAATAAATCCATGCGGCAGTGATAGATGAACTGGTAACCAAATCAATGCCGATATCTTACCTGATGTATCCCCATATGGCTTTGGTGGCTTGACAGTCTCCCCAAAGCTGTTTGTGGCCTTGGTGGTGCTTAGCCTCTTGGGGTCCGGTGTAGTCACCATAATAAATGTCCTTTGGGAGAGCCTTGTACTAGTGCTAGTGGTTGCAACCACTGTGGTAGTTGAGGCCCGAGTGGGAAGGTTAACTTTGGGCTCTTGTTTACCATCCTCATCTACACTATCTGTCCCTGTGGGTCCCCAGTCAATAAACCCGGCCACTGTAGTAGTCCGGCCCTCCTGAGACTTGTCAAAGCTCTCCCATTTGAGCTGTCTTCTGGCTCTAAGTAGCAACCTTGCTTCGCCTCCTCTGTTCCTTCTGGAAAAAGCTGCTGAAGATTCCGCTATTACCGGATCACCCATCTCCTTTTCAGAGTACACCAACTGGCATTCCTTACACGGTGTCGGTCGTTTGTGCACGGGCTTTCGAGGCTTTTGCACCGTAACTTTTGGCCCAATCCCTAATTTACTGTCTTGTGGCGGAGGGATAGGGCTCAAAAGCCTGCGCGCCAGAGGACTCACTGTTCTCCAGTGGATCTTGTTCGGCGTGTCCCAAACGGGCTGCAGACGAGGTCTTGAGCGAGGCACCGCCTTAGGCATGAGTTTGAGCCCCAAACCTTGACTGAGGGGGCTGCAGTCGGAGAAGTCAAAGGTCATGTGGGTCATTGCCAGCAGAATCCACACCCGGTGCCCCACACAGCTGCCTGGCCTCAAAGCAGATGGACTGCAGATAAAAGAAGACATTAAAGGAAAAGAAAATCATTTTAGATTCAGGCTGTGCACTACTTATTCAAACCATACAAATTTGATAAGTAAGGGGCTATGATTTCGATTAATGTCTGTATTTACCCTCCATTTAAACTTTTGGCCAAGTTTTACTCCATAACTTCTACTCAATTAAGGGGCAATAATAATAATGAGTTTCACTGATACCCACTTGAATTAAAAGTGTAAAGGTCAGCCAAAAGTGAATGCACAATATGAAACGATTATGGCTTTCTCCTTTTACGTTTAGAATTTGGAACTTGAATTTACAGATGCCTATGAGCCCAAGAATAATTAAAGCAACACACAAGGGTACATATCCTATGAATAATTTTCATTTCATGCCTTAGTTACTGCAGACACAACAGCATATGTTTCCCAGAGGCTAATTAAAATACTCTTAAGTGCATTGTGATGATCGGTAGCACTCCTTGAGTTGCAGTAGACCGAGAACAGGACGTATATCAAAGAAATCTTGACCCTAAGGGATGTTTGCATGAAACGCCTCCATTAGGAGATCATGAAACTTGCTTCCGGATATAAAGCGTGGAGAGGAAAGCACACGTATGCTGGCTGCGAAATAATTTAGGGTGGCATTTTAATTGAGCCATAAAAGTTAACTGATGTAGTCATGACACAGCAGTGACAAGGTCGACGTACAACATTATTGACAGGTGAAGTTAGTATTTCAAGAACTTTGACCATGACTACTGAGATCTTGGTTATCATCACACTGGAGGCGATTCCAGGGTAGAATATTGCAATGCCTGGATTTATTTTTATGGCTGTTTGCTAAGCACCTTCCTTGCCTTTGCACTGTTGCTCGTGGCTGTGGCAACAGCAAAGAGGCATAGAGAATTTATTCTGCTAAATTCAAATACAGTGGCTTCTCTGTTCATAGAAAATAACATATGATGCAGTGTTTTTTTTTTTTAATTAACTAATGAATGGGATGAAAATAAACATTTTTAGAATGCCCATTCCTTTATTCATTAATTAAAGTTGGCAGTGTAAAAAAAAAAAACCATGGTGCATTAAAATCGCAGTGTTCTTAAAGTAATGAATTATGGAGAGAAAAACAAGGTTACTAGCTAATTGATTGATAAGCAGGATGGACATTTACTCAATCAGATTGGAAAAAAACAACACCCCATTTTTTAACACCTCCGGGTAACATACCCATCAAGACATAAATAGGGGGGGATACCAGACTGAAAGAACTGAAGAAGACTTTTGAATTGGAGATGTTTTCAACAAACAAGACCAGGCCATCTGCCTTAATAACCCCCCCCCCCCCCCCCCCCCCGAAAGAATTCAACAGCCAATGTAAAAGTCTAAAATTTTGACATCCTACACTGTGAAAAATGCGCAGCACAGATGGCAGATAAAAACTGTATTAGCAATGTGAGCATACCGGATTGCTTTCTGATGGAAATGGGTTCTTTTTTAAGACCACATGTTCCATCATAGCATCATTACCAACTTAAGTGAAAAGTTAAGCCTAAACAATACGTCTGGAAATCCCTTTAGTGCAGATTGTGATGTTCCCTGATTCGGAGCCCTGGGTGGGTCACAAAGAATTGTGGCAGTCTATGCTTTTTTTAATGGAGAAAAAGACAGATGGATTTTTATTTGAAAGCCACATTTGGAGCTGAACATTAAACGATTAGAAACTCTGGTGTAGTGGGGAGGATTCCTGTTCATGTTAATAGCAAGAATGGGAAGATTAGAAAAGCTTGACCTTAGCACAGGAAGTTGATTTCATACTTTGATGTAACCATTCCAAATTTCAATAGCCATACGCCTACTACTTTCATCCAATACTGTAGCAGTGCCTCAATTGCAAACATTTTTAGATGTTTTTTTCTCATTTGTTTGTTTTTCCCAGTCGCAGCTTTGCAAACACGAACAGTGAGGACTCACTAATTAGCCGAACGTTCCAAGTCCTAAGCACCATGAAGCATCAAATGACCCACATAATGCCAAATGAAGCAAGGATGGTCTTCATAGTTAGCTTCACAACAAAATGCTGAACAAAATGAAGACTGAAGGATGCGTATGAATGTTTTTACTCTGTAGTTATTCAGCTTTTAGGATAAAGATTGTCCTCGTAACCTTTTTTTAATGTGTGAGCATTAATCTGTTCTCTTGAGATTTGAAATGACTCAGAATGGAAGTTGAGAGCTTTGGAAATATGGGAACTGACACACTTGAGAAAATGTATTATACAGACATTCTTTTTTCTTCATTTCAGCACTTCCTCGTGGATTTCATATAGATACAGTATGATAAACTGACAGTGGTATTTTTCCGAAGAGAGAGAATTGTGGCCTGGAACTGTCAAAACAGCTGAGATTAATTGCGCAACCACCTGATGCCACTATGAACCAGCTTCCACATGTTCTGGTCTTAGCACCATTCGTCACTGCATTAAAATGTAGGTTGCTGTGAACTGGACACTATCCCAGCTAACTTTGAGGCAAAGGGCGGGTGCAATAATGTTGTGTCGGTTGCGAATGTTTCAAAGAACACACCCTCTGAGTGACTGAACAGATCACTTCCTGAACTGATTCATCCTTTTCTCAGTTCATTTCCTCTGAGCGGCGCACTTTCATTCGGGAACGGAAGCTCACCATCAAGTGACGTCACTGCATTCACTGTCCTTTTGTATTCTTAAACAAATCGGGACATACTCTTGAATGTGACACTTTAACACTGAAACAGAAACTGGTTATATAAAGTGACTTTACTGCTGTTGACCTTGTGAACCAAATTAAAAAACTAAGTCGTATTTGAGCCCTTGGTATGCTATTAGGGGACGTTCAGGTGTTTAAAACCATCCAAAATAGGAACACCCATTTGTGGGTGCAGTTGGACCATACGTATTGACTTCCATATTGACTTCTAGTGTCTAATATTACACTGATCGCTGGTGTGGAGTCATACCAGTCTTAGTTGGAACTTGAGTTTGCAGAAGTGATGCTTCAATAGGTGGTCTTCCCATTTGAGGGGGGTGAAAAAGGCATCTCTTCTTTCATCATATTGCCTTGCATCCCAAGGCTGCCGTTGCTAGAAACGTTATCAGCATGGTCTTGACAGCCTCACCACTGAGTACACATCATTTTGTAACCCACACAGTCATTGAAAGGTCCCTTGATGAAGGTGACTCCAATCCTGTAAAAGGCAAGTGTGGTAGCAGATTTTCTGTGCTAGACAGGATTTAGACTGAATCAATGGTTCAATGGCTGCCTTGTTTTATCTCTCAGTGGGACGTTCCCG
Organism: Syngnathus floridae; assembly: GCF_059516105.1. Taxonomy (NCBI): domain Eukaryota; kingdom Metazoa; phylum Chordata; class Actinopteri; order Syngnathiformes; family Syngnathidae; genus Syngnathus; species Syngnathus floridae. The sequence continues at coordinate 22,300,109 of NC_142414.1, read as the reverse complement.
TGTCCCGTTTTGTGTTAGGTATTCAGGCCCTTGCTACATTTCCAGTGAACGAAACATAACTAGCTCTGTTATTCATGGGAGCACTAGCAATTGATAGTGCATCTACATGTGAACTCTCTCAAACACACACACACACACACACATCTATAAATGTTACAAAAAAGCCACAAAGAGAAAGAGTTGCAGCTTCAGTTGAGGAAGTTTCAAACTACAGTGGGTGGTTTTCCCTGGTGGATCCAAGCAGACAGTGCAGGTATGAAGGGAACTTTCTGAACATATTAACAGATATCTTGTTATCACAAACGTTTGTTAGATAGCAATTAGGTCAGGGTTTTTTTGGGTGCAAATTACGATTATATTTGTTCTCTGACTGTGATGGTGCACTCAAAGTTTCTGTTTTAGCCGGTGATATGTAACTTCTTAATTTGAATTCATCTGACGGATGTTTTGAGGTTCAACCAAATGTTTTAAAAACTCTCTAAGTTGCACAAAATCCTAATTTAAAACCGCTGTACTTATTAAATTACATGAGTGAGATCACACTCTATAGGGGCCTGACCAATAAAGTTGGATGATTTCATCAGCCAATATTACCTCTATTCAAAATAATGCTATTGGGTCAGAGATTTGTCATTTAGTAACATATCCTTACTGTCTGTAGAAACAGTGATACCATATTGAATGTATCGCGGTCAGCCCTCAAGGATCCTTTGTTTGCATAATATTTATTTATGACGATTATCAATTTCTACACAGAAATTCTATAAGAATGTAACAATCATCTTTTTCTTTGGCCTGGGAGATATTTTTCCAATTGAAAATGACTGTGTTGTATTTTATTTATAGCCAAGATTTTTTTTTTTCCCAGCAAAACCTTGAAACACAGTTTTTTTTAAAACGCCTCAGGGGAATGAGCGTGAGGATTATGGCTCCCTTTTAAGTCTGATACTCGAGGACATATGCCTAAGTATCTACGAAAGTTGTCTTGCTTGATTGAGCAAATTCAAAAGGTGCATAAAGAAAGACAGCATATACAGGAACCATCAAGTGATGCTGGTGAGAGCTCATAGAATGTAGTTCCATCCATTCCACTTCCCCTAATTCTGCCAGCCTCGAGGACAACTGGTTCACACGGGAGAAGACTTAAAATAGAGGGAGGGAGACCATGCATTTATATTACCCAAACAGAGCAACCGATTGAAAAAGAAAAGAGAGACCATGGAAGGAGCGAGGCAGCAATCTTTCCCCTCTCGTGGGGTGTGTGAAAATTCTCTGATAACATCCAGGCCAGAGAACAAGGGCACGTCCCCTTTCACAGCTCACTGTGAGGGCAGATAGGACTCCACCAGCCGGCTAAGAAAGCTGCATTTGACTGCTTCATCAAATTCTAACAATAGCCCCACGAGTGTGAATACTGAAAATATACAGGCATACCAACAGAAATATGCACTATAGGCAGACTCGGTGTGGATGGGTGTCTGACTGACTGAATTCAATGACTGATGACTACTTACTTATCTTTAAAACAGTAATGACCTATAGTGACCTGGCGTTCAATGATCAAAAAGCAACAAATGTTTCTCAGCGATGTGTGCACATTCGATTGTGTGGCCAAAAAACATCATAACAGCACTTTAAAATAAGCTGCTGTGAGTGTTTTGTTTTGTGAGTGTTTTGCTCCATGATGTTGCAGACACGTTATTTGAGTACTTAAGAGAAATCACCGATTCAGAATCATGTACACCCGTGATGCAACTAAGAATCAGTTTGGTCCGACCCCGGTGGGGTGAGAACTGCACTCATGTCACCCTAATTGCTACAAGAAATGAGTCATCAACCAATAATTATAATTCATACAATACTTAACGTTTGACTGATTAATTATCATGTCCATCCTCGACAGTCAGTATAACTTGTAAATTAATTAGATTTCAGGTCAAATTGCACTAGATTGTTTCCATCACTGTGTGTTTATCACAATGGCCTTCGTGTCTGACTCCAAAATGACAGCTCAATTCTCGTAAATACTACATGGCTCTGATAGTGCTATTGTTTGGTCCATCAAACAGTACAGACATGCTGACAACCCGACATTTACTGCTGAGCCTTGACAATAAAGTGAAATCTTGTGACTGGAGTAAGCGCATATATGGACTTGTATTGTCCAGGAAATATATGCACCTTCTACTCCAGAGATCACTGCCAGGGCAGTGGAAAACTGTCAGACCATTATAATACTTGGATATTGCCATCCATTCATTTATGCTATAATGTCAATAGTCAAATTACGAGCACATTGGAGGTAAACAGCTCTATCTAAAAGTACGTACTCCACAAACAATGGACAATAACAAACAATAAGTAATGATTAATAATGTATTCTTCTAAAATCACTCTCTTTGCTGCTTCAAAAAATCCACAAACAATGGACAATAACAATAAGTAATGATTAATAATGTATTCTTCTAAAATCACTCCAATTGCTGCCTTAAAAAAACCCTAATTGTCCTGTTAAGTATAGAAAACATACAGTGATATCAAGTGGAAATTTTTCGGACCTTAATAAAATCGCCATGGGAATTTGTTTTCACGCCGAAAGCCAGTCTGTTCACAAAATGAGGGCAAATCTCTGCCCTTGCCAACGCTATTAGTTTGGGAAAGCAGCTCTAAGGGAACGTGACCCAGAATAATCACTTTTGTCAAGAGGTGTACGCTGGCTTATACTCAGGCTTGATTAATGGTCTCTTTCTAGACGAAAGCTACAAAGTATATAACTGATGGTATTTCATTATATTCAAATACTAATTTGAGCTTTCTAATGCGTTGGGGGAAATAATCAATTCTTAGATGCAATCAGGGGCATAGCACCAGAGTGTGGGCCCCCATACGTAATTGTCATAAAGGGCCCCACACCACACTTTTGTCAACAGGAGTGGGGAGATGTGCAAAAGCTTTTTCACATCAGTAGGGTGAAAGGTATTTGAGGGTGCTACTTGGTTGTTGTTTTTTTACTTTGAGTCATTGCTATAAACTAACTGTGCACTTAACGATGGCATCCATCATCATCGCCTGATTGACGGCTAAAGTCACTCGGAATTTACTATCTGGTTGTTTTTGTGGGGACCAGGAGCCCATTAAGCAATTAGAAAGCATTTTTACAAAGTTTGCTGAATAGAGGGATTATGTCCTCCTTTTAAGAAAAGGATGTAAAATAAGGGAGTGAAAGGTGGCCTCCAGAAAGGATAAATTGCATGAATTATATTTTTTATTCAACAGCCACGCTAAAAGAACAATCGATGGAAGCACTTTTCATGTCTTTCACTTAAGATTTAAATAAAAATATTATAACTACTAGCTGAGATATTTGTGCTCCGTGGTGTGTCGTGACCTATAATACAATGTGTGACTTGGTTCAAGAAATGTTGGGAAACACAGCACTAAAGAGTTGAGCTTGGATGCACGCCCGGCCCGTTTACTACGCCTAATGTGTGTTGAAACTGAAGATATCACTTTGACTGTGCAATAGGGGAAACCAGCGTGTATAAATGCACACTCACATTGAGCCACACAAATGTCTCTGCAGTTGTGAGCTTGAATGTCAACTCACTAATGAACAAAGCTGTTGTGTCGTTATTCACTCCCCATTGTACATTTACCATCCACTTGCTGGCGCAGTAGAGCAAATGAAGCATTGTGACATTTCTGTCTATAAGTGAAGCAATTGGATGGAAAGCTTCAATGCTTCATTTCAACATCATTGCTAAATGTGGAACTGCGATACATTTGTAGCCTGTTGTTGATGTGGAATCTCTGACTGTGCAACCTGGGAAAACAGAACCCAGCATGTATAAACACACACAGCCACACAGGCACACAAATGTCTTTGCAGTGGTGAGCTTGAATGTCAAATCGCAAATGACCAAAATTGCTTCCTGCTTCTGACAACAGAGGGGGTCACATTGGGCTGAATGTTAGCCTCAATATACTAGGTGTGCATTTGGGAAGTAAATATCAGTTGAATGGCCTCTGTATAGGAAATATAAAATGTAAATGTAAAAAGTATCAAATATACTAAGTAATAATAAAAATATGTGAAAATATGAATAAGGCTGAGCAGCTGCAAGTCTAACAAGATACTTGTTACACTTGTGAAGTTGAACCTTGATTCAGAGTGAAGCCAAACAAAAGCAATCATAATGGGCATATGTGGGGTATTATAAAGAGTCTAAGGTGCGATGGATTTTGCATCGCTCTAATTACTCTCTGTGCGCAAGGTCTTCGCTACAGTGTGAATGACCCTCATGCTCAAAACGTTACGCAAGGCTGCAAAGTGCATGGGAACAGGGTGAAAAAGAATAACGATCCAATACGTTAAGACCATTACATTCATATCTATTTTTATTGCAGCCCAAATCTCAATTCACCTCAATTCCAGTGCGGTGGCTCAAAGATGCTGTTATGATTTACAAAGTATTTCTGTGAAATGTGGCGCATTGAGAAATGCCCAGAGAAACCCAGTTAGTGGCAAGGTCCATGACAAATAAATCGGATCTGTTGCAGAGTCTGTATTGATCCAGTCAAAGTGCAATATATAAACCGGGGGTGGGGGGCTCTGTGTTGTTAGGTTCTTCCCTCTGTAGTATGGACGTGCTTTAGCAGGAGAGACGCACACAATATGTATAGTTGACCAAAGTGAAATGACACTCATTGACTCCTGCGAGCAACATGGCGAGAACCTGGACGCTGAGATGTGAATGTGAGGGTATGACGGAGCATGACTGCCAGGTTGTCGCAGCCCCGAGCCCGAGTCACTGCATATGTGCTTGCTGAGTAGAAATGATCCGTCTCTGATGTCCTGCTCACTCGCATCACCCACGGTACACGCAACTGCTCTTTAATGGAAATGCTGTGGAGGTTGCAAGGCTCAGCCAACTACAACTGCAATTCAGAGAGACTGTTATTATTATCTGGAGGACTAAGTTGTGGTTTCATAAGTAATGTCACATAAAGTTGAAGTAACTGGAAAAGCTGCCAGTGGTACTTTGGGTCAGGAATTATGGGTTTACTTCCCATTCAGTGACGGTGTGAATATGAATCTGAATGGTTGTCTATCACCATAAGTTACTGAGAGTGAGCAGTGGCCGGTTCAGGGTGTAGTCCGCGTTTACCTAATTATCTTCGTGTGAAGCTACAATGGCTCCGTAAACAAGCATTTACAGAGATGGTGATGTCTTGCTTTGCGAATTTTGTCTCAAAGGCAAAATGAATAAATCTCGCTTTGCTTTGAGATGCACCAATACTAAAAATCAGTATTATATCAATAATATAATTCCGCCTTTGAGATAGCTACAATTTATTTATGAGCTTGTTGAAAATGGATTCATGTACAAAACTTAATGATCACCCATGAGTGGCTTTGTCATTTCTGTGCAAGTTGTTTTTCCTCCACTCCACTGCTTGGCAACAGTGCGGTTTCCAGCAGGATATCGCATGCATGTTTTGCGTTGATGCTTTGTCACAGGCATGACCAGTCCTGGTCCTTCTGCACCGGGTATTTATGACACTGGAGCTTACAGACACACAGACATCTCCGAAGGATAGAATCTGAGCAAAGCAACAGCCTATTTCACTGCAAATTAGGGTAATCATGCTCCAGAGAGGCCTTGCTAATAACCCTCATAGAAACTATTAGGGTGGCACCTGAATTACATGAATACGGCAATGTCAGTAATATGCCACCTTTACGGCTGTGAAAATTTTAACTAGCCATATCAAAAATAATTCATGTCTAATCAGTAACTGCAGAAACAGCTTTGATGAGAAATTGGAGGTAGTCTATTAGACCAATTATATTATTTTTTGTGTTGGAATTAAAACATATTGAACAATGAAACCGGTGAATCATTTCAACAATTTCAAAGTTGTTGAGCCAAACATGTTTTTGAATAGCTGAACAGAAGTCAAACTGCGCTTTCTTTCCGAGGCAAAAGTATCGATCGATCCTCATAATTGTGCATGTGTTGGAATTAAAACATATTGAACAATGAAACCGGTGAATCATTTCAACAATTTCAAAGTTGTTGAGCCAAACATGTTTTTGAATAGCTGAACAGAAGTCAAACTGCGCTTTCTTTCCGAGGCAAAAGTATCGATCGGTCCTCATAATTGTGCATGGAAATCCATCATGTTTTTGTCAAACCTGAGGCTGAGCATCCATTCAAAGCAGCACCCAAATCATTAATTTGAGGTTACCAGCTTTCTTTTGTTCTTACGTACACCTAAACCATTTCCTATATTTAACTATGCTTTTGATGTGAAGTGCAGCGCCCACTTGAAAGGCAACTCGTGTCTCTGCCAGGGATATTTTTGCCATTGTACCATGCTGGATATTCTTTCCAGTGGCTTGGTGAGAGGAGAGCTTGGTGCGGGGAATATTAACCACAGAATAAACAAGAATACTAAGGAATGATCTTTGCTGATAAAAAAATCAAGCTAATTACAGGTTCCCCCCATCACTTCTATACTTGACATGTTGAGAGTTCTCTTTGTCAACCAGTCTTTTTGTTTTGCATGTTTTCAATAAGGAAGAAGATTTTCTTACTATCGGCACATAGTGATTCCTGAATGACTCCCTTCCTACCTCTCAGGATACCTTTTAAATACATGATCTGTCTTTGGCTACTGCTCGCCACCTGACTCGTACTCGTAAGAGGGAGCACATAACTCTTATCCTATTCTTTATTGGCCCCTTAATTTTAGAGTTCTTTTAAGAGTCTGTTATTTGTTTCCCAATCTTGAAATGGCCTCACCCCACCTTACCTCTCTGAGTTCCTGCCTTAGGTCAGCGTACCAGACGCTATCAGAGTTACCGAGGGCTCAGGAAAGGCTTAGACAGGGTCATGCGTTTGGAATGACCGCTAAATGTTAGGGAAGGGACCTCGTTGCCAATTCTTAATCTTTGGATTTTGACTCAATCAGCATGAGACATGCTTTTGTTTTTAATGCTATTGTATTTTTCTTTATAGTTTACCTCTGCTTTTTGTCATGTCACTTATTTTTCCATGTACAGCACTATTTATGCAGCGATGGTTGTTTATAGTGCACTTGAGTTTGATCTAATTCCAACTGCTAAATAAAAGTTTGGTAGAAGGTGATAGGCATAGAATGCTTCATTGACAATATTTTAGATGTAATCTTTTCTTCATCTCCATGGGTGCTAATAGCAGTACTCCCCTAACACCTACAACCTTTTTTTTTGTCTGTCCGAACAAGGAACTAGTAGTTTGCTTGCTTCATTGAATATGTTCATTATTAGACATCATGTTATTGACAGCTGTCTGACAAGTAATAAAGGACTAGTTGGATCTAATGTTGATGAAGACAAACTGGGTTACTATGACTGGCTTCACTTTGAAAGGAGTACATCCTGTGAAGTAGAAAAATAATCGAAGCATTTTCATGAACTGAAAACTGGCAGATCTGCACAGCTGCACCAGCTCATACAAAACTATGGTAGGCCTATTTGCGCGTTCCCTTTTACATCTCCAGCGAACACCATTTTTCCGTGAGGTCAACCTTTAGATGTTCAGTATGTCTCATGCATGCATGCAAATGACGAGCTATTTGATCTGAGAACAAGTATCTCAACTGCTGGTAGGTTGCAGGTATCGCATTTAAACCTGTGTTACCCAAAAGAACATAACACTTAATGAAGTGGAAATGTCTGGTCTGGTCTTCATTTGCCTCCCTTCAGTTTTTTTTTTTTTCTAGACGGCAACAAAAATCATCCATTATTGGTGTTGTTGCTTTCACCCAATTATAAGCCAGATAATTGCGCGTGTGTGGGTGCGTGTGCTCTCACAGGTGGGGAGTAGACCCAGCCTTGAGTATAAAAGGGCTGCTTGCGCCGTTACATTGGCGCCCCCCAGCGTTCAGGTTATCAATTGTTCACTCAACGAGACTCCTTAAAATAGTAGCACGTAATAATAATAATAATAATAATAATAAGAATAATAATAATAATAATAATAATAATAATAATAATAATTAATAATAATAACAAATTGTTATTAAAATAATAATAATGATGATGATTGATGATGATGATAATAATAATAACAATAAGACAATAACAGCCACATCTGATTTGAAAATAGTTACGGAATATTTATTAAAAAAGCTGTAGCTAACAAGAATGAACTGGTATCAGTCTCTCCTATGAAGTGACGTAGTTTAAAAACCCTTATGAGGAGAGGAGTGAAAGAAAAACGGCGCACATATTCCAAATTAACCCAAACATTCAGTACGGACATGTTTACTTTGTTTATTTATGTATCTTATCTATTTTTAGTCTTACCTGCGTGCGACACTTCGTTTTATCCACATGTTCTCCTTCTCAGATGCCGAATCAGTCCACCGGGTATCCTCCCATTTAGATTGAACGCGTTCAATCAAAGTCGACAGTGCTTAATGCCACTCAAGTGACCGACTTTTCTCCATCTAACGGTGACGCCAACATCATTTAAGACATATCCACTGAGGTGGCGCACGTATAATTCCTTCAGCGATGCCAGGAAAAAAAAACTCTAACTTAATCTACTTGGTAATAATCTTCAGAGTAGACGGGATGAAAAAAATGTGAGGGGGTTAATGGGCGCGTGTAGGTGGGCAGGTGAACCGGAAGCCAAAAAAGGAACCCTCAAACTTTGCCTTCATTTTTTCTCAAGGCGAACAAGACTATGAGAGAAAAAAAAAACAGAAGCTGTAGAAGGCATCTTCGTCTGCTCTCTCTCCTACATCGTAGTCAGGCTGATCAGCGTCCAGAAATGTTGACATACAGCTGGAGAGAAGTCGTGTCGAGTTAGAGGATCCAGCATCTCTAACGAGGAGGTAACATCTCTGCTTGGGGTGATATCACTGGTTGAGAGGTAGGGAAAGAAATAAAGGCTAGTGGGGGAAAAAAGGAGATAAGAAAGAAATATTGTGGAGGGATGACGAAGGAGATGGTTGCGGTAGTTTGCGTGAAGTTGGAGCGAGAAAGAGGATGCGAGCGTGTCGATCAGTGGCGAAATGGAGCGAGATAGGAGGGAGGGTGTGAGAGAGAGACACACACACAGAGGGAGGGAGGGAGGGAGAGAGAGAAAGGCAGTTCCGTCTCCTCCCGCCGCTCGTCTTCTCTGCCGCTGACAAACGAGCTGCCTGCTGAGGCTCGCGCTTTCCTGACGTCATTTTAAAGCCGAATATGTCATGCGCCTGAGCCTGTCACGTCAACATGGTACATGAGGGACGTTTCCTGAAACCCTGGGGCCCCCAATTAAGGAGGACAATGAACACCCCTCCTAAAAAAGAAAGAACCTGCAAGATGGATAAGCAAATTGAACAATTGTCATAAATGCCTGCTAGGTAAACAAGCCTGCACCATTATTAATTAACCTTAAGGTTATCATTGCAGTATCCAAAGTAGTGCCTTTGTTTTGTTTTTGATTTTGGCCAATGTCCGCCATCTCTCGGGGCCCCCTTCAGCAATAGGCTCGATGCACGCAATATTTCTGTGTGCAGTTTAAGTAGACTTTCAGTTGGCATGTAAACGCATATATAATAAAATCAAGTGTGTTGAAACTCAAAACAGAGTCGATGCTGGACATAGCGGCAGACCAGAGTGTTGGCTGGAAGAGCTGTCTCCTTGTCTTTGAAAAGTAATCGTATGTCTGTTTTCCCACTGTTTTTACCTTAATGTACTTGACCCTTATGTACCATTTACAGTTGTTGTAGCAGTAGTTAGTGGCAAGGGTTAAGGTTATTCAAGTTTTATTTTATTTATTTAAGTGTAGTTTTAAACACTTTATTGTTTATTAAACACTTTTTTGCACATTTTTTGTGAAGATTTTAAAGACAAGCTGACTTTCAGAGACATTCTTATTTACTAACTAACTACTTAAACACTTTTGTAAACATTTTCACTAAAGTCTCGAAGTAAAAAAAAACCTTCCGTGATGAAGCGCAAGTCTGATATGTTGACACAGACAGTGCGGTAGGCTGAGCTTAATTGTAGTTAGAACTGCTAAGCCAATCAGCTGCAAGGACACAGCTCAACTTGTTCCCATTGGCCATTCGTGTCAATTGGTCAGACAAAGCTGCGCGCTCCAAGTGACGCCGAATGTCGCTTATTAAGGAGGATTTTTTTGCACTTGCCTGTCTTGTTGCCTGTCTTGTGTGCTTCATTCCTGCACATGGCGATGTGAATGTGTGTGTGAGTGTGACATAAAAGAATAAAATAAAAAAAAATCCGCGACACACCGAATCTGTCCGCAATATTTGTTTAGAAAAAAAATCCGCGATAGAGAGAGGCCGCGATAGGTGAAGCGCAAAGTAGCGAGGGATTACTGTACTCATTGTCGTCTCCTGAGTTTAAATTCAACTCACACACTGCTGTATATTTGTGTTACACAGAGTGCATGCACATAGACTAAACATGTGCTGGCATGCAAGTACAGATGTCAAAGAAAAAGGGGCATGCAAATCGTGCCGCGCCGCTTGAGTTTGGGTGAGAGGTCAGTGCCTTGCTCAAGGGCACTTTTAATAGTCATCAGGAATTTCATCTCTCTCCCTGATATCATTTTGTCTGCAGCAGGATACAAACAGTGACCCTCTAATTCCACAGCCCGAATCATTCCAAATGAGCTATTGCACATTTATTTATTTATTTATTGTTTATTTGTTAGTTAGTCAGTTAGTTAGTTAGTTAGTTAGTTAGTTATTTTAGCCTCCTCTCGTAAACAACCTCTCTGTGGTTGCCAGAGGATGAAAGAAAACTCTCAAATTCTGGTTGAGTTAAAACACAATGACAGTAAAGCATAAGTAGCCAGATAATTGAATACCTACCCAGTGGCAACACTGGATACAAAAATTCCATCAAACTTCATCTGGCCCAAAAGCTTAATGTACACAGAACAGACAAGAAGTGAAAATGTCAAAATCTGATGTTATTCTCTAACTGATTATTTTTGCGTTAAGCAAAACAAAGCTTGAGAAACACTTTGCTAAACTATCGCATTTGCTTTGTTTTTTTTTTACTCATTCACGAGGAGTGCCAGATGCCTAAAAATATTGGACCACGGTTCTTAACACTTCAATTTGTAATAAATGAGTGTCTAGAGGGCTACATGCTGGATGAGTGGTTTGCACATTAGCCTCAAATTCCAGAGGTAACTCTAGAACACGCAAAACACTAGAACATGCAATCTCCGCAAAAAGGTCTGCACCCTGACCTCCTCAAATGTCATGCAATGTCCCATTAAATTCAGCAGATGCTGCTATTTTTTTTTTTCATAGTCAATAAAGAGCAGTGATGTCTCACAGTGATGTAGTGCCGTTTTTCCCTTAGTGTGTCGATGTCAGCTCTCTGTTCTGACCCAGTGCCGTGGCAAAAACTGTCGGCCTACGGGAGGGCTATACTGAGCCCTGGTAAGATCGTTAGAAAAATGTCGCCTTGTGAGATGTGACGTGACCAGGAAATAAAAGTCAGAAAAATGCTGCTCATCTAGTACATTGCTGTGTGTGGCACCCAGCTAAAATTTGATTTCAGTTGTAACAGTTTAGGGCTTCGTTAGTGCAGTTTTCCTGCGAGGGCAGAACAATTTACGAGTGATGAGCACATCTTCATTACAGTTGTGAGGTTTTATAGTATAATAGCATTTCTATGCGCTTGATTACCAATTAAGACGCTAGAAATATATATATATATATATATATACACCAAATTGTACAATAGGAGTTATAACTTCCACATGCCACCTAGAACATTTCAAGACAGGCCCTATGTATAATTTATTAGGTTTTGTGCAAAAGCAAGGACGGACATAAGCATAAAAGTACTCAGGTTTAAAAATGCAATACATTTGCATCAAGTAAAGGCTAGAGCAGTCGTAACAGCTGAAGCAGGTGTGATGCATTCACCGGTTTGACGCTTTGACCCGGAGGTTGACAAGAGAGTCCGCCGCATTCTCTCTTGTTCTCACGCAAGAGTTGATCTTGTCATAGGTGATTTTTGTGTGCGTGTTTGTAAGGTAATGGATTCTGCCTACTGCTGACATCTTGTAGTACAGAGATGTCCAAAAGCCTCCGAGGTGACAGTTTAATGCTGCATTCATGTCACGCAGGCATATGTAGTAGAATAGGAAACCCTCCCAAGTTTAGTCCATTTCACTATAGCATTCTGTTGGTTATGATTACGAACTTCTTAAAATTCAACTCAGACGTTGCTTAGCATGATGTGATTGATCCTGATGTCTAAGTGTTCCCAAAGTCTGACATCACTACATATTCCGGGTTTTCTCCATGTTACTCTCTTTCTTGATGCGTTTTGTGTTCACTGAACTTGGCAGGCCTTTATTTTTAGCTATGGACCCACCAAAACCTGCACAAAGTCGTGACCTTTGAAGCAGCGGAGGCTTCAACCTGCGTACAAATTATTTCTTGCACTTTTGAGTCCCACACCGACATTAACGGCTGCCTCCTTCTCTCGCTGACTCAGCTTTATTGTGAGCAAACAGCCAGTAAACAAACTGTGAATATTACATTACATAATACTCATTATGTATTTAGTTTAAAAGCACAAAAGTGTCCATCTGGCTTTGACATGAGGCCTATGATCAGACTGCACATCTCTCATCTGGCCCAGCAATGCATAGTAATCTGCTGCAATTTTTTTGACCCAAAATACTGGACACAGTTGCATCTAATAAGATCAACTACCGAAAGTCATGTAAAAAATATGAGAGAAGTTTCTTCTGGGACGTTTTATATCTTGTTCAGCTCATTATTTTTTTATTGTTATACTTAAAAACTCAAAAAATGAAGACATGCAACATTGATCTTTGGACTACGTTCCAGTGAGAGGAGATGTGCTATTTTTTGTGTGCGTTTGGGGGTGGGGGGCTGTCACACACACCAGATCTTCTGCAAGAGCTCCAGTCAGTCCAATTATGCTTCCAGTATGAGCTTCATCCCGTCCTACCCTGAATTGAAAGGGAATGAGGGGAGCCGCTTCATCTCGTTATTGTTCAATCCCACAACGGCACAAACACTCCTTTCTTAACTGTGCTCATCAATGAAAATACCAAAGCAAGAAAACTTTCCATCCACACAATTGGACTGAAATTTGTGCCAAACTTGCGCTGGGCAGAAGAATAAATATCAGGTTAGGCTTCAGTTCCCCTGTGAACCTGAACAGGATAAGCGATAGGAGACAGACGGATGGATGCACCAGTGGAACCCACTCGCGTTTTCCAATTTAAAATGAACTTCCTTTGGACTGTGAAGTGATGAAATTTCCATTTATTTATTTTCTGTGATTATCAAAGTGACGATGGTCATAGATTTTGCCAGATTAAATGCTGCTTTTTCTGAGACTGACTTTTTTAAACATGTTTTTTAAGGGGGGGGGGGCAACAACCAACCATATTACTGTAATCATTGCTTGCTTGCGTGATGAAATACATAGTAGACGTTGGCACCTTTTACATTAAATGCCCTTCAGGTTTTCAATTTACAATTTGAAGTTGGTGTGGGGTGTCATACCTTTAAATATAAAACCCTCAAATAGATGCAACTTTAAGGGGTTTTGTAACCAAGATAAGTTCAAATTTTGCCTTTGGGTTGGGAGTTAAAGCACTAGAATTAGAATTACAGCTTCAAATCAGGAGCTCACCAGTGACACCAAAAGCGTCATTGGTAATCATTGTTTCTGCATCTTAACCACCAATGATGGAATAACTTTTCAACTTGTAAGAATGTTAAAGATGGACTTTAAAATGCCAGGTGATGTGCTAGTAAGCTAGAAAGCTGCTCACTAATGTCAAAGGCAAGTTTGTTAAACTTGAGATCAAACACAACTGTTTATATCATATAGTCTTTTTTGGTTCACTTTTTGTATTGGGGAACTATATTTATGAAATTCCCCAAATTCTATGGTTGTTTAGCAGCCTTGGAGGGTTTGCTTCATACCGATTCATTTCTGTGTGAGTATCTGCGAAGAAATACTCTCGGGCTCCACAGGAGATGAAAGCTATCATTCGCTTTCTCTCCATCACTTCCTCCTTTTCTTCCCTTCTCATTCACACTCTCTCCTCCTCTCCAATGTTTTGCCTCCATCTATTGAATGACTGGCAAAAACCGGCAGTGCAGTACAATGTGACCAGGCTTATTTTAGCCCCAGTGACACGGTCACAGGTTGTCATGCATGTCTACGTGTGTGACAGCAACTCACTTCAGCTCGCATGGACGCAAACGCAGCACGCGGTAGCAAACATCTGTTGTGTAAGTCATTAACACCCCACCATGGCAGTGCGAATTAAAAGGATGAGGGATTTGAGAAGAGCTCTGTATCTGCTAAACTCAAGTGAGTCACTCGCTGCAGAATTTTGGGTGTAGTTTGTAGTGTTAAGCAGAATCTGGTACTATAAGGGGAATAATGTGCTATACATCACTAATTTAAAATTAGAAGTAGTCGTCATTGCAGTATTTATCAGGAGTATCACAAGTTCCCCCTCACTTTTTCAGCACCCATGCCTTATAGCGTTGCAGGCTATGTCAAATGTTACTTTTTTGTGTATATCGCAGGCCACTGAAAATGGACGATGGGCTGTACATGGCATCTAGGCCTTAGTTTGGACCCACTGTTATAAAGTCAACTTTAATAAATCTTATCCAAGATTATTATTGGAAGATTATCCCATGCAGTTTTTAGACTTGAATTCATGAATGCCTTTGATGTTGTTATGAGGAACATAACTTCTTACGCGTTTTTCTTTGTAAGGATTTAGGTGGTTAGGAATCGTCCTCCTACTGCAGATGGCGTTCCCTTGTGTGGAGCAAATCAGAAAATACTTTATTTAATTCAATTTAATGTCACTGAGTAGTGTGCACGTTCTTTTTGTTAAGGGGCCTTTTACGCCTTGATTGAATTAATAACTAATTAGACATCCAGATCATGAACACCATTTATTCTTATGCAGATCTAGGTGACACAGTTTGTTGACAGTTAATAAATCAGGTAATAGTATCGTTCACATTCTAGTCCAGAATAATTAGTTTAAGACCAAACTAAATTGTTGTAGATACAACACTAAGGGCGCCAGTTTCATGGCCGATGCAAGTCTGGCACAAGGCACGATCTGGACAGAGGCCAGCAAGACTTTGTTTTGGTATTTCGCACAACAGCATGGCCCTGTCATTTTGCACTGGAGAAACTGATTCGCTAGAATCAATACAGGAGGTGTGCTCAAAGTATGTTTATAAGAAAGTGCAAGCAGGCCAACGTGTAAAGTTGGACAGGGGTATCATATATTGGTGGAATGGAAACTTGGAGACTGCTTTCTACTCTGATTGCACATGTCCGTCTATACCCACACACCCCTATTTGCTCGACCTCGTGGGCGATGATCTGAACGATATATAATGATATAATAATAACAATAATTGTTTCTGCAATGATTCAGAGGATTCGATGCAGGCAAGGCCATCGAGGCTTTTATCGGCATGAAAATCAGGATATGCCCGTTTTTATGCTCGAGCTCAATTGCGCTGTGTATAAATATGAAGCACTAAGAGTGTCGTTTCCAGCTGGAAGCAGGAATGTTCTGTTAATCTACAACCAGAAGCCATCTTAGTATGGGGGAAAATATAAGAGATACTTCAAATTTAATATTGTTTATTCTGTGGGGAAAAGAAATCCCTGTTTTAACAGAAGGTACGGTATCTGTTATCTCTGAACTTCCAATTAGAAATCTGTTGTATGCTGACAAGACAATTCAACTTTTTTTTTTTGTATTGTAGTCCCATCTTAATTTTAAACGTGATAGCGTTGGAACATAACAGTCGAGATGAAATCACAGCAGGGCCTGCATGAGGGTACTTTTTATACTTTTGAAGCAATTCCCAACAGATTGTTTGTTATTTGATATGGGGTGTCATACTGAGTAATGGGAACTTATTAATTTTGTATTGGGTTACAAATTTTATGACGCATAAAATGCAATTACTCAATATCTAAAAAGCATGTAGACTACATTTCTACACGAGTCCCGTTCCACCACAATAAGCTTACTGTTTATCTCTGATACAACTCAGTCCATAAAAAGTGGATGTTGTAGCCATAGCAACAACATCAGTTTTGGATGAATATTACAGAGGCAGCTGGGCCGAATATACTACTGTAACTTGAAGGATCTTTTTTTATTTTTTTACTTACAACAAGAAGTCATTGAGGAAACATAGGTCAGTTTTTTATTAGTGACAATTTATTTCTAGCTCGAAAAAAATACAGAAGACTTCACAAAGAAAGCAAATGACATGACCACTATGTTTAATAATTAAAACTAATGTTAATTCTCTGAATTGTTACTAAAGGAATTTAACCAAACATTGTGCTCAATGTCCGGTCTTGTTTTAATCCAGTGTGCTGACTGTACCTAAGGCAACATTTCTTTTTAAAAGGGATATTTCCATTTGAACTGTTTTAACATGTTAAAGATCCTTCCTTCTTGCTTTATATTAGAGCAGGCAATATAACCTGCATCATCTTCTGCCCACTCACTCACCTTTAAGAGACCCAGTTTTGTTGATTCAGTGACAGTTGAATAAAGTAGACTCCTTCATAATAAAGAGATTTTTTTATATTCCCCCTAGGCTGTCTCGCTTGCCTTCAAAGTCATAATGCTTGTTTTTCCTTTCATCATGTATTCCATCTGAGATGCAACTCCCTCTTGGTATAAGAAATCATATAAATATAACTAAAACCACAAATCCTGTCATCTCTTTACAAAAGACCCTTGTCAGCCCTGTTAGTTCCCGTGATTTTCTTTCATTTTATTCATGCAGTTAACAGGACGTCACCTAAATTGGGCATTCCGTCCATCTGTTTTGAGGAGGATATATTATATAATCTAATATATATATATATATATATATATATATATATATATATATATATATATATATATATATATACATACACACTATTACTTTCAGCCAACAACACCGTTATGCTTGTTATAATTGTTTTTGAGAGTGAGTGGTAATACCAGTAAGAGTTAAGATTCTACTCACCATCTCATTGTCGTCAGCCTTATTAAATTCAGTATTATTAACTTTGGTTAGCACAGGTATTATTGTACACATTTTATCCCTCTGGAGAACATGTGCACATTAGAAAATCAAAGGAATTGAATGTGAGGAGTGAGCACGCAGGCATTTGGTGAAGATTAAAGCCAACCGTAAAAAGTTAGTAGGTATGATGATGGGTGTCGAGCCTTAAACAATCTCTCGTGGCTCTGAGGAACATTTGGAAAGTGTAGAGCATTTTCATGTTTTTCACATGCTAACAGTGTTGGTGTGTGAGATTTTACTGCTTCACTTTTGTTCTGAGGACAACTTTTGTTTTGATTCATTTTTTTATATATTTTTCCCAAGCCAGTTGATTCCCTCGGCCTATGAATTATTACCTCTGTCAAGTAGATTTTCTTTGCCCTGGGTTTGTTTTTGTAATATTTTTGATAAATCAACCTTTTTTTATGGAGGCTTGGCTTTCTTGCAAGAAAGATACTTTTAAATTTGTGTGAGAATACCACACAATTGAGAAGGCCACAAAAATAAATCACAGTAGCCATGGGCAAAATGTCAGAATTTGATCAAGTTTTACTCAGTTGCAACCAAATTAACAAAGTCAAAATCTGTAATGTGAAGGCAAGTTTAACAATTTCAGCTAAAATGCCAACAATTGTCAAATTCAGTTTACATTTAGTTTTGTTCTGCTTTGCTAAAGCACTGCCGGCAGCGCTAATGAATGCCATGCAATTACTTTTTTTTTGTAATAGAATTAGTATATGTCTGTTGACATGTTGAAGTCCAGCATGTTTTCTCAATGGATAAACATTAAATCAAACACTCCTTTTCTTGTCTTTTTTTCCTTGAAACATGACTCTATTGAGAACGTGTGATCACAAAACATCGTCTTTTAATTGTGGGCTTTTGTACTTGATTTTTAAAAATACTGAAAAGGCTTGAATGCACACAGCGTCCAATTTCATCCTTAAATCAATTTATGAGCAATTTTGAGTTGGTATGAAAATGCTTGATGCACTCTTGATTGAACAACACTAATGTGCAGTGTTTTGGGAAATTAAAAGCTCAACATTACGTTTGTTGACTTCTCGGATATATCCGTTTAGAGAATTCTCAGTCCCTAAATTGGTAGTCCATATTCCATTTATCACATACAATATTTAGAAAGTTATTCAAAGCCATTTAGGGTAGCTCATTTGACATGATTTGTGCGACATGATTTGTCTGTTAGCAAATGAATTGTGAGTAAGTGTGAGGGAGTCGGCTGTTAGAGGCTGAGCTTGGACTCACAACACTGATTAAATGTCATCCGGCTCTTTTAAACTCGGAACTCATATGTAAGAGTCCGACTGGAATCAGGATGCATAATGGATGAATATGTGTGTACTCGCTGCTTTATTGTATTCTATAATAATCCTCACAAAAGGGACTACTACCGTAATTTTCGCACTGTTAGGCGCACCTAAAATTTACTCAAAAAACCACAGTGCGCCTTATAATGCAGAGCGCCTTATACATGGATCAATTGATGAATTTGTTGATCCATACTGGTTGTACACGGCGCTCTGCCAAAATGTTTCAGTACATTTTAGTACGACTAGTAAATTACAAGTTCGCATCGCTTCCCAGCGTTAGGGCAACCGTGGTCAGGGGGCGTCACTGAATAGCAGTTGTACCCGTGAGGCTATTTCATTACAAAATAGGCTGTTTCGTTAATGTTTCGAGTACGTTTACGTATCAATATGCAATGGAATCATAAATAAGCAGCACCAATGTGGCTCATGGGAGTCTGCGAGCTGGGGCTCATGGGGGTTTGCGGGTGGCTAATGCTATAATGATAGCTGCTATGCGCACGAGGCTCTTCAAAATAGGCTGCTCCGTTAATGTTTCGAGTAAAGTTACGGATCGATATGGAAGGGAAACATAAGTAAGCGGTACCAATGTGTTAGATTGAACTATAGTCGGTTCTGATCACTTTTGTAGGAGATAGTTTGAGAAACGCGATTGTTTACTGAGGTGCTCATTGGTTATTGGTTATTGCACAATTTTTGTATATAAAGTTTGACTGAATAACTCATTGACTGGTTTATCGTGATACAAATCAAATTAAAGGAAGTTTATGACCATAAAAAAATGAGTGGCGTTGCTGGACCAAGAAGCCAAAGCATATCACTTTCAAACAGAAAGGGAGTTGGACTTGACCTCACTGACTCGGTTGACATTCCCTTTAGCACAGCATCATCCAGTGGATGCATACCACAACCCTAGTCAACCTCAGTTTGATGCGGTATAGCTTCTATTTTATGCGGCTTTTAATCCGGCGCGCCCTATAAATGAAATCATTTCTAAAATAAAAAAAAAATCAATGAGGGTGCACCTTATAATCCAGTGCGCCTTATAGTGCGAAAAATACGCTATGTCTATATTTTTGGGTTAGTGCCAAGGCCCGCTCAGTGAGAGCCTTTTAGTTAGTAAGGAAAGGTTGTTTCAATAAATCTTCAACGTGGTTACATGCACATGTACATATGTATGGAAACCCATGAAAGTGTTTTTATGCTGCCGCTTGCTACTTCGTTCAGAAAGCCTGACACAAGAGCAAAGCGGCAGTATTGATTCGTTGATTTATGGTATTTATTTTTGGCTCCTGGGCTACCTCACACTTAAACTCACAGCAACATTTAGTATTTGCAAACTTACTGTATCTGGAGGGTATCTTTTTTTTCTTGTGCAGCAATGGTTGTCGAAGCACTACTTCTGAATGGAAACATTACTTTGTACTATGAATGAATGATGCGGGGCACAGTACTCTATGAATGCACTGGTAGTTGAGGTTGCACCAATTGGAGTTTGGTAAAAGGTTTGGTGTAAAATAGGCTCCAAACATCAAACAAGCAAAAAATTTGCCAGAAAACACGACATGTCAGATTAGCATACATACGTGCATGCATGGATCTGTAATGCATTTGAGTCAATCTTTTAGTGCTCTTTTACCAGAACAGTGAATTTAGATATCACCAGAATGGTTTGTTGCCATATGCTAGGTAGTTGGGATCAAAAATTAAAGCGGTTCCACGTTCTAAGAATATTTTAATTATTCTACATGCAGGGTTTGTTTCATTTTATATTTTTGACAAAAAATAAAACATACAGTAGATGTGTGAGGTCTGAGTTAACGTGTATATTTTTTCATATTACGGAAATTAATAGTGAGGGTTTAAAATGAAAGGACAGAGAAAAATAAAATCATCCTACACACTGTTACTTTGTGGTGTTCTTATGGTAACAGTTTGCACTCTGGGAAAAATTAAGTTCTAAAATAATTGATCTTAATGATGTTTTTTTTAGGGTCATGCAGACAGGGGGGTTAGTGGCTTGCACATTGGCCTCATACCATTTTTATGCTCTTGCTATGAGTCTATTATCCCAGTGCATATTTCTCACCTCATATCATTTTTTTTTTCTTCAAAAAGCAAATTATGGAATCGACGTCAGGAGCTTAGTATTTAGGCACGTCCGGCTTGAAATGTTGCACGTTGCAATACTTCACTCCAGATCTGTGCTGTGCTTTGTCATTGGCTTGAATCACACAAAGACAGGCGGATGAATCAGTCAGATTTTGAGCTGCGTCAGCTCAGCGGTGCCCGTGGAAGAAAGAAAGTTTTGAAGTGAGGAGCTGTCCTTGAAGGAATGTTCAATTGGTACTGATGGTGGTGGGCTGGATTCTAACAAAATAGCTCAGTATCCAGGATGGAGACAACAATGGCAACTATTGATATGTAGCAAAGAGAAATGATTCGATATGACATAATGACAAAACAATAACATGATATAAATCTAAATTGTGGTAACTGATGCCTGATCATTTTCCCCTAACTCTATCCCAAGGCAAAAATAACCTATTGTGGCTTCCTCTATTATTATCCCTTTTAGGGCACAATATAGGAGTCACAAAGCCATTATGTTATGCTTGTTGTTGACAACACCAGAGAATGCTCAAGGACGATTGACTCAACTAGCGATGTCAGTCTTGCAGAGGAGCTGTAAAGACAAGAAATTCTTGAAATAAAGTGCTGTCATTCAGGCAGCTCTAACCTGGAAGCACAGCGCGTGGGAGCACAGGAGTCATCACTATGGAAACAAGGATAACACTGACAGAGGCATTCATGACAAACTGTGGTGCTGAGGGAACAATGGTTGATGATGGGAGGAATGTGATTGTCACCCTGTCCCGAAAATGTTGTGATCAATATGTAGACACAATTCAATCGAGGTGTAGGGTAAAAATGAAACCATAAATGAGCCTTACTAAGATGTAGATCATTCATTATTTTAAACAAACACAGACTAAAACAAACAACCTATTTTCCCAATTTATTATTTCTATTGTTTTTATATTATTATTATTATTATTATTATTATTATTATTATTATTATTATTATTATTATTATTATTATTATTATATTAAAAATGGGAGCCTCACCATGTTTAACCGGCAGGATTCCCTTGCATTCACCTGCATTGAGGTTGAGTTACTTGGCTCATTTGACAAGGACACATGAACAAATGATAAACTGATTCACATTGAGAGCACAATTTCATGAAAAGCGCATAGGAAAACATGTCACAAGCCAGTCCTACCTATAAGAGGGCTCCATGCAATACACAGGAGAGCAAACAGAGTGTAGCTAAGTGTAGATAAAAACACACACACACACATTCACTGGCCCCACAAAACATGCATTTTACCTTATAGCTCCATCTGCTGTTTTGTGTGGGACATTGCCCCACTTGCCTTTCAGTGCAATCACAATCGGAGTCTTTCCAATCAACAGCAGGCTTCAAACATCCTTCACACACACACACACACACACACACACACACACACACACACACACATGCACGCACGCACATACTTGGATCAAATCCTGTCCCTTTTTGAAGCGATTTGAGGTAGATTACCCACAGTTTCCTTACAGATGATGACACCACTCACAACTGCAGCGCAGAGGTTGAATCATGACGATTGGAAACCCAGCAAAGCCAATATCACACATGGTTGACTTTGGCATTAACAAGAGCGAGGTATCTACAAAGAGCGAGGGAGGCAGCGAAGGCTGCAGATAAACGGATTAAATGTACAGAACATGGCACTGGCTCTTCCTGAATACAACCCACATGGACTGATATACTGTACACGGGCTCTTCTAGTACATGAAAGAACCATCAGTCAATTATCATGTATATTTATGCAGCACCCTCATTCAGCCAGTGCGCTGCCTCTCATTTCATGAAGTCATGCTTGTACTGGAAAATAGCGGAGTGCACTTTATAGATTTCTGGCAGTGGGGAGGAGGGGGTGTACTAAACTATAAACACAAATAGCCAAATATGAGAATAAATAAATGAGATTTTACCCAGATCATTGAAAAAACTTAATTTCTATTATCTTCATTAGTTTCTTATCTTGCATTTCATTTTGCTTTTTGTGCTTGCTGAAAGTATGGGGCAATGTAATGGATTGTTGGGACATTCTCTGTCGTACTTGGAACTACAATAACTTGTTTTTACACGCTTTAAATCGACACGATCGCATAGTCTTGATCTACCGTGCAAATTAAATGTATTTATCACAAGGCTACTCCAGCAGAATGCTGTAAATCACAATACAGCTCAACGATGAATTGTTGACCAGACAACTACAGTAGTTTTCCTCTTCCCGTCAATTTTTATTAGTTTTTTTTATTCAACTGTTATTTGTCCTGGTAAGGCAATATAGAACAATTTCTCGTCTTCAGTGGTCACCTCGCAGTACACTAAAGAGTAAGAAATTGTGCAATAAACACAATTTGACATTTGGAAGAGCCCCTTAAAGCTTATGCAGCTCAAATGCTATCACGCATGTAAGCCATCAGGCAATACCACAGCGCAAGCATTGTTTGCCACAGGCGGAACAATAGCGATAAATGCTTGTATCCCGCCAGCATATTACGAAGACCTTAATAGGTTGCACTTGCTTTCATCTGCAATTGAAAGGATTTCCCTCAACATAATAATTTGCCTTTTCTGTCCTCTGCTTTGTTGCTTCTTGTGGGTGATTCAGTTCACATTCAGCAGTCAGGATTTTGAGGGAGTACTCGATCGGGGTTGTGTTATTTATTTGAGCTTGTCTTGCCACTCATCTCTACACCTATTTTTCTCGTTAGTACTCCCCTGCGTCTGCGGGCTGTGGCACTGCCAGTGACATGAGGGTCGCAAATCCAATAAAATTCATCACAGGCTCAAATCAGATTAGTTTAATCCAGTCTTGGGCATTAGAGAGAGCCACTTCTGTGGGAAAATAAAAGCCTTAACCTCTACCTATTCGATAATATTGATCAGACCAAGCTTTTTTCTGTTTTCTTCAAATTTTAATCGCGAAAAGCGGAAGACTTAAATTTGTGAAACTCATTTGATTCTGCCCATGTTGTGCTAATGTTCCTATCAAATAGCTTCTCCATTTGGACTTGAGTCCCAGAATGAATTTTCCTTGACGATTGAGAATCCACTGTTGTCAGCGACAGAGTATTCCACGATCATCAAACTTAATTTAGGAAACGATTCTGTGTGAATGATGTGTTCCTTCCAATTCTTTGATAAGCACTCTCCCCTTGCACATCAACCTTTAACACCGACATTAGTTTAATCCACCTTTTATATAAAGTTTCTCTTTTTATTGCTCACTTCAAGCCCTCGCTATGGGGTCTAATTAATCATGAATGTATTGATTTAAGATCAGTTGGCTCTTTATGGCTCCAATTTGTTAAGATGTTTGAGAGCCTTATAGAGCTTACCCGGAATCTTTGCCATCTTGCCATCACCTTTCAATCCGCACTCGTGATATATTCCTCATGCTTCATGACAACTGATTTGAATGATTTATTATCTTCTTCAGTTGCACATTGTCTTAGTCTGCCTGCCGACATACAGCACAGAATACCAGAGGAGTGTGCCGCTTTCCTGATTTGAGAGCCACTTCCACTGAATACATTTGCACATATTGCTAATTGGCGGAAAACTTAACAGCGTTTGTATCACGTTTGCTTCCCAGTGGGCTTTTGATCATTCCTCAGCGCAAGAAAGACAAACGATTAGATGTCATGCTGGAGACATGCAAGGACACTCGCATCGCCACCAGCAGCCAAGTAGCAGCCAGCCTGGCGTGTCCTCACATTTGTTTTGTCCTTTTTCTGTCCGCTAAATCCACTCGAAGATGACCCCGGGGCTCCCTTTGTATTTCTCTCACATGGGGTCTACTTGTCCGAATGGCAACGAACATACGGTAATGATGCCGAGACAGGGTGGACAGACAGCTGCGAGTTACAAAGCAGATGGAGTGATGTACCCTTTTCTGAGCTGAATGTCATTGCCTGGCATTTCCTACTATGCCTTGTGGGTAAGACTGCAGAAATGGCCTTAAGCAGAATGGAAAGGCCCATTTCGGTGCAGAAACGTTCATTTTGTGATGTAGAAGGAGATTTATATAAAGAAATTACAGAGATAAAAAAAGTGTGGTCATACGGCGCCTTGGTGCAATAAACTAACAGAACTGGTAAACATTGAAATTGTCTTGCTTCCTTGCCTATACAAAAACAGTACTTACGGAAAATGAAAAAAAAAGTGTGGTCATACAGCACTTTGAGACTTCCTTGGTGCAAAAAACTAACAGAACTGGTAAACATTTAAATTGTCATGCTTCGCTCCCTATACAAAAACAGAGACTTCCCTGGTGCAATAAACTAACAACTGGTAAACATTTAAATTGACTTGCTCCTAATTTCTGCGTGGGTTTCCCCAGGGTGCCTTGGTTTTGTCCCACATTCCAAATACATGCATGATGGGCCCATTGAGCTCTCCAAATTTCCCGTACTAGTGAAAATTAATGGTTGTTCGTCTATATGTGCCCTGAGATAGGCTGGCAACCAGTTCAGGGTGTACCCCGCCTACTGCCCAAAAGAGTGCTGGGATAGGCTCCAGCACACTCGCAACCCTCGAGAAACGATTCAGAAGATGGATGGATGCCTTTGGTAGTCGCCCCCACCACTAAATAGGGACCCCAGCTTTGAGGTCTTAGAATAAATCATGTTCTAGTCTGTTCTCTTTTATACCGAAAGGCCAAGTGGGAAGAGTGAGCTTTGCACTAACAAAATTGTTCTACGTGGAATGCTCACCAAAACACTAAATAGTGTTACCAGGAACAACTGGTGTGAGGTCCAAGCATCCCACCCCCAACCCCCTTCTTTAATTTGGAGTCTGCCGTTGGCGGTAGCAATAACTGTAGATTAGTAGTAGGGGGATTTCTCTCGGGAGAGGGACTACAGAGGAAATCTTTCCAGGCCATTCCTCGGCAAACGCTTTTCTTTCCAAATGCCAAAATGCTCCGCTTCATTGTCTTTGCAGCCCCCGTAATACCCCCAACAGCGGTGCTGCAGTTTTACGGCTCTTCTGAGGGACAATTTGTTTGTTGGGTCATGGTTTTATTTGTTGGTGCTCTGCGAAGGGTAGGGAAGGACATCAAATGAAAGCCATTAATCACCTCACAGGCCATAAGAGATAATTGTGAAGGGAGAGAGAGAAAGACATTGAAGTGTTCTGGAAAGGAGGTAAACGAGATAAATCACAAAGTGTGATGTTAAGCCTCTACATACAACTGCCTTGGCCTTCAGTCTTACTTGATTTACTTGTGCACACAAGTGAAATATGAGTTGGACCGTGGGACTGTTTGGATCAACAAATTGTGCAACTGATGAGGCTGTATTGTGTTTTAAAGGACAGAATAGAGCATTTAGGACAAATGTTTATTGACAAACTGTTGAATAAAAAATGAGAAAGTAATAGTTATGATTTATTGTCTGATGCGTGAGTGTAGTATGGATTTGTACGGTCGGCATTCCAGGGATTGATGTTGAAGAGACAAAGAATGTACTGTGTTCCCAATCTGGTGGATGCCTCAAGTGCAACTCAAATGATTTATGAAGTCATCAAGCAGCTATTCTTCTGCAACCTCTAATGAGCGAAATAGATTTACATAATTTCTCAATACAGCCGATGGCCACATCTTTTTATGTCTTTACAGTGAAATAAATGATTGATAAACACGACATATTTCAACGTCATTGCTTCAATATCACACAATAGAACGTTAGAGTTGAGAGCTGCGTCAAATGTCAAAAACATCTATTTTAAGCAATTATATGCAATAAATGGACTTCAAAGTGGCAACCCCAAATTTATGACAATGCCACAATGGCGTGAGTCCTACGCTATTCAGAGCCCTTGCTTTTAGAATAGTGTATAAAAAACCATATATTTTTATGTCATGCCTTAACAACAAACTGGACTGGACTGATCACACCCGCGCCATGTACAAAAAGGGCCAGAGTTCCTTCCACCTGCTGAGGAGACTGAGGTCCTTCGGCGTGTGCAGGGCTCTCCTCCCGACCTTCTATGAGTCTGTGGTGGCCTCAGCCATCCTCTATGGCTGTGGTCTGCTGGGCTGGGGGCAGTACTGACCGGGACAGGGGGATACTGAATAAGATGGTCAGAAGCGCGAGCTCTGTCCTGGGCTGTCCCCTGGACTCCATTGAGGTTGTGGGTGAGAGGAGGACGTTGATTAAGCTTAAATCCATCATGGACAACACCTCTAACCCCCTCCATGAGATTGTGCGGTCCCTGAGCAGCTCCTTTAGCGGCAGACTTTTGCACCCTCGGTGTAGGAAGGAACGGTTCCGCAGGTCCTTCATTCCCTCTGCTGTCAGACTTTACAACATGCGTGGCACCTGATAAAATGAATGTGTTTCGTCTCAACTAGCGGCATTTGTGTGTGTCCTTGTCTGTTATTTACCCTTTTTTGAAATTTTGGCACTTGTTTTATTCTTGCACTCGTATTATTCTTGCACTCATATGCGCTGCTGTGACAAGTGAATTTCCCGATGAATAAAGTTCTATCAATCAATCAATCAATCAATCAATCAATCAATCAATCGGTTTCACAGCATAATTAGAAGTCTTTAAGTGCTGCCAAACCTTTCCAACTGGATATGTAGAAATAATCTTAAAATATAACACTCTTGTGCAAAATAAATGTCAACTGTCACGGTTTGCTCCGGTAGTCCTTCTTTCTCAGGTTTCTCCTGTCATTCAAAATTAGACCTCAGTATTCTGTCATTTTATGACACTTATCTAAGTGTTTAATCATTTGTGAATGTTGACTCATTTGAGTGATGTACAGCCCATATAGCATGTATGTACATCACTCTTGGTGGTTTTTGTTTCATGGTCCTGTTTATTAACACAAATGGAAAGAGTTGACGTATATACTATTCAGACGATGGTGCCTATCAGGATAGTATATTAAAATTTGAAATCAGGAAATTGGACAAAGAATGGGTCAGTGATCTTTTTTCGTGATTAAGACTCCCAAATGACATTGTTAATTAATGCATTTTAATCTCGTACACAAAGCAGAGTCTAGCAAGGAGGGCGCTTGCTCCAGCATAGCGAAATTCTTCTTGGCCTGGAACTGTCAGATGCTCAGGGCATCATGAGCAGATGCGTTGAAAGAGTGAAAAAGCCACAAGCTGTCCTTCCACCTGTCCTTCTCACCTCTTCTTACAGACTGAATGACCCATGCTGCAAAATCTCTTCATACAAATGCTTGTTGACCCTCTGGTCCATGTTTGGTCATAGTTTAATTTGGATTTGCAATATATACTTAATGACACCAGTCATGAAACATTTCTGACACACCTTCTGTATACTCCATATATACACATATTATTAAAGGTCTTCTGCTGTCCAGTTAAATCCCTAAACTATCGTATTTTCCGCACCATAAAGTGCTTCGGATTAAAAAGCGCAGACTCAATTTCTGGGGCTCTTCTGTACTTAATCATAGGGCGCACCACATTACAGGGCACATGCATGCCATGGTTTACGATAAACAAAAAAATGAAACGATAGCAAGACAGTAAGATCGGTTGCACTTTATTCTGCTGTTTAACCATGTACTCTACTGTACTGTACTCACGTTATTATTAATCGCAAATCCACTAAAGTCCTCATCTTCTGTAAATGTACAGATTTTGAAATTTGGGCCATACAAAAGACGCGCTTTTGGTTTTTGAGAAAATTTAAGGCTTTTAAGTGCACCTTATGGTGCGGAAAATACTGCAGTTAATTGATGGAATGATTAAATTTTATTATAAAATAAGCTACCACACTTAAAAACTTAAAATTTACTCAAACAAACAGTGCGACTAATAATGCAGAGCGCCTTTTATATGGAACAATTGATGAATTTGTTGATCCATACTATTTGTCCACAGCGCTCTGCCAAAATGTTTCAGTACGCATCGCTTTCAGCATTATGGCAACCATAGTCAGGGGCGTCACCGAAGGAAGCGACTACTTGTCGATCGCATGACATTTAAAAAATAAAACATTCTTCCATCGCTTGATTGATATACAGATAAGCCTGTCAGGAGGCAATCATAGTGAACCGCACATGCGCAATAGACAGTGACCACACCCCCTCACCGAAGCAAGTTTGGCTGCACATAGACAAACTCAGCACCAAAGCTAACAAGCTAATCAACGCATTACGCATCAACGCACACACTCGCTTTTTTCTTTTAAACTAAAGAAAGTTTATGACCATCAGAAATGATTGGGGCTGCTGGACCAAGTAAGAAGCCAAACCGTATCACTTTCATACGGAAAGGGAGTTGGACTTTACCTCATTGACTGGGTTGACATTCCCTTTAGCACTGCACCATCTAGTGGATGCATACCGCAACTCTAGTCAACCCCAGTTTGATGCGGTAGCTTCTATTCTATGCGCCTTTTAATCCGGTGTGCCCTATACGTATATGAAATCATTTCTAAAATAAAAAATTCAATGAAGGTGTGCTTTATAATCCAATGCGCCTTATAGTGCAGAAAATACGGTAATTGATTAGCTAAAGCCTTTCTCATTGATGAGCTATTGCAAACAGTCCCATTGCATTGACTATTTGCTTGCATATGCATAGGCCTGCACACCCAATGGCTTATCTCAGGTGCTACTGAACAAAACATCATTATAAAGTGTTGTTTTGGCCACATGTTGATACACTGTTTACACTGTTTTGTTCTTTCACGTGTGGGGTCTCTTTTTGGTTACGATGTTAAAAATAGTTACCCTGCTCAACTCAAATTCTCCAAGTCACTTGTATTCCCCCCCAAACGTTTTTTAATAAAATTCCCATCTGCTGTTTTGAGAATAACCGGAAGCTGTGATTAAATATGTTCATTAGTGTCCCTGTGTGACTGAGTACCACCATGTCATTTCTGCACAGGTCAGGGAGGCCAAGAGCAATATTCATGAAAGAATAATAGCTGGCCTATGTTCATTTAAAAGGGGGCAGACATTATGATGTGCCCACTTTTGAATAGAATAGAGATTTTCTTTAAACAACTCAAGATCAGAGAAATATTTAAGGCTACATTCACATTAAGTTGTGGACAGCCACAGAAACCCTGTTACAGACCAGCATGGACAGAAATGGATGGTCATTGGACAATGCAGGGTGATGGGATTGTGGTGGATGACCAGGAAGATCATAAACCCCTTCAAAACACCACGATAGAAGACAAATTGATGAAACATTTCTCACTGGTTCAGTTTACTTAAAAAAGTTGGTAAAGTGAGTGCCTCCAGTTTTTTTTTTTTTTAATTTAAAGCTAAAAAAAAAGTTTTGTGTGGAGACAGTTTGGACTCTAATGTTCATCCATTTCTACACCATTTGACTACAATTGATCATGGGTGAACTTGAGCCTATACCATGAAAAAGGTGCTGTATTGTATTGTATTGTATTGCGAATGAGATCAGTGGAAAAAAATGTTCAGAATGTTGACCAGATGAGAGTTGGAACTTGCAACAGTGTTACGGAGTGTTGTATTTAAAATGTACTTTTAGTTTAACGTTAACATTTTTCAACATTGCAGTTCATTCAAATTATTTCTGGGCAGACTCTTGATGAAACCATATCAGTTTTCACTCCATCTACCTTAACCTTTGAATGATGGCATGGACAGGAACCTAGCGGCAGCAAACGTTTAAAGCTGCCTATGGGATATATCGCTATGGTGACCTTGTTGTGCAGCAAATCATCAGTGCAGAGGGTGTGGAGATGACACTTGATATTTCATTGTGACAAGAGGTCATGTGATTTATTTTGTGTGTTTTGACTCAAAGCTTATCCTAAATTTTGAGTAAAACCTCACTTTTTCTGTAAGTGACACTTTGAATCACTCCACTTTTAATCCATGTCCCCATTTGACTTCATTTCCTTGCTTCCCAATGAAGGTTAAAGCCCTGAGCAACCTGTAAACAAATTATCTGGCAGATGTTTGGGCTGAATAATCAATCAATGATGTGAGCAGAGCGAGAGGGCCCTCCCGTTTAGCGGGTATGGCTTTGCCACGTCTGCACGTTTGTCCTGCATGTCTCTGTGGCAACAACTGGCCTCTCTGGAACAGCATTTCTGTTCAGGGCACAAAGATGCATTCTGTCTATTTAACATAGTTGCACAACTGAACACTTTACAGATTTGCTCATCAACGGTTTGGATTATTCACTATGGCATTAGTAAGACTATTAATAAGGGTTTGTGCTTGGCTATTTTCTTTTGTTTGCGTTCATCTATTCATTTTCTACTTGTCCTCATTAGAGCTGGATCCTATTCTCGCTGACTTTGGCACACTGGGAATGGTCACCAGCCAATGACAAGTCAATGGCATTTTCCTCCTAACCTTATTTTTCTTAGGTTGAATACATTCCGAGTGCTGACCCATTCATAAAATGTACCGGTATGCACATTTGGCAGGTGTGTTCCTCCTGGTCAAAATTATCCATCCATTTTCTGACCCATCTTTATCCCCATGAGGGTCGAGGGCATGCTGGAGCCTGTCCCAGTAGGCATGGTACACCCTGAACGGGTTGCCATCCAATCACAGGGCACACATGGACAAATAACCATTCTCACTCGCCTATGTGTGCAGAGCAAGGTCCTGAAATTTGACGACTGGCCAATTCAGTTCCTCAAGGTCAGATCTCTCCCAAACGTCTTGTGTGGGGATGAAGGTGCTACCTGAAGAGATTCATTGGTGCCCCTATTGACTTTTATTCCACTCCTGTCACTCCCTTTCCCCTTAAACTCTGTGTATGCACATTGGGTTCCATATCTCATAAGTTTCCAATGCCCCCGACGGTGCTGGTGGTACTTGGAACAATTCATCGACACTTGCAGCTTTAATTAGTATTGTAATTAGTAGAGCTTACTCCCGCCAATAGTAGTCATTTAATTGAATGTGAAATGAAATAACAATAGGGATCATATTAATAAGACACTGAAGGGAACTTCGCTGATCCGTTATCTTTAATGCTTGCTACACTAGCATAAACTACCAGCCGACTATCAATTAACTTATTTAACGAATGCCAGAAAACTTGACACATGACTGTTGAGATAATATTCTACTGTCAGGACCTATAGACTTTTGACATAGTATCGTATTTTCTGGACTATAAGCGCTACTTTTGGCACAAGCGTTGAACCCTGCGGCTTATAGTCCAGTGCGTCCTATCTATGGATTTTTTCAGATATTTATGATATTGTATGATCTGTGCATATTCTCTTAAATATGGAAATTAAACATTAAAACACCTGTGTCTTATAGTTCAATGCGGCTTATAAAGAACAAAACAGGATCTCCTACTAATTTTAGCTGGTGCGGCTTATATTCGGGTACACTTTGTAGTCCAGAAATTACAGTATATGACTAGTTTTGTCTTATGAGATGTGAAAAGTTCATGGACTAATGTCGTAAAATACATCAAAGCCAAACTACAAACTATGAGTAAGCCGCACAACTGTAGCTTCAGCTTTCTGCAGCTACTGAACTTTTTTCAAAATGCTTTGATACACATATATCCTGTGTCATGTCATCTAGCGATAAGAAGTGCGACTGAGGATGTGACCAATGAGATCAGACTCAATAGAGTCATCACTGGTCATGAGTCATGGATCTTCAAGTACAACCCGCAGACAAAACTCTAGAGCCTTTGGCGGAAGAGTGCCGGTGTCGCCACGACTCAAATAAACAGGAGAAGTCCAAACTCAGTGTTGATGAGGCCAGACACTCAAGTAAAATCTTCACTTAGAGATCCTGTTGCGTTTTACCTGCAAGAATAGGTGCAATACAACTCATGACTGCTTCACCATAACAAAGCTCCTGTTCACAATGTCCTGAGCTGCCGGCCCTCTAAGATGAGAATATCATCACTGGGCTGGATAAGGAGAGATACTGAAGCCCGAGCTAGAATCGAACCCACAACTTCTGCATCGTGAGGCAGACATGCTAACAGTGCTCCAGCTTGCCCCTATGATGAATGTATTTTTATCTATTTGTATTTGTATCTTATTTTATTTGTATACTAAACAAAAGGTATTAAATTTCCCAGTGATTTCTCTATTTTTTAATCCAAAAGTTAAAAGTTTTCTGTCACTTGTCTAGAGTTGTTATATTAAGAAGACATCCAAGCATAAAGCAAAGAAACACAGCGATATTTCAAATATTGCATGGAATTCTATTGAAGATATGTCTATTTCTTTTTTCCTTTGCTCCACAGAGACTGTTGTATATCATCTTTGGAATGAAAATAGTCTGAACTAGTGGAAGCATGCTTCAAAACCTCTACCTAACCCTGTTGGAATATTCATAAGCCTCATTTCATTTTAGTCTAGGCATGTTATTAACAATTTTTTCTTCAAGGGCTAATATTGTATAAAAGCTTAACAAAAGTCTGCCCATTAATACTGATGCTATGGTTAAGTACTATATTTAACAGTTTTTACAATTCTTATAAGAATCAGTAACATACTGTGGTAAATTCAATGTAAATTTGTAAATAAAATCATGATAGTATTTCACTTAGTCACAATTGGGCTCTGTTCTAACCCATTTTAAACATTAGGAATTACATTTGTGTAATCTAGCTCTGAAACTGTCACGTTTACCAAGCAGGTTGCCCACAAGGCAAGGGACAATCACTTCCCATCTGAGACAATTCAAGTTTATGCAATGTTGGTTTCACCTTGAGCCCAGAAACTACATCCACTTCTGT
Source organism: Syngnathus floridae (assembly GCF_059516105.1). NCBI lineage: Eukaryota > Metazoa > Chordata > Actinopteri > Syngnathiformes > Syngnathidae > Syngnathus > Syngnathus floridae. Next base: position 22,266,782 of record NC_142414.1, on the reverse strand, counting down.
TATACTCTTAAGGTCAAGTTTAATGGTAGATTTACTGTTTTAGGGTCAATCCTTTAATCACAAATTTTCTTGGTCCAACTTAGTGTTTCTTCCTTCAGTTCAAAACACATTTTTAAGTCTGCCCTTGATACACATCATAAAGCTTGAACGGTAATGTACCGGATCAGTGATGTCGGCCATTCTACCTGCATTGATTCTCTTCCCTTGCCACAGCAGAAGGATAAATGATTTCACTCTCAACAATGACGAGCACAGTGCCTGTCGTGTTTTAATAGACACCTCCTTCATCCGTGGCTTTGTCAATAGCCCACGTAAATACCCAGACAACAAATCTTTGTGTACACTCCCTGCTCGCAGCAGAAAAATAGACCAGACAGAAGGTCGTGATAATAGTCTTATCTGTCATTTTGTGCTGACTTGATCCACAATGTTGTTTCACGCAAGTCAGCGTGTTGACAGACCCTGAAATTAGTTTTGTCAAATGTTCTGCTAGTTTCGATGATTTCTCTTTTGTTATTGTGAAGGAAAAAAGAAAATCAATTGTGAAGTCAGGTAAAATTTTGACAAGAGTGAGAGGACACCTTGTCCATGCGCCAACCGCTTCCAAGTGATTAGAGAAGAGACAAAATCTAATTAGCCAATACAAATACACAGTGAGTGACTTGGTGTGAAGCTACGTGCTTCCAACCTAACAGGAGTGATCAAACAACGTCAGACAAACTGTGAAGCCCACCGTCCTTGTTTGCTTAATTAAGGAAATGTGTTCAAATTCAAGCTTCCAACACAAACAAAGATGAGACATTTAGTTTTTGCTGGGTGCATATATTACAGTTGTCAAAAGTTGAATGAAACGTTTGTTTTCCAAAAAGAGTTGAGACATTTTGAGGAAAGGAAGGTTGATTTGAACTAAGTATTATGATATATTCAGGACTATACTGCCATGTTTTTTGTTTGGTTGGTTTTGATTTGGACTTTGGTTTACTTAACTTTCTGTCAGTGTTTTCCAGGGTTTCTTTAGATGTCTCATGATATCACTGTTTCCATCTGTTCTTTTTAGCCCCACCCCTCGAGTCTTCTAATCAGCTCGCTCAGCCACTTGTGTCTTGTACTGGTTTTCTCGTCAGTTTGTTTGTATTTAGTTCCCTCCTTTCTCTTCAGTCTTTGTTGGGTCACTGTCCTTTGTTGTATGTGCTGTGCTTTGTGCTGTCTATGCCACACCTTGGTATTTTATTCTCATGTTTCTTGAGGTCTGCCATGACCAGTAGTGCCTTGTTTTCCTGTTTTCATCTTTCTAAAGCAATAACCTGCAAAAGCAAATCAAATCTTGTTTCTCTTGTGATTTGATCACAATATGGACAGATATTCTTGACTTTAGCCTGTTTTCATTCTTGATCGGATTCATAGCCTATTTAATCCTAATTGATAGGCAGTTGAACATCATAAAGTCCAAAATCACTTCAGTAGTACATCTCCGATCGCACTTATTAAACTTCAAGTCTGTCCATTCTCCCACTTTACCAGTCTCACCAGGGCTCTGTCTTGTTGCCACTTCTTTTGATTAGATTTGACAGACAATTGGCTATTTGTAACTTGACCTTAACTGGTTTATTTAGCATACACCCAGCTCTCAACTCAATTTTACCCCCTCGCCCAACTTACTGTCTACTACAAAAAATCCATTTTTCTGAAACCCATACAGTAGTAGTCTATGTCATAGAATATTATACCTGCAGAAGCATGGTGTGAGAACTGCAGTTGAATTTTTTAGCTTTAATAGAGCATGACAGAGGTGTTCAAAGTTTCATTCAGTAACGGAAAAAAATTCACATCAATTTAACGTAACAATTGAACACAGATACCCAAATTAGGTGAAGATTATCTTCACGTTGACACAATTTACTGAGGATACCAAACTGCTCAGAGTAATGGAACAACAACCACAGGCAAGCTGTTAGAAAATGACAGTCCACACTAATGCAAGCAGTCTGGGGACGCAGAAATTCATTTTCTTGTTATTGAAAAATTATTCAAACGAAAAAAAACATTCATAATATGATTTCTGCTGAAAAAATTCCCCATGAATCCAATTGGATGAGCAAGTTGATAAAAAAACCTTGTCTGAACACCACAAAAAAGATGAAAGTAGCCTCTAGGGTTGTCATGTCAAGTCATTGATAGAAGACATGCCTTCATCCATGTTCCTTTGTGTTTGTTTTTAACAAGGATTTTGACAATAGATCAGGACTGTGCAAATGTGCAGGTTTCGTAACCTGTGCTAATTTTGCCATCAGCTCGCAGCGACGACCCAATTCCCATTAAAAATAATCTATCACTTTAACACTGGCAATAAAATCCAATGGGGCAAAGACAGGTACTGTGCCAGTTTTAATTTTCTCACCAACAGCTTTCAACAGATGCTCTCTGTTTATTTCTCTTCACACTTGAAGGAAAGCTTTGCCTTTCTACTGAAGTCTACTCTACTCTATTTCCCCCTCCATCCCAGCTTGCCACTTTTGTCATGTAGAGTTCTCTAATGTTGTTTGACCATGTTATGTTACTTTTATCTTGTTGGGTGAGTGGGGGTACTAGTGGAGGCATTATGATCATGACACCCAGAATGGAACTGACCTCAATGCATCATCTTGTCAGAGCTGCAGGCAGGATTAACAAGCTCTGCAATAACAGATTGTTGCGGCTTTTAATTGGTGTGAAATTACTTTCTGGTGTAGTATTTGGCTTTACTGGATATATGCTGTTGGTGATGGCGGCGTAGCATTTACTGTACGGTAACAGCTCCAAGTTTGAATCACAATAGTTTTCCATAGAAAAAACACCACTAGCTAAAGAAGGACAATTACATAGCACAGCCGTCTCACGGTTCTTAGGTTGGCAGTTCAAATCCAGGCCCAGTTGGAGTATTCCCGCATTCAAAGTCATATGGTAAATTGTCTCTAAAGACTCTAAATTGTCTATATGTGTGAATGGTTGGTCTATATGTGACAAGTTCAGGGTGTACCACGTCGCTCGTCCAAAGTCAGCTGGGCCTGGCTTTAGCCGACCTACGACCCCAGTGAGAATAAGTAGGACTTTTTTTTTTGTATTATTGGTTGATTTAAGCTTCATTAAGAGCGTGGAAAAAAAAGACATTGGCGATTTTAGTAGTTTTTCTTTTATCAAACAGCAGCGTCAGTAACATGCGAAAGAATAGTGTGCATTCACAATACACACAGCTGTTGAATGACATTTCATTCCTGAGCCAATTTTGTAGTGAGTTGCTCTTCAGTGGACATCACAGACAAGCTGATCCACAAGTATTCAGGTGTTGGAAAGTTGGAACTTTCAGAATCTCATCCCAATGTCCGTCTACATCGACATTGCCTTCAATAACGCAAGGCTTTCCAATGATTGAGATACTTCCCCACACCCTACCACTGCCTTTACAAAAAGGCGTTACTCTGTCAGTGCATCAACTGACACAACAATCTCCTTGTCTTCTCCACATTCTGACCAACTTCCGAGAATAAACTCATAGGATTTTGTACAAAATTATTGTGAGGTTTCCATTGATTGTTAGAAACCCCAATCATTATCAAATAACGACACTCAGAATAAAATTCTACTTACTAATTCAAATATTGGTTTTAGGTTGCTGAAATTGGAAACTAGTAGTCAGCTTGATAGTTGTTAAATTAAAGTACTAAATCGTAATCAGTGATGTGTGAAAACTGAGAATGTTCTTGTCATTCTTGTTTTTCAACTAAAATAATAAATAAATCAATAGTAAATAAATGAAGAGAAAAAATAAATAGGAAAATAGGAAGATAAATACAAGGATAAAAAATACTTTACTATACTAAATATATAATACTAAAGTCTTTTAAACTCTTAATTGTTTCTGGGAAAAGCAGTGAGATAATTTAGGAATTGCTGTAGAGGTCATGTAGCGTCATAAAGCAAGGACTGCAAGTTCAAAAGCCTCATCCTATAATTGAGTCGCTGTTGTCTTGTGAGAACCGATGAGTGAGGCAGTCATAGTTTTCTGCTGCCGTGATATTGCAACAGCCTGCAGAGACAAATAGAGCGAGACATCGGGTAGGCCACCTGGGGGTCTGTGGAAGGCTTGCATGTAGAGAGACTGACTTACTTTGCACATCATAACAACACTTAAGAGATGAGAAAACCATATGACTCTACTGAAACAGCCAGCCTAAGAGGCCAAATGTAGGTGGTATGTAAAATCGAAGGTGTAGCAAGATATGGAACAACATGCAGTAAAACCGATCACACTGCTGATCATGCCAGGCCAGGCGCACATGATGTCGCATTGCAACTGCTTGTTTTCTCTATCACTCTTTCGAATACTCTTTATCTATGTAAACAGTACAGTATGTGATTTGCAAATGAAGATTTGGCTGACTATGCAACTACTTGAGATGATGTGGAGATGTATTAAAGGTACACTTTGGTGTGCTAAAAGTGTTAGCTATGACAGCCCTGTTTCCATCATTCCGGTTTTGTCTGTGATGCACTTTTCTAGCATGTTGCGCAAACCAACTACTGTTGCGTGGCAGAATTAGTGGAAAACATTCTTTGCTTCTTTGAAAAAGTAATTTTCAGATGAACACTTTGGTTTCCTCGGCAACTAAATGCTGTAATTTCATGGCACAGACAGGACTACGAAAGGAGGCAGTGTTTTGTTTTGTTTGAATTAAAAAATGGTGAATGCAAATAAAAGGTTTTACCATGGCTATCATCCAACTGTAAATAAGTGAAATTGAAAGAGGAAAATCTTGATCTTGTGTCTCTTGCATCTTTTGATGTCAAATTTAATTTTTTTTACTGCAAAAATAAATGAACAAATAAAGGGACTAGCCTCATGGTTCCAAAACCTATAAAAGGGGTGTAACAAGGACGGCATAACTGTCTCTTATCTGAGGTTCTGCTGTCATTCACTCAAGTGTGAATGCCACGGAAGCACCAACTTCAGTGCAGGGAAGAGCTGACATGTAGCCGCACGGCAAATCTCTTTATCTGTAGCCAATCAAAAATAATTGCCTCCTCCTTCCAGATCAAGCCACCTATAAAAGATTCTTAAAGCACCCCAGCGGTTGGAAGCACATATTTGATTATGAATATGATGACGTTAAATAGGTGCCAGAATATCAACACCACATAAACAAAGAGGTCCACCTCCTCACACCCACTCGAGCAGGAATTCATTTATAAACAGCATGAGTCAGACGAGTCGGCTTTTTATTGCCGCTCTCGCTCTGCGCATGGTCGTCCTTGGACCAGACTAAGCCTATCACGCCTGCAGGAGCGAGGAAGACGGAGGCCAGCTGCAATCGTCAGCAGCTGACCGCAAATGGCCTGAGAACACACTGACCAGAGGCTGTGTTCCTCCCCAGTAATTGGCTCCGTATTAGATCTTCCTTCATTCAACAGATGTATGCTGGGGCCGTGAGCCATGGAAGCGCCAACCGTGGAGGAACGTGCGCTGTGGCGTCCTTGTTTTCCGCTGCTTGATTCATTGGCAGAGCTCACCATGTTCTATACATCACGCTTGGTTTCAGCTTCATGTTTGGCAGAGCAAAAATAAAACGCTTTGGGTGAGATCGTTTTAGCAGTGATTTGCACATGAATTCAATTTCAAGAAAAAACAGCGCAGTACAAATAAATCGACTCCTGAAATATGTATGCTGTACCCTAAACATAGGGTGTCATGTTGACATTACACCTACGAGAAGTAAAAATATTAATATTCTGATGAGCTAAGTCCATCTGTTTGACAAGAAAGAGCACTGAAACAAGATAGGAGGCCCGCTCTAAGAATGAAATCTCCTAACCTTTAAACCACTGTTACATAATCTTTGTCATCACGTCGGGGACAGATGAAAAGGTGCTGCCTTTCAAATATGCGTAGAACAGAAAACCACAGTTTAAAATTAGTCTGAGTCCATTATTTCCTAGCCAGCATTGGCTTCGTTTACATGCACACAGTTATTCAAATGAACAGCCTGATCTGAATAAATATGCAGAATATTTTGATTGGATCAAGCCCATTCCGATTAAGATTTGTAGGTTTATGCTGATTGATGAAAACACTTTTACCGACATTTCATAACAAACCACCTTCACCATGCATGTGTGTGACATCAGTATACGTGCTTCTCGTATTCCTGGAAGCTGCCGTCTCCCTCTTGCTTCTGTTGCACAGTTCCCATATACACGTCATAATATTTTGTGTTCACGGTCAGTTATTTTTCTGCACAAATAGTGATGTTAGTGTCACAATTATTGATGCTATTTCTTTATGGTCAAAATGCTACTGTCCGATAAGACTGTATTGCTGGACTCTGGAACTGATCCGGGTTTGCCTGTAACTGACTTGGAGTACCACCTCGGACTGGTCTGTCAATGGTCATAGGGCATATAGCAAACAGCCTTTTACTCTCAAATCACACCTATGGACAATTTAGGACCTCCTCATAGTTTGGCTGGGCGACTTCCCCTTGCTGGCCACATGCTGCTCTTTAAGCATTTGAGCTTTGCCCTTTGATTTGTGCCATTATTTCAAAATTTAGGGTCACTTAGTAGTCTTGTTTATTTCTATTATGATTATAATGGATCACTGTCAAGAGGAACCATTGCATTAGGTTCACATCTACCCATGAGTACCCAAGCATGTTGTTGTCTTAAATTATGATGTTGTATTTATTTAGTTTATGCAAGGTGACAGTTTGTCCATAATATATCACATTACAGTAATTACATGACACATTGTCGCATGCGTAAGTGCATGAGCAATTGTGCACGGCCAACGCCCACAGAAAGGAGGGCAAAAGGACTACTCGGGTACAACATGTCAAGAGAGCTCAAGCACCGTTCAAATAGCCTAGTGGGGGTGTGCCCCTTAGTGTCACTATAATAAATAATTGAACATGCAGTGAAAACATGTCAACTCAAAACACAGAATGGCATGAGCCGATATTGCAACTCACACTTCCTCAGCTGTGAGGCAGGCATGCGAGAAACATGTGACACCTTAACAGGAAGCTTTGTTTTGAAAGTCAATTAAATCAAAGTGACCTGTATTACTCAGTTGTTTGTGATGTATTGACATCCGCTTACAGGAATAAGTCCTATTCTTATAATTAAATATACCAATCCATGTCACGAGTTTCATTAATTCGGGTTAACATCTTCCGGCTAAAGTTGTGAAAGGGATGATGTTTTCACTGGAATATCCAGCCAACTTATAAGGTGGGCTAAGTACAGGTATTTATAGAAAAAATAGGAGACTAACAAAATTACCACATCATTTTATTGTTTGTTGCCACGATACATATCACACACTGCAATGTGTTCTTTAAAAAAAGTGTATAGTACATCTTTTTGAACTGTAGGAGTAAGTACCCATGGATGATATTTTTGTTAAGAGTTGGAATATTCACATTTAACATCGATTGATTTTTAATTGCATTCAGAGAGACCACAGGAATACCTTATGCAATCATGACATAATTCCTGATCAAGGTACATGCTTGCTAAAAGCAAAAACAAGCTTGAGGGCCTCTCTAAGGCCTGTCTGGCCCCCTGAGAAGTTTGTTTCTGTTTTGTTTGTTCTTGATAAGGACAGCCAGTTTTTGCTTTGCAACCCTTTTAAAGCCCCATAAAAACCCTCATCTCAACAGAAAGCCTTTTATTTGCCAGCTTCACTTTTCAAATGTGGCCTTGTCAGCCGTGGGTGGTAATTAATTCTTTGAACATAACACACACATCAGTTCCGAAACAGCCAATAAACAGTGTACATCCTATGTTATTTCTCGACTTTAATATATAGTGTAATGACAAGCATGGATTCACCTTGGTACATTTGTTTCTTTTTCTCGGTGGGATTTGGCCTCATAACCTTGAAAATGTATGTTATATCATATCAGCATTTTCCACATGTTCTTATCGCATTATGACCCTTGTGACCGCTACAATTGTGTCTGCTTATAATTGCTGCAGAAAATGTAACCTCTTCTTTTAAGGGCAACACAATTTTCATTGAGAATGGTCTGGCTGGGTCAGTAATATTTAATATTCTCCTTGATTGTCTGAATGGAAATGCTTTTCACTTATTTTACTGGTCACATACCTGTGCTATGATGTCAAGAAGAATATGCTTCGCCTTCCTATTATACATGAAGAATTGAACATACCATTTTATCCACAGAGGACAGATATGTTAAGTTGCTGCAGTTTAACAGCATTAATAGTTAAGGCCATGGCCCAAGTAAGCCATTTCCAGTGTGAATATCCAAGGTCAATTCCAACATTTTTATTACCATCATTTCTCTACCAGCATATGTAATGAAAACATCTAAAGCATTTAAATATTCATGCTCCTGCTCTCACAATGTCCTTATGTTCGTCTATATTGTTGGTCCTTTCACCGGATGTTTCCCTTCGAGAGGTGATAATCACCTATTGCACTATTGTCACCTATTCCACAGTGCACAAACGTCTTTATTCTCTCAGAATATAATTTTTTTCTGGGTTCCTTGGTGTCTGTGTTTAGTTAACATTCACGTTGCTACCGGGTATCATTATCAACGACCATTACACGGAATAATTTGGTAATACTGGACAAACGTGTGCCTACCAGAGCCTTGATGGTTTGAGCATCTTTCACTGCCGAAAAGGTCCCACAGGTTTCGCTGAATAAAAGAGGTTGTCCATTTATAGCCACTGTGTCACTAGAGTTCATTCTATCAAACTGATAAACAAACGGTTGGACATTTTGAGCCCCATTAAAACAAACAGCATTGAGCCCCCCATCAACACTTCAATATTGTGGAACAATATGCTTTGTGGGTCTAATGGGAGTGTCGAAACATCAGGGGAGTCATTAGAAATTATTTGCAGTTTGTCTGACAGGTCTTCATTATTTTTGCATTGATGTTTTAATGCATATGTGGGATTAGGGGGGTGGGGGGTCAGAGAATGAGCAAATTGGGATTAATATACCATGGAACATTCCCCTATGAGGACCTTCAGCATTTGGTTAGTTTGCAAGCACTATTGCGTGAGAAGGGATGTGCTTTGTGGCGAAACCAAAAGAGGCAACAACATAAAGCACCTTCAAAATGGTGAATGCTTCCATGAATACATCTTTCACATTAACAATCTAGTCAGAGAACAGCAAAAATCAAGGAGATTGTGATCCAGCTAAAAAAAAAAAAAATCATCACTCCCTAAATAGGTGTAGATTACATTGAGATTTAAGTTTCCCACAATGAATTGTAGCCGGAGATTTGTCACTCTGTGATTTCCTTGCATTCCCTGCAAGTTAAAAAGTTAAAATATTGAGTTGTTTTCCAGTTTTAAGTTTGTACCTTGTTATTTCTACACCAGATTAAATTTCATGGATCGAGGTAGTCACCCTAATCAATCTAATCAATGACCAAACCATCACCCCGCCGTATTCTGTTATACACTTTAGTCATCTTTAGCTTCAGCAATTAAAGTTCAACTTGTTAATGCTGACTATAGTGCAAGAAAAGCGCAAAGCAAAAATAATGTTATTGCTGGCTGCTTCCTCTGACAGCGTCCATTGATGTCAGATGTGAATTTGATTCATTATTCAGTGCCTTCATTTGCGTCTTACTCAACTGCAACTCTTCTCCCAAACTTCGGTACAGTATTTGGTTCAGAAAGTTGGTATTGTCTATATATGTTCTTTGATGGTGTATGATGAATTGAATGCATGATTTGGGAAAGCTACAGAGCTACGACTGGGTCGCTATACGTACATCTACCGCAACTTGAACAAGGTCAGACACAAAATACATACTCATATTAATTGGTTGAGTCAAAAAGATATTCAGTCCTGAGTTGTCAGGACCAAACAGGTCACCAAACAGGCATACAAGGAAGAGGATTTTAGTAAACAGGTTTGTTATTTCACTATTTGTGAATATGCAAATTGGGAAGGCTTGGGGAAACAAAATAAATACAGTAAAACCTGTGGAAATGAGATGGAGTATAATGGCAGCAGCAATGAATGAATAACAAATACACTACATGCGGCTGTGAATGGCAAACTATACAGTACATGAATAAATTCATTCTGTAAACAGACCTGAACGTGAACAGCAGCAAGAATAGTCCGTGGCATTGTATGTAGCAACAGAAAAAGGAACTATTTACTTTTACTGTTTGATGTACATACTATCTAAAAGCAAGGGTAGATGTTAGTTTATTAATTAAACGCAACTGTTGGCTTGTTGAGTTATTCCCTCAATTACTGAAGTATGGGAGCATGGAAAAGCTAATGTGGAGTAAACATTACACTAATTACCATTTTCTTATGAGTCGGGGCTTTGGCACCATCTTATGTTCCGCGCCCAGTTTGTAAGTGTCAGTTTGACCGTAGAACATTACAAAAGTTCAAAAGTTTCATTTTGGGAGAATGAGAATTTACCAAACAAAGAAAAGAATACTTGAACCAAAAGAATATTTTCGTGAAAGTATTGCCTAGCATTTTTCCACTTATAAAGAGTGTAATTAAGGTATTACAAGATCAATCTGAACCATTTAATTGACAGTAAAAGTGAATTATCAGGACAACTAACTCAGTGAAGCATATTTGGTGAGTTATTTGGTGAGATGTAGAATTTACCTAACAAAGAAAAGAATACTTGAACCAAAAGCATATTAATGTGAAAATTATTGCTTGTTTCCACTTTTAAAGAATGTAATTAAGGTGTCAACAGATTAATCAGAACCATTTAATTGACAGTAAAAGTGAATTACCAGGACACAACTAACTTAGTGAAGCACATTAGATGAGTTGTATGTAGACTTGTGCATGAACTGAGCAGGGTGCCACTGATGCAGTCTCTCCAGGAGAGATTGCACTCAAGCAAAAAGCAATATATCTGTTAAACACATCCTCTGGATAATTTATTGCTGTTATACATGGCACACATTCGCTGGAAACTCAGCTGCCAGGACCACTCAGGTAAATCAAAGTGACTGTTCCACTGAATGAGGTATGTAAAACCATTAGAGCAAATTGCAAGAGCCAAAATGGCCCGCTGCTTCCCTTGCACTGTGTTGCGCAAACTGTGGGCGTCATGTATCACCAGAGACGCATCAGCTTTAAAGGGGGGGGGGGCTGTTGAGGCCGCTTGTCGCATAGGCAGCTTTACAGTTAAGTGAGAAATCTCCAGAGGGGCCTGACTAATGGCTTTATATTGATGCACAGCCGCATGCCTTGTGTCTCTGCGACCTTTTGCCGTTAATGCTGTTTGTCATGGATGTCTGTGCGTCTTGGATGCCAAACTGTACTTATTTGCATTGGATGCTCCTCCTGTGGATTAGGGTTTTCTTTACCTGAGGCCAATTAAGGCCATGCTGTTTTGAATTCACACACCTACTTAATTTGATATTGTCTATGTGAACTTGCAGTCGTCAGGTCATGCGAATCAAGTTGAACCAAAACTGGTCTGTTCTTGGTGGTTGTAGATGTTTTCATCTTGAATACAAAAGTATTCTTCTTTCCTAAGCCATTGATGTGGAGTTCTCCTATTTATGACTTTGGTGGTGTGTCCCCAGGGCGTGGTCACATAATGGCTGCTGTTGTTGCAAGGTGGCTGGTGAATTTTGCGCCATTTGTCTGCTTTGTGGCAAATTGCTCCTCAGAGGCCACTTTACCCAGCGTCTGAGACAATCTTTGGGAGAGAGAGAACGTTGTTGTAAGATGACTTCAAGTAATGGTATCACACTTGTCCCGCGTTTAGGGCGGGCCTTTCTAGTTTGGCATTGAGCAGGATCAAGAAAACAGCCATCTCTTTTTCTAACCAGCAGCCCATTCTGTCCACAATTTGTACATTATTCTCCTCAAATGAATGTGTTGTCTTTTTCAGACTCAAATGAACTACTACTGACTTAAAATTGATGCCCTTTAAGTTTGTAGGGGTTGCCTGGTCTCTCCGCTAATTGATTGGTTAGCACGTCTACCTCAAAATTGAAAAGAGGTTGTGGGTTCAATTCTGGCTCCATCCTACCTGTATGAAGTTTGCATGTTTTACTCGTACCTGCGTAGGTTTACTTCAGGTGCCTCGATTTCCTCCTACATTCGAAAACATGCAGGGTAGGCCAAAATTGCCCTGGAGTGTCTTGTCTATGTGTGCCGTGCTGTTGGCTGGCAACCAGTTTAGGGTGTACCCCTATCTACTGCCCAGAGACCGCTGTGATAGACTCCAGCACGCCCACAACCTTCATGAGGATAAAGCGGTTCAGAAAATGGATGGATGAATGGATGGGAAGCAAAAGGTTTTCTGTCACTTTTTTCACTGTTATATATTTTTTTTCTGGTGTCGGGGATGATGGACTCAGGTTTGGGCGGGAGTGGGGATGGGGGTTCATGCCTTCCTGTCACAACCATTTTGGCTGAGTCAAGGTGGGCTGCCTTTTTGAACCAAAGTGCCCTTCAGATTGCTCCCCAAGGTTCTCCCAGAGAATACAAACCACAAGCTTCCACTCCATGAAACAATTATTTCTGCCAATCCTTTGAGATATGCCACAACAATATAGTACATTTCAAACCTGAATGTGACTGACAGGAAGATAGAGGCTTATGCACATTGAAGTGTCTGTGACTGTGTGTGCGTGCATGCATGTCTGTTCCAGCCTCAGGACCACTTAATCGATGGATAGGAAGATGTTTTTTTTTATTTTTTATATGGGTGGTTGCCCACATATTTAGGTCTAGGTACGTATTTACGTAGGTTTCTTGTCAAATATGCGTGGGGGCTGCATGACAGCAGAAACCTTTATTTATATAACCTTTCTTTAACCAGGTAAAAGACCCATTGAGATCGAAATTGTTTTTTACAAGGGGGAAAAAAATTATTTCAGTTATATTGGCTTCAGAGGTTTTCACAGGCCACATGCACAAAAATGAACAAAATATATTGAAAGTAAAGTTGGCAAAGTTGTTATTCAGTGTAACAATTTAGTTTAATTAAATTAATTTAATTTACTTCACTTTCTGTGGCGGCTGCCCTATAATCTAGACTAGTGTTCAACTAAATGTAGAGGAGAATCGCTAGTTGATGGATAGAAAACAGTATGGGTAGTTTTACTTTCGTCGTACAAGCTTGACACATGTGGGCCAAATCTAAAGTCGTATGCGCAAATTTGCAAAGCCAAATTCAAATACCATATTAGGTGTATGTCTTATAGTTATCATCTCAGATAGGTCCTCATTCTAAGGCTATTACAGCTGTCATAAGAAGGGAGAAAAGGAGTTTTCTACTCGGAAAGAGGTTTCAAGTGGACCTTGCACAAAAAAATGAACTGAGAGATAGCATCTCCAGTTGCATCTCAATGAATCGTATCAAAGAAATTTGAAATTTTATTTATTTCAGTACTTTCTTTCAAAGAGCAAATTTCATACATTGTAGAGATTCAGCGACACTATTTTTCACTAGGTCAATTTATACCTAATTTCTCTTCTAAAGTGTTTTAATATGTCACTATATTTGTAGCCTACTGTATGTGTTTTGAATCGATCTGAAAGTATTGGTTGAATAACAAATAATTACATATTCATGCTTGTTTCCAAAAATATATATTAGTTTTACTTAATATATGTACATTATTTTATATGTGTATTATAATGAAATATAACGTGAAAAAAATTCACAGTAATGGAATGATATGCAGAAGACACAACAGTGTAAAAAAACGTATTGTGGTCAAATAATTCAATTATTACAATGAGTACCCTCTTGAAAGGTTTAACGCTCAAGCTTCTCTCTTGATTTACTGTACGGTCCCAATGCTAGGATTGAGACGTGGCGTTCTCTTGCAAACATTCGTGCCGGCGGCCTGCCGAAGCCAACTTGTCGGGATGAGTCCGCACTGTGGTTCCTTTCAGCCCTGCAGTGTGTCTCTGACTGACTAATGAGGCCTTATTAATTCAGATCAGTGTGAATGATTACCTCATCAGTTCCATTCTCCAGAGAGCTCTAGCTCTCTCTTAGCTCCGCTCAATAAACGCGACATGGGACTTCAATACCGAAGCGAACCTTTAATGTGAGCAAGGTCCTTGCATGTGTGTGTGTGTGGTCCTCGTGGGATTCGGCAATGGCTTAGAATTGTTTTAGGTCAGCAGAAATGACTTGTATCCATTTTATCTTTCATGGAAAATAATCATTTTCATTCTATTTTGGAGAGGCTGCACTCCCACTAGCAGCATATCTCTAATGGTGAACACTGAACGCCCGCCCCATCTCTGTGCAGAGACTAGTTGCCTAGCAATGAAGTCTCTGATTTTATGAGCTGTGAGGCTCACAGGCACTAGGAACCAAAGAAATCCACCAGGATTACATTTAAGGTTTTTGAACAGTCGGAACAAACTAGTTTGCATGTGCACCAGGACACTGGCTATCAAATGACAGGATTGCATTTGCAAAGCCAACAGTAACACATGACGAGAGGAAAAGCTCCCTGTTCGGCCACTGTACATCCCTCGGTGATCCAGCTGTACAGCCCGACTCTCTCATAACAGAGTTGATGAAATATTTAACGAAACTTTATCTCCAAGGGCAACTCGGGGTTTGGTGGTTTAATCGCCTTTGGATTGATTGAATTGAGAGCTTCAGTGAGATGAAATGAAGCCTCTGTTCCGTCTTGTTATTTCTCCTTCAGGATTTCATCTCGGTGGATGTTAAAATTTGAATGGTGCACTTGTTAACAATATGATGCTTGAATGTGTTGTACTCAAACAACTTGCTGTAAATGTTTGGAAGAATGAGTACAAGTGAAAAACAGCGGCATTGATTTTGTATTTTTTCCAAGTACCCAGTGCTTATACTTAACGTCTGGTTGTCTCCTTAAACTTCACCCATCCCTTCAATATTCATGATGGTAAATGTGCTTTTCTTCATGCAAACTACACTCGTTCCTAAATAATTCAACAGCCTTTATAAGGTAGCTATCATTTTTAGTAGCCGTTGGGGTTAAAAGAAAGTGTATGTAGGAATGAAAACTGCATTTCCTATGAGGCAACTCTAGCTTTGGGCAATCAATTCTAATTAAGACTGTGGTTGCAATATTTTTGTGGAATGTATAATGCTGACACGATGCATATTTACTGTATATTTGATGCATATGTAACTATTTATTTGCGGCAACTGAGTCCTCCTACAATACAGTCCACAAACAAGGCAAAACAAATGAAAAACATTTTAGGTTTTTTTCGTATGGACCACACGTTGCGCCCAAAATTCATACGCTAGCCAAAGTTTTTTATAATAAATATTTTAGCTTAAAATCACAGAGAAGTGGTCCAAGACTAAAAAATTGTTGTGTGGAGGTAAAAAATAATCAGCATTGTCTTGGATAATGGTTTAACACTGAAACAATCACCACAAGTCATAAAATCGGCAACTCAATTCTATTTGAATCTAAATGGTATGACTCTAGTGCCCCGACACTCCATCCATTCATTTTCTGTACCGCTTGTCTCCACGGGGGTCGCGGGCATGCTGGAGCCTATCCCAGCATTCATCTGACAGTTGGCAGGTGACACCCTGAACCAGGTCGCAGGGTGCACAGAGATGAACAACCATCCACACTCACACCTATGGGCAATTTGGAGTGCTCAATCAGCCTACAATGCATGTTTTTGGGATGTGGGAGGAAACCAGAGTGCCCGGAAAAAACCCAAGCAGGCACGGGGAGAACACACAGGGAGGGCCGGAGGTGGAATCGAACCCTCTGAACTGAGGCAGAGGTGGTCCTTATTTTGTCTAGAGACAACTGGGCCGTCACGTGGAAAATGATATTTCTGATTCGACAAGGTTGTTTCTGGATCATTTTGGTATTCCTGTAATTGAAAGAAAAGTTGGTGGTAGTCTTAGTCGAGAGTAAAAAAGTCAAGCTCATTGTTTAAGAGAGGTGACTTTTCCAAAGTTCCATTGTAAATTGACATCAAAAGCTTCTGGTGATGATTTGAAAACATGTTCACTTGTATCTTTTTAAAGCAGGTGAGCATTGCGAAGTACTTAACTTGATTTGTCAAGAGTGTCCATCCACTCGCTCGCCTGCTTCACACAGAATGCACATTGGTGTGTGCGTGAACAACTTGTAATACCGATGATGTACGTATTTGAAAATGCACTTTATGACACACACCAGAAGAGAGCGTGAGAACGTCTGCTCGGTGAAAAGAGTGTGCCGATGTTCTACTGCATTTTTAATTAATTTCTCCTTACACTTCACCCCCGCTTGCATCTCCCGAACTCTTTAACAAGAGAAGCTCTGGGAGAGACACACTGCATCGCAAAGCTTATGAAAAAGTTTGAAGATGACACTGCCACTTCCCGCTGGAGCAACTATACGCGTGTGTGTGTGCGTGTGTGTGCGTGCGTGTGCGTGTGTGTGTGTTCATATGTGTGTGAGATCATCTACAGCTCTTCTGTGAAAATCAGTGCATTAAAAGACAAAAATATGCTTGGGTGGTTTTAAAACGCAACTGTGTTGAAATTGCATTTTTTTCTCCTTCTTTTTTTACCTCGCAGGCCATGGAATTCCATTAACCGCCTGACTAACTAGATGGAGACCTTATCTGAACACAGACAATCAAAGCTTTGCATAAAATAGTAATGTGAATGTTTTATCATATCACAGACAGAGCAGACAAGAGCTTTTTCCCCATCTCACTGACAAATCCACATTCTACCTTGTACATTGGCATGAGGATTCACGCACAAACATTGTGTTTGTACCACAAAATGCACGCTGAGATGAAGCTGCAAATCTATTCATGTATCGTAAAAATTGAGCCCAGATTCATTAGCAAATTGCTAATTGACCCTTTTCCCCTAAACAAAGACTGGCCAATCGTAGCTCAGAACAGAGTTTCACTTGTTACAAACTGCACACAACTGTGCTCTGCAGATGAGCTGAAGTCTATACAAGCTGACCTTGGGCTAAGAGGTGGGAGGCACCCTGGACTGGCTGCCAGTCAATTGCATGGCTTATATTGACAAACGATGCACACTCACAAGTCTTCAATGAGCCAAACTTCAAGGTGTTGGGAATATAGGAGGAAGCTGGAGTACAAACTCACACAGGAAGCCGAAATTCAAACACTACCTCGCGACGCGCAAAACCCCTTTGTCAGAGTTGTATATTTAGGTTTTCCCCATTGTCCAAAAAAATCTCAGATCACATGATGCAATGATTGCAATGGTCAAGTTGATACAAAATGAAGAACTGTATTGATTTAGATTTGTTAACTGTGTTTGGTCACCCTCTCCCAGTTTTCCTCACTGGCGAAGAAAGACTGCTTTGAAGGGAAAACATTTTCTTGTTTTACTACTTTTTTAGATTGCTTTTTTTACCCTCCGTGTTCTTTCCTCCAGGGTTGGCCAGTTTGAAGGCTCAGCTTAAATTGAGTATGTAACTGTAAAATGTCATTCACTCGGCATTGCTGACAACAACTTTAAGGAAATATTCTTGGTTTGTTGTTGATTTTTTTGGTTTTCTTTTTTGTTCTTTTTATTGTTGTTTTTCAGCAGGCGGCATCTCATCTTCAGAGGTAGTACCCCCTCCCCCTATACTATATTATCCCCAACCTTTGTCTGCCGGCTATAAGCAGGCCATGAAACCTGTTAAGAGCAGAGACCTTTTGGAGCTCATCCGTAATAAAATTCTTCTACTTTATGGACCTTTCAAATCTTTGTTTTTATTTTGACCTTCCAGAAGTACCAGAAAACAAAAGCAATCAGGAAAAAATAAGTCAATGTAAAACAACACGAAATAATGAGAGCTCATCAGGATTTTTGAGTGGCTCATTTTTGTAGAAAACATTTTGTAATTACAGCTACTACAAATCATCTTCATATGCTGACATTTCTCGTTCTAATTAACATTTCATTAGTCGCGTGTTATAGTAATGTATGTAAAATAATGGTAAAGTATTCAGATAGTGATCAATATTGCAGTTGGGTATGTTGTACCCACACATGGTGGTGTGCATCTCTTCATTAAAAGACATTTCAATACATATGTCGATGAATGGGTTGCGATGCAAAGATGGTCCCATTAATAAATTGGAACAATTCGATTCGGTTCGTTTCAGTAGGATTACAAGATGAGAAGTTAGTATGATGTGATGATGACATACAATGAGTTTCTTGTTGTCATTTTACATACGTATGAATTGCTTTGTCAGTACTGGAACTACTGTGGCATTTCCGTCAAATACATATATTGCCAATAAGAGACATTTTGATATGTATCTAGATACATTTTAAAGTGGAACGATTTGCTTTGGTTCAATTCAATGAACTTAAATCTTCATACTCGCATCATTTACATCCAAAACAACTTTCCGATTGAAAATATTTATGACACCCCTGTGTGTGTGTATGTGTGTGTGTGTGTGTGTGTGTGCGTGCGTGCGTGCGTGCGTGCCTGCGTGCGCGTGTGTGTGCCTGCGCATGTGTGCATAATAATAAAGTCAAACTTTTTATCTTACATAAAGGACCTGAACAACCCTGAATTTGTCTTTTGTTTCTTGTTGTGATCCAAACTCTGCAAGCCAACATTTGGTATCCTCTAAAAGTTCGAGCTAAACAGCCCGTGTAGCCAGATGTGCTTTGCATTCTGGGATGCAGCAGAGCATGGATTTAGTTTCTTGCTTCCGCCCCAAAACATCGAACCAAAACAAGCACAATCAAGAACATTTGCACGCATGCAAAGTGTTGCCTTTTTGCTTGCATTTTTCCTCTGTGTGGAGAATAATAGAAATGATCACAATTTTTCAAAGTGGAAAAAACAACAAGGGCGTTTAAAATTACAATCACAAAGCGGAATAATGCTATTGCTGATTGCATAGAATACTACATGTGGAAAATGCATCAAATGGCAACAAGCAATCTAATAGATGCTTATCTCTCGAAGGTCAACTTCGCATTATGTAAGTTTGTGTGTGTGTTTGTGTCTTCCACGGACAATATCATGTCATGTGAGACAGTGTGTATCAGGTTTTCACACTGCACTAGATCCTCAAGTGCAGAAAGAATCTTATTTCCTCCCCATGCCAAACGGCTCGGGGTGAATTGATGCGCAGAACTAGCGGCCCGTGTAAAATTGACCATGAAAGTCACTCAATTCAGATCAAAGTCAATACAACCCCACTTGCCTGTTCAATAGTTGCAGTGCATTAGAGGTTGCAAGGCGCCTTTAAGGGCCAGCCCTCTCCTCCAATCCTTAGTCAATGATCACTGAGACAAAAGATGCCATTGTGTGGCAATAGATAAGGTGGCGGATACGTACATGGTTGCCTCTTAAAAAGAAGGATAGCTATAGATTGGGTATTATGCAGTTCAACCTGACATAAACCCATATTAGCTAAGAATGGGGAGGGATCTACTGCTCGCCAAATAGTGAGGTCCATAGGAGTTGACAAATGATGATGCCCTCTGACAAAAACAGGTGAGCGATGTGTGACAATTAAATATTTTAGCTCCCCCCCCAATTTACCAGGCAGCCATTTCGAATCCATTTTCTTGATTGTGACAACACAATCTACATAATTTACAATGACACCCTTCTAATTAGATGTATAAGAAACCGCTACTAGAAGGGACCAATTTATCATGTATTGTAACTTTTTCCTGCTTTTTATTTTCGTAACACGATAACTTTGCGATCGATAAATCTCTAGAGACCCTCACAAAGTTCTAACAATTGCATCCTGGAGGTGTGACTGACTAGCGTCTCAGTGTAATGATTAATGTGTTCCCTTATTCGAGCAGTGTGTATGACCTGATAATGTTGTAACAATGAGGTTAAGAGTTTGTGCAGCACCATCTATGATAGAAAGGTAAACTGCCATTAAAACAAAAAAAAAAAAAAAAAGTTCCTCAGGAAATGTATATGCGGGAGTGCCTTCCTGAGATAATGCATTAATAACTAGGGATCAACTGGGTTGGAAAATTGCAGCCTTTCTACTGCAGTGCTGAAGTAAATGAACCTTGGGAGATGGCAAAATCTCAGCTGGTGTCATATCGCTCCTAATCTTGTCACCCAGCGACCTGGAGACGGATGCAAACCATTCTTAAAGTTGTCCTCACACAGGCTGGTGATTTACGAGCATTGCATTTGTATAAACAACAAGAATATTTGCTTTTGGAAGAAGTCATTTATTACAACGCTGCTGAATAAGGGAGCACAATCAGGATCTTCAATGCATCATTAAGCAAAGTCGTGGTTTTTTTTCATATTGTTTCGACCCCATTCCTTCAATATGAATACAATTTGGTGCAAACCTGTGGCATTTGTAAACAATTTCCAACAGTTTTCTTTCACTTGTATTGTATTTTTATGCTTAGTGGCACATATTTCTTTCAAGAGTAAGAAACTTCTGATGCTTAAAAGAGACCGATGAAATGTTTCTCTTGTCAAGCTGATAAGTAGAAACAAAGCTCCCTTTAAAAATGTATCAATGATCTATAAAAACAAATGTTTCCTGACAAGCTTTTTTGGAAGAAAAACAACAGACACACCATAAAAAAATTATTATCGACAGCAGCTTGCGAATGATGGCCTTTACAAAATACAAGACTAACATTATGCTATGTGTTACATGTATGTAAGTATATGTACAAGTATATTCTGCTAGACAGTGTATTTGTACAAGCTTAGATCTAGTTGCCTTAAAAAACGAAAAAAAGTAACACCCCATTAAGTACGTCAGACATCTTTTGAGGGTAATATATTGCAATGGCCAATTAACAAGGCTTTATAAAAAATAATTAAATAAATGAATAAACTCCTTCCTACTAGTGTTGATACAACAAACCAAACCATGCCTGACTTCACAAGACCTCGGAGAGATTTTCCACTAATGCACATTTGCTGCGCTTCACTGGCTACGATAGTGTGTGCGCATTGAACAGATCCACGTTCAGCACGGGTGACTCCATCAGCATTTGGTTAGTTTCAAGCGTGCGGGACATTAAACGGGAGGCCAGATTGATTAACGGCATTTCATTTTTCCCTCTTGCGATGCCGGGAAACCCAAGAGTGTTCTGATGTATGTCCTCTAATTAGAGAAGGCCGGCTAATGAGCCTCGTTTGGGCTTGGAAAACTAATAAGGGAAATCTAACGCAGAGGTGGCGCCTCGTGGCAATTAGATAAGTTACCAGACAAGCAGTATTTTTTCGAGCGCTATTGGGGTGCACTTGAATGTCTTCATTATCCCAGATAAATTTGTCCATCCCAGTCATCAATTGATCAAGATTGATCAGACCGAAGACACCAGCTTGTGAGAGCAAGTCGCTACATTAAACAGTGGCCTTCTTAAAGAGCACAATTACTAATCCACGTGAATACTTGAGAACCGTGTCTGATAATATAATGTGAAGGGTCGTTTTGAGAAACCTTTCTTTGTGTCTCTACTATCAGTGTAACTGGTCTATGCTATTTTTGACTCACAACGGGTGGTCATGAAAACAAATAAAATACAACGTAAGTTAAAGCTAAAGTTTTGGAATCCACATTTCTTCACCCGATGCTGTTACAAAAGTGAAAATGTATTTTCATTTCTGCTGAGTCACAAAGGGTAAAGGCTTGTTTGTTTCTTTATAGGATCACATAAAAACACCCACAAAAGCTTAAAATGTTGGCGCAAATATGAATCAAACGTTTCTGTGCGATACACCACTGTCCTAGCATACAAATGAGCCACAGTATTGTATACATCCAGTCATCCGTTTTCTGCCGTCCATACCCCGCTGTTCAAATGTCCTGTTTTTATAATATAAAGAAATCAAACCAAGATAAATCGTTTCAAACTTTTGTTATAATTAATGTGACCTCTGACCTGTAGAACTCATTTGAGAGAAAAAAAAATATTCTAGAGAGGGTAAAACAAAAGCAACTGAGATGTTCTGGTTGCAGCTGTATGCATGCCCACTTTTAAAAGGGGATCAATCACATTCAAAGTTATGTTAAATGTGCGTCAGCACACACCTACTCCCAATTAAAGTGTCTCTCTTTACCCCAGGTAAAATTCAGCTCTTGTTTTGTCGTTTCCTGCCATTTTGTAGTCACATCTTAAGGCACAAGCTAGGGATTGCAGAGAGCCTCCATAACATCAAAGCCATCTCATTTTCAAAGGTGCCTGTCACGAGAAGGGTGAAAAGGAATTGCTAAGACATTATACTTAGCATTTAAAACACTGAAGACAGTCAACAGACAATGCAGAGAATACAACACTGACATAATTAAGAAGTGCAATCTTGAAAAAATGGAAAAATTCTAAATATTAAAAAAAAATTATTGATGTATTTAATCTGCAAATATGTGAATTCACAGGTGCTAAATCGTTAGAATGCAAGGGTCGACTGTGTCTACATGCATATTCCTCATAATTTTTCGTGTATTTGGAATTATTTAGTGGACAACGATAGTAACTCAATAATCTTAAAATTTTGAGTGAGTTGATTTTTTTGAAAAAATACACCAAACAATTTTTGCACTTAATGTTGCTTTCCTGTTCAGTAGTTTTGTGTCACCCTAGCATTGTTGTTTTTATGCCCTTTGTATTTGTGGGAAAAAAAATTGCTGTCAGTTGTTATTTTGTTTCTTTCTTCACACTCTTTGTTGTTCCATAGTGCCTGATTTATACATGCTTTGAGAAGTGTATTATGAAAAGTAAATACTGAAGAGCGTGTATTTGCACGGATGCACGTATTTTGTCCATATTTAAAATGGCATTTTTTAAGTTGGCCATCCCTGGTTTGGGGTCATTTTTTACCTGACACGATTGGGGCATAGTGAAGAGTGTGTTTGCATAAAATCTTTAGGCTTCTGCTAAAATGCAAAATAATGTCAGAAAAAGACTACGAGACCATCTAAACTTGATCTGGACTCAATCAGAGGCACTTCAAATGATGACTCCCATTTTGCTTAGGGTTGAATGTTATTGGTTAAATTCAGCACACAGCCACATCCTAGGTATAAGAGAATTTGAACTCTGACACTCTGGATACTGAATTCTAAAGCAGAACAACAAAGTGTGAGCAAATGACCTTTACTTAGCATGAGGTGCAGATGAGCGTGAGAAACAAATAGCTAAGGAAAAATTGCCATGACAAAAAGGTTGACGAGACAAATAAGATAATCGCGGAAAATTAACTAAAAGAGATAGCGGGAGCCACGGTACCAAAGTGAACTAGAACCAAATCTCAATCATTCTGTTTCTGTCCTGATTTGCACCTCAAGCAAGGACATCAAATTCCAGACATCTTATAAAATTATCTTATAATCTTTTGGCGGCAATTGGCTGGCGACCAGTTGAGGTTGTACACTGTCATCACATAAAGAAAGCTGGGATAAGATCCAACACACATGTGACCTTAGTGTGCGGATAGATTATCCTTTGGTCTGAGGTGTGTCAAGAATGAATTTGTCCCAATAATAGGATCAGGGGCTGACTGGGCCAACAATCATCAATATTGAATATTTACGGCCAAAAGATTTGCATGTGTGTGGGGAAAGCCTTCCCAAGTCATGAATTTTTTAACTGTGATGTGGAACGGTATTTAAGAATCAAATAAGTGCCCTTACTGAGGAACATAGCGGCAGTAAATATAAACAAATGTGTCCTATCTGGCGTTTTTTTTTTTCTGACATACTTTAAAGATTTGAAAAATCCCGACGTGTGTACCTTAGCTTACCTCAACAGAAACAGAATCTGAATTTAAAAAAATTAAAATAACAGCAGAAAACAGTACGAGTAATCAGAAGAAGAACTTAGTAACACACAGGTGAAACAACAGTTAGTACAAAGCCAGGGATCAAATAGCTAACAAACAAAAACTTGACACTGGATATTAGTCAATGAGCGAGCAAACAATAGTCCAGCATCTTTCTGGTGTTTGCTTGTTTCCCATTGCCATCCACACCAGCCCAACTGTTCATAAAAACCAAAACACACAGCAGTGATAGAAAGCTAACAGGAACATGACAACGTCATTATTATTTTGGGGATGATTTAAAAAGCACACTAGATTAACTTTGATCCCGGCACAAGGTTGTGAGGTTTCTGACAGTCAGAGTCAACCTTGGGGTTACATTTGCTGTAATGACAGCCTCATAAAAGTCCAAGACGTCGTACATCCTGTACTGATTGCTGTAGGGCCTGTAGCAGATGGCAGTGGCGAGGGGGAAATATCATTTTCTCGGTGCTGGGTGACGCAGTACAAACTTCTAAATGTGTTTGAGCTGTAAGAAAAAAGTAATAACGCATCCACTGCATCGTCCTATGAGGGGCTCCATTTCTCCATTCATTTGCTCCAGGGCACAATATTTGGAAGAAACGCTGACTTCTCCCAGAACCATTTTGTTTTGTTCATCCTCTGAGCGATCGCAATTGTTTTATAATTTCTCCACATCTGTTCTTTTTGCTGCACAGCAAGATGCTCAAGTTTTGGACATACCTTGTTTACAGATATGAAATAACTCTTTTGTTGATGAGGTGCTTTTTGTCAACCTGTATGGTTTTTATAGAACATTAAATCACCAGAAGGACAGATATCTGCCTTTAGAAATAAAGCAGTGTGAACTAAGGCTGGTTTATATGGCCCAAAATTCACATTACAGTTCACAATAAATGTAATCCTTTCATGAAAATCGTTTACATACAAATAGAGACATACAGAAAAGTGTCAAAGTTATAATTGAAGTATTTCTGAATGGTTTATGTACGGAAGTCCCTATAGCAAAGCTATATTAATTTCAATGAATAAATAAATTAATTTAAAATTTAAAAACTTAACTCGGCTTTAAAGCACTTTTATCAGATAGATTATGAGAACATTTAACAATCTATTGTACTACATAGTGACAACAAATACAACTAACAATACTGAATACTGTAAACTTGTATACTTTTGATTTTATGGGCATCTCGTCCCCGGCTGACATATAAAATAACATTTACTTCAATAAACATCTAGGTGATGAAGCAAAACGCCAAGGATTTTGTGGTAGGGAGTACATAGATCCTGTGCTCTGAGCCGGAGCAGAATCACATCGCAGCATTCACAATCAAAACAAATGCAGCCCCTACTCAGATGACCTTGACACATAGCTGAAAGTGGAGCAAAAAAAATCAGGATTCATGCTATTTGCTAACTGAATTTTCTTTATTTCCCCAGGCGCAATGAAAATGAATCAAAATTATGATTATTATTATTATTGTTGTTGTATGATAATAATAATAATAATAATAATAATAAGAATTATAGTAGTAGAAGAGACGTAGTAGTTTAGCTTTACCTTTTTGTAAACGTGTCTGCTAAATTCTCATGAGAGCATTGCCATAGTCCTACATTTGCCCAGGTCACATGATGTCACAGTCCTGCCTTCTGTCGGCGGACCATCTTGAGTTTGGTGCTACGCTCCAGGGCAGATTATTTTTTATTCATTATTTAATTTTCTGCAGCTTCTCTATCACTTCCTTCACTGGCAGTGTTTTGAATCGCTGACCCTGATGGAACAATGAGAGCATAAGTAATCAATTTAAGAACGCTGCACTCGGTAATTTGAAATATTTATTAGCTGTGAAAGAGAATCCAAAAAGTATTTTTTTTCTGTGATTGTCTCCCTGTTGATTTTTGTTGTTTTTACTTACTCTTTTACTTTACTCTTATAAAATGTCTGCGTTTGATACATTTACTGCAATAATTTTGAGAATCTCAGTAGGTGTTTTAATGGTATGAACATGGTTTAAATAATTAAACCAATTTTAATATAACTCTACTATAACATAAGGGTACCTAATGAGGGCGCTATTAACGATACAAACAATTCAAGGAATGGTGTGCAGCTGTTTAATTATATGGCCAAAGACTCGCAAGGCTTGGAAAAAAAAAACATCCGACTGAAAGTTGTCGCTCGAATTTGAGTTTCTATTCAAATGATTGTCCTGTCTTTTGCACAGAGGGCTTGCATTTATTTGGAGTGATTTTGGTTTTGTCTTTGGTGCTTTAAAAATCTGAAAATCTGTATCAGTTGGGCAGGGAAGTTTCTGTGTTGCGTTTGGTCTCCTCCCATACTGGTTACAGAAGCACACTGTGTTATGTTGTCACTTTGGGTGTTTTCATTCCTTTAAATGCGACAGCAGTTACAAAACTTTTTTGCCATTGTCACGGTATTATTAGAACCAAAAGAAAAGACCAACAAACAATCTGAAGTATCAAAGTAGTTCACATTTTGGATGCTCAAAGCTCTCCCCCAAAAATGCTCCATGCAAGGTGCCTCAAGCTGCTGAATAAAAGATGCAGCGCAGCCAGTGGCAAACAATGTTTTGCCGGCCCAAGGCAAATGTACACGAGGCTCTCCATATGCTTGACGACGCTCCCGCCCCCCAAAACTATCAGCCCGTCTGTTATTGCAGGAGTCTCTGCTGTGTTTCACCATTTCATCACATCTGCTTTCTGGGGTAGCAAACGGAATACGTTCTCAGTTAAGGGGCAGAAGGAGAATCTCTCCCAACGGTAATGTACGCTACCGTTTACCCTTCGCTGACTGGGCAAAGTGCTTTTTGTCACCAATGCAGAAGACAATTTGCTATGATCATTATGAGCAGCAGCAACTCTCTGGACTAAGGTGTTAAAGGAAGCATATTGCACTTTTTTTGCAGTTTAAAAAACAGTTCCCAGGTGTGCTAATAACATACGAAGGATTGCTTTTTGTCCAAACACCACCAGACCTAAAAATCACAGCACACTAAAGTGAGCCAACACAAAGACACCCTAAAATGATCATTTGGATTTTCATTCATGGAGTCAGAATGAATTACAGCTGGTGAACCACTTTAATTTTAAATAAAAGCATGAATGTCAAATAGAAAAAAATATATATTTAAAAAAGGAATGTGCACTTTAACTACGACAATACATTTTTGTAGAATAACATAAATTGAAGCAAATTTAGCCACATTATAGTCTTAAAAAAAAAAACTTGTTTTTCACTTGGGAAACATCACCAACTATTTGCGATGACTGTCTTTTAGCTTCTCGACATTAATGTCTAAAAATGGGCACGGAGTACAATTTTTCCTTATTTGTGTTCAAACTCATGAATACAGATTTCTCAAGCAAGTTTGACATTGTGTTGCAGCTTGCTGGATTTTTTTGCCCCCCATCACATCAAATTTAGCTCAAACTCAAAATGTAATGACCAAAGGGATGGCACTTGCTCTCGGAAATTGTTCATGTATTACGTTTTAATATCAGGTTGTCAGACAAAATATGTTGTCATGAATCATTGTTTAAGGGCAATTTTGAATGAATAATTGATCATCTCGGGCTTCAATTCACGAAAAGGTGATGTGATACATCACTCTGAACAAGCTGAATAGAAAATGCTAAATATATAAGGAATGGTTCTGCAAAGCACACAAGAAGTCAAATCGATAACTATCAGAAACAAAACAATCCTAATTTGACACCTAGTACAATTTCATTGATATCTACCTCCTCCTGATGTCTAGTGTGGATAAATAATGCATTTTTAACTGAGATCTTTAGGAGGAAAAATATATCTGTTTTGGTCTTTGGAGCAAAGCAGAAAAGTTTTGACTGGAACAAGCAATACATTGTCACGCTCCTTCCCTTAAAGAGATATTCAACTGCCAATTGCTTCTACTGCTACATCATCAGTGTGTGAAAGAGCCTCTTCCTTTCAAATCGAAGCTATGTATTCCATCATTGTGTTCGTGAGGTGTTTGAGGTGTAAAAGTAGGTTTGGTCTTCGTCGGGTTATGTCGAGTTCACACTTTCCAATTTCTGTTGTGTCGAAAAGTGGTGCAATTACTCCGCTACTATGGTTCATTGTCATACGCTCAGTGCGAACACATTACATCCAAAACCGTCATACGCTACAAATTTAACAACCCTCGCTTCATGTCCTTGGAATTAACCTGCAAAAAAAATGGCAAATGTGATGACAGCCCCCAAAAAATCTCTTAGTCTCAGCCCTCCAGCAGTATTTTGTGGTCACCAAAGAATATATACGTATTTATATTTTTTAATCACAATAGTTTTGAAGTGTTTATGTTAGTTGAACGAACATAAGAACTTCCGAACGCCTACGTTCAAAAACCAAAGGAGCAAACTTTCAGTTGCTCTCCTTCAAAATTAAAAAGGCACAACGCGTGTACAAGTCAAGAGTGCGGGTGTAGACGTGCTTTGTTGCTTTCACTAGACAGCAGCTCCTTGTTTGCTTCATGACAACTTTCCCCACTTAATTGGTCACAGTTCACCTTTCGTTCGACAGAGCTGCTCCCATCTGCTCACTTTCTTGTTTTGCAACAAACCTTTCTTTTCAATTCATACACTCGTGTAAAGGTCAGGCGCCATTAGAAAGTTTGGGTAACGTTTTGTGATTGAAACATTAGTAAATGAATGAAGAACACCAAGAGCGCACAGACCTCAGCCACAGCGGGAAAATCTGTCACCTGCCAGAAGTCCATACAGCTTTTATTACATTTTGATCACTTTGTTACAGAAGAGATGAGCATATATTTGAAGCTATCAAACCCCCCTTCATGACTAAAAAAAATCTTCCTGAGCCAATGAGATTTGAAGCTGTTAAATCGGGTGCATAGGATTGATTGAATCTGTTCCAAAACCCCATGCAACTAATTAAGAAAAAAAAAATTAACGATTGCCCATGGACATATATACGTATATATATACACACACATATATATATATATATATATATATATATATATATATATATATATATATATATATATATATATATATATATATATATATATATATATATATATATATTAATATGTGTGTGTGTGTCCAGTATACACACACTTTCTCAGATGCTTAATGTATCACATCCAGAGACAATTATTTTATAAATTATATCTTTGTTTGAGCTTTCGCCCTATGGTCAACAACCCCGTGGCTGGCCAAACAATGCGCCCTGCTTTGTTTGATAATGTGGCAGACATTCACTCAATGCGCGTCCATCCATGCCGTTCCCTTCACTTTTTTCCATTTAGTTGTGTAAATGAGGCGACAATCCAGCTCCTTAGTTGTCGACTTCATGCGGAGTGCAGTAGGCATTGCCTGATTGTTGCGAAATCTTTTTGGAGGCGAGCAATGCGCATTGTGGGAGTTACAAACAGAAGCAATCATGGCTGAGGCAGGCTGGGATTTTGTTGCCTTTTTATTTCCAGGCCTACAAAAGAGAAGAACAGTTAAAGAGCAGGCAAATTGGAGGAGAGAATGGCACATCAGGGCTCACAATACCCAAAGATACCATACACTCTGTCGCACTCACAGGATGCAGGGCCCCTTTGGGTGTACTTTTGTGAACGCTCAAGATGTGTCAACGCTATGATCCAGTCAGGGCTATTTTGATTTGCATCATATGATCATCGCATGATTGTCCCTGAGCCTAAACAGTAAGCTCATGATAGTTTGTTGCTGCCTTCAAAAATGACTCTGGATTCCTTTGGTAACATGTTTACTGCTTTCCCTTCAAATAAAGCATATCGTGATTTCACATGATGATAGTGATTTATACAGCCAAAATACACAATTTTAGGGGTCTTCTTTGCCCACTTGCCACCATTTATGAACCACTTAATATAGTTTTGTGGTTTAGTAAATTTTGCTTGTGCTACTCACAAGTTTGCACTTCTTGATGGAAACTACTCCGTTTTAAAGTGAGCAAAAGACTAGCAATATGGGCTTGACAGATGTGTTTTATGGCTGCGTCCCATATTCAAGCAATAAATAGCACTGAATGTCTACTCCGTTCATCTTCAGTGGTGGAAAGCAAAAAAGTACAACAAAACAAATTTCTCTTCACTGTACTAAACTAGATTTTTCATTTTGCTGTACTTAATTTGAATTATTTATATTTTGGATAACTTTGCATTTATTTTTCATGGAAATCATATATGTGTAGTTTTGGCTCCTTGTCAAAATAGGGCTGTCTCTTTTTCAAAAACAAAAACACCACAGTTGAGATCTAATTGACAGGAAAAAAGCAGGAGAAAAGCAGAAAAACAGCGACCGCAGCAACGCACCGTAGGGACGTTAACTAGGAAACAATAATGACAATCACCCAACAGAGAAGCAAGATATATTATGTTGTCGGATCCAAAAATGACTTGTGAATGCATTCTCTTGGGACAGACAAACAACCACTAGTTCTGTATTTCAAAGATTAGCAAATTTGAAACAGAAAACGTGGCAGAAAAGCCCATTTTTGGAGCAATGGGGCAAACAGACCTCTTTGTTCCTGTGGCGAGTGACATGAATATAATGTGTTTTGTTGACGGTAGAAAGTAACAAGCATCTGTTTACGTCATGACGTCCATGTGTTTCATTTAATTAGGATATTGACGATATACGTTCAGGCATGTAAACGAGATATTACCAATGTTTTCAAAACGGGAATTTTGACCTTAACCTGAATATAATCGGAGTCAGTGTGACGTGGTTTGACCACTGAAGTTATAAAAGTGATAAGCCATTTACCAGAATTGTAATTGTTGGGTGAGCATGACAGTTTGATTGTTAATTGCAGAGTCCAATGTTGATTCGCATACCCTCCCAAACACCTGTAACTGTACCGGGTTAAGAGCCGTATTTGCATTGCAAAGCTGTGTAAACTTAATTTTGGAAAAAAATACTTCATGCAGATAATATTATTATGTTACATTCAGATTAGACAAAAAAAGTCAAACATTCTCTGTGCTTTGTGCTTTTTGTCCATACATTGTGCACATTTTGTATACTAAACATGAGTAATGAGAAGGCAAACGCAGTTATCAGGCTTCACGCCAAAGCTTTTCAGTGAGGCGTCACGGCAAATTCATGCAAGTCAGTGGGGATGTGCTACTTCTCTGCTTGAGTGTGAATTCATGAAAAGCTTGACCGGGCTCTTCCACTCCTCAAGTGGCCAAGTGCGCTACCGGAGCACCTGAAGATTAATGTGGTTATAAAACCAGTTGGCCGACTTTTAAGCGTTTCACTAGATCATCTAGCGAGAGCGCGGTCATGTGCACCAGAGCAAGGCACGAGCTGGGAGAAGAGCACGGGAAACAAATCAAACACCTAACTCGGGTCTGCGCCCACCTTATCTGTCAGCTGGAAGACTTTATTTGTCTCCGGAGGGCTTTGCTAGTCAACGATAGCATGTCGACAACATTAAGAATGCGCTGCTTCTGATTTTATATTCGACATTTACTGCCCCATAAAGCAAAACTTTCAATTTATAGATGATTGGTAAGGTGGAAAACTCATTTTCAAATGGCTCAATGATCTCACTTGCAGCTCTTATTAAACCAACAAAGGGCAAGAGCTCAAGAAAAAATATATTGTCGTGTTTTATTGAATCATTCTATCAATCCATCACTTTGAAACATGTTTTTAATAAAGTGAAGTAGCAGAGTATTGTGTATATAAACATTAAAAGAGAATGTGAAGGAAACAAATTTAGAATTTGTGTGTTCAATGTTTGCCTTTACTGTGCGTTTGGTCTTGTTGCTGCATATGGGGTTTTTGAGGGAGTCATTGTAGCTGGAGAAAACCCAGGCGGGCAGAGGGAGAAGCCAACCATTAGCTCACCATGCTGCCCTAGTTGAATTCCAACATGGGGAAATAATAAGAGAATGGAGATCATTTGGCAGACATATTCCGAGGCACATGATGGCACTCTTCATCGTTCCCCAGCAGAATCCTGGAGGGTGATGTCAAGCCGTCAGGCAAATTGTATTTACGCGGACTGACTCCCTTATTGCACTGTATAAGCCTCTGGCAGTCTCTTCATCCTACTCCCCTTCCTTCCTGACATGTTCGAGCTTTGGTTAATATTGCATTATAGTAAAAATATTTCTATTGAATCTAATTAGGATACAGGTGGTAGCCCTGTGACAGACATAGTGTCTAAGTTTTTCAGGCTGTGTGTGTGCGTGCATGTGTGTGTGCATACGTGCGTACATGTGCGTGGGTCTGTGTGTGTGTGTGTGTGTGTGTGTGAGAGAGTTCTATTACTTTTAAAGTGCGTTTATTTCAAAATATACTATACTGTTACCACTGGGACAGTACAGTGGTCAACTGGTTAGCACATCACCTTACAGAGCAGAGATTGTGGATTCAGATCCGGGCTTTGGTCTTGCCTGTGTGGGTTTCCTCCAGGTACTGTGGTTTCCTTCCACATTCCAAAGACATGCATGGTAGACTGATTGACCAATCCATTGTGCCTGTGATTTCTCTGCAGTTCAGATGATGGATGGACAGATGAACAATGTTTTTTGTTTGGTTGGTTTTGATTTGGACTTTGGTTTATTTTTATTTTTGTAGGTTTTGTTTTCCTGGGGTTCTTTGTATATCTCATTAGATCATTGTTTCAACCTGTTCTCGTTAGCCCCGCCCCTTGAGTCTTCGAATCAGCTCTCTCCGCCATTTGTTTTGTCTAGGTGTTCCTTGTTATCTCATCAGTTTCTTTGTATTTAGTTCCCTCCTTTCTCTTTAGTCTTTGTTGGATCATTGTCCATTGTCATCCGTCCTATGCGCTTTGTCCTATCTCATGCAATGCCATGCATTTTGTTTTTGTGCTCCCCAAATCACGTTCAGGTCTTTTTTGTTGGTATTTGTTTGTTACTCTTTCATTTCTTCAGAAACGTTTTGACCAGTAGTGCCTTATTTGCTATGAAATATTTCTTGACTGAGCCACATCCCCGCATCCTTGCTTCCCGACACTTCGATCCTCTATTCCCGTTGCATGATGGATGGACAGTAAACAGTACATTTTATTGTTTCAATATGCTGCCTAGTTTAATTATGTTCTTGGGATTGGAAAATAAAAACTGAAAGAAAATATAGAAATAAGGTTGTTCAGTCACCTCGCATATGACATATCTACCTCTACGTTTAGGTTACATATGCTGAACACTATGGCACCACGCTGACCATTGTACAGTAATACCACTTTAAATGATATTAACAGCAAAGAGAAATGTTGCACCAATAAATCTAGGTTGAACTATTAGCATTTTAAATGAAGAATCCGTGCCCTGTGGTTGACTGGCAGCCAGTTCAACGTGAAGTTCGCATTTTGCAAGGAGTCGGTTGAGATAAGCTCCATCTACCCGTGGGTCTGACAGGATAACTGATGCAGAGTAGATTGCAAAGATGAATCACTTAAGTCCTATGCTTGGATACATTTTTCTCTGTCCCAAAAACTGGACAAGAAAAACAAACAACTTGTGTCACAAGTTCAAAATTTTCCACGGCTTTCTACAATTTTGATTCAGTTTGAATAGCCCATTACAGGGGCTAATAAAGCAGTAGGTAACAAATTGTTGAACCCTGTATCAACACCCGCTGCCGTGCATGAACTGATTCAGTAAATATTAGACAACGCATACGAGCTTGAGTCATTCTTTAAGCAAAAACACAATAACATTAAATTCGAAGGACAGCAGGCGTGCGGCATCCAATTAGTAGAAGCAACATGAAGCGCGAGCGACTGCGGAATACTAAATGTCCAAAAGACTCAATGGAGGCTAACTGCAGTCTCTGAGAGATATATTACTATTGAGAAATTTTACATATTCTGTGTCGAAAACGCTTGCATGCTGTGGTTTTGTTTGAAGTAATAAGGATTTCTAGTCCCCCAAGAACTTGAGCTTGAAAGGTTAAGGTTACTGGTGACTTAACAGTGTACAGCAACATAATAATAAAAGACTTAATTATTTTTGATGGTTAAGGTGCTCAATGAGGTTTAATTTGCAGTGCTTGAGAATGTTCACACATATTAGATTGTGAATTTCGGCAACAATGTCCTGCAGCATCATAATGTTGATATATTCCGACCAATACTTAATGGAAACTTTCATTGATTGGAAAATTGTTTTGTTGTTGTTGATTTCAAAGTTTGCATTGTAAGCTGCTTTCTGTTTCCTCAATTACGCACCACTCGCAAGTCTGTCACCTTAAATTTACCTCTTGATAAGACTTATACTCAAAGTTTCCTAAGGCTTTCTCCTAGAAATCTCAGTTCAACACAGTATTAAATATTTCTCTTATGTTGGTCTTATAAGTTTGCAAAAACAATTGCACAACAAAATTGTTATACTGCTGATCCCTCTTCGACTCCTTTTGACTGTCTCTATCTCTATCCTCGTGCGAGGTACTGATTGAAAGTCTGACTGCCAGCAGTGTCGGTGAGTTTGCACCATCCTTTTATAGCCTCAATTATATTGATGCGTCTCCCCATCTTTTTCTTTCAATCCCCAAAGCGTTAAGTAGGCGAATACAATTATTTGTTGAGAAACAAGGGATCATCAAAAAAGGATTCTGTCTGGATTAAGTAATCTTTTAGCTGTGAGGCACATACGACAGCATATCATGTCATGGAAAGATTCACATTGTAAGCTCAAGCTGCATATAGGTACACTATGTTGTCAGTGTATAGAAAGCTAATGACAGACTAGTGCAGGCTAAGCCTCTTTGCTTGTTATCCAAAGCCAATAATTTGTTGGAACATAGTTTGTCATGTCTGCATATGCAGTACATAAGAGTCATGCGGGCCAGATGTGACAGTGGTTGTCTGTGTAGAGACCTGAAACAGTGAGAGATAGAAGGTGAAGCCCACTACGAGTACTCTGCATTTTTGCATATTACTGCTGGCAAATATCTGCAGGGAGTCTGCCTTCAAAGCATTGTTTTCCAGCACACACCTGCATCAAAGTGTGTCTGTCAATTTGGATTTGAATGTCATGATTTCAGCGCAGAATCATCATAGCAACTTTGTGCACTCCCTCCATGCGTTGTCACGTTAAAGAAATACAAGCATAGATCACAAGGGCTCTCCAGTCCATTAGTCGTCATTTTGTTTCCGGTGAGCTTTGATGCTTGTCTACAGCTCTGGATGAGCAAAGGGCATCCATAGTGGTAGCACACAATAGGAATGAAAATCAGGTTTTGAGTATGGCATGAAAAATAATTGCTCATATTCAGGTAAAGCACGGCACACCCATGAAGCAAGGCCAGCTCTGAGCATTTTCCTCCCATTTCAATCAAAGTCAGAATAAGCTCAATTCTTAGATATCTGTGGACGATTCTGAGCGATCTGATGGCGTGGGCTCTACTAAGATTGTTTTCCTTTGTTTTCCTCTATGATTAGTTACATTTGGCCATGATAATTGAGTGTTAAACATTTAGTCTGTGCTGTGAAATTGTTGAGGAAACTGAGCTACTTTATAATGGAGTGTATCGATACAACTGACTGAATCCATAGTCTAAGGATCCTTCGACTATGGATTCAGTCAGTTGATAGTTTGCTGAGTTTGCTAAAATTATCAAGTAAATACAATCTAGTGATTGCTTTTTAATTTACACAAAAGGGACGATACTTCTTCCAAGTTCCGTATTTGAAGTTGTCATGACTTAATTGACCTGTTACGTTATTGCTTTGTTCTGTTTTGTTTTTACAAAATGGTGTAGCATAGTTGAACATGTGACGTGTAAGTATGCCTCACCGATATGGGTACTGGGATTGAATCTTTCTTTCTGTATACATATATATTCATATACACATATATAAACAGTGACCCCTGAACTTATTGTAATGCTTAAGTTGTTTAATTCTTATGAATCTTGGTGACACCAAGGGCTATATGGTACAATAACAAATATCTTAATTTGTAAAATATGTTTATTCCCTGAATGGAGTCTGTTCGCCTAGCTACTAACCCACTTCCTGAAATAGATCAGCTCTATTCACTCTCTGAAGTGTTCCAAAGAGAGAAAAAAGCCCTTCTGGCTTCCCATGTCCTACATAATGTAATTATTGAAACCAAAACAAGAAAAAGACACCAAACTTTACATCATCATCACCATCCCAATCACTTCTGTCATCGTCAGCCAAGCAATCAATAATCCAAATAGAGCTGTCAAGCTGTCAATGTACAAAAATGCATTGAAGTGTACAACTGTAATGGTAGAAGACAGTGATATCTGTTTTTATCCATTGTGTTCATCTTCAGCAGGCACATTAACCCAAACAGAACTAATGATGCCTTTTCCTGTATTTCTGAGCTCTGCTCAGGATGGCAGATCAACTTCAACTGTGCTGAGTAACCTTTCTCACGCAACATAGTGCACTTGCTCTCATTGTTTTTTGCGTAGAGGCGGCACTTCATCGCCAAGCGTCTGAAATATATATTATATATCTAATTGATTGGTAATGATCATTTGATTAAGATAAAATAGTTGAAAATAGTTGAAAAATAACATAGCATAAAAATAACATTGAGATAATACCAAGTGTAAATAAAGATTATTTCAATCCCAGGTTGGTTTCACAGTCAAACACACAGGTACAACCTAATAACTTTCCCTCTACAAGATGATTATACCCCAAACTGCTCTTTAATACGCCAATCTGGCTGTGAATACTTGTGGAACAGATGTTGCCGTGAGGAAGCTCATCCAACGCACTATGGGCCAAATATTCTCTCAGGAAATATTACAAGAAAACATAGCGAGTCAATTTAAGTGTGGCTGCACTTTTTGTTGGATTCTGCTGCTTCCTTCAACCCCAAAAGAGCTGTGTTAGCTTTTGACACTTTGAACCTTCTGAATTAAAGCAGATGAACGAAGGAGAACAAAAAAAGGGGGTGGATTAGGGTAAGACCTTCACAACCAGCAGGTAAGAAGGGACAGGTGCCCATCTTACTTCCAGGTTTGCAAAAGAGCCACCAAAAAAACTCCCATTTTAGAAGAACTTAGCTCACCATTGTACCAATGATATGTAGATGCATGTCATTATGATAAAGAGCTTTTAAGACATTTCTTTTCACCATATAGCTGAATGTTACATAAATAGGCTTTTAAGACAATGGCAAACTACAGATGTGTTTTGTTGAGAAACTCATCATTTTCTTCTCACACTGATCCACATGCTCTTGACTTTATTTAAAAAAAGAATCAAATTTATTGTTTCATGTTACATTGAGGGTTCCATTATCAAATTGGCAAGACAAATTCTCATGACTTCTGTAACGTGATCGTGTCCGTTGCGTCCTCCGATTAGATTGCTTTGTGAGACAGATATGTTTTCGCTAGCATTGGTAGACTACGGCTCTGCCAGAAAATTTTCACCGATACGAAGCATTCGCGTGCATCCCGCTGGTGTTGTGGCTATTGCACAACAGTAGTTTGTGCACATGCATCATAGCATATGCTCCTCAATTTAGACCAGGGGTGTCAAACTCATTTTTTTTCACGGGCCGCATTGTAGTCATAGCTTCTTTCGGAGGGCCATTATGACTGTCAACCCAAATAAATGTATGAGCACCTCATATTAAATACAGTAAAAGCTACAAAACAAACTGACAAATAACTCGTTTTCAAATCAGACGAGTAAAACTTGGTCAAATATTTAAAAAATATATATCTATTATTAAAAGTGAAGACAATTTGCAATTCTAGTAATGACACATGAATTTGATGCACAATTTGTCTTCGTTGCCCACATACTAAAATGATGTGGCGGGCCATATGTGGCACCTGGGCCTTGAGTTTGACACCTGTGATTTAGACTCCACGCCAGTATTGAATTCCAAATGCAGGAAGGGTACTGAAGCCGGTCAAAGAGGGAACGATAATGGCTCGAGGTGAAAGAACAGCTTTTCATGTCTTATCTTACGTATATTGCAGCATGTCGCTAGTACAGCTCATTGGCTCGGCCATTAACAGGCCCCTCACTTTCCATCTGTGTTGTGTTCATTGATCATATCAGCCCGCTCGGTCACACTTGTGCCATTACAGAAGGGGTTCACTCCTTAAGTCATTACATCATGGATTAGTTTTTTGTTTCATTGTACAACCGTGACTTGAGATACGAGATTTATTCATTCACACCATACATGTAACCCAAAAAACTCATAGATCAAATTATAGTTCCTTGTCGAAATGAAAGGAAATAGCATTAATCTGTTCAAGCATCCGAAAAAAAATACATGCATGTTCTTCTGTTTCATTTTATTTTACTGTTGTTTGCCTGACCAATGACTAATCCAGAATAGTCTAAAAACACCAGGGAATGGTAGTAGTTACAATATCTTACTCACAGTTCTACGCTCCAGCCTTCCCATTTGGATTTTGCATGTGCATGTTCTTCCACTCACATTCCAACATCTTACATGTTAAGTGAACTAGAGACTCCATCTTACCAGTGATCCTAATAGGTACAAGGGGTAGAGCTAATGCATTGATATTATCACCATTCAAGAGTCTACAGTATCTCAGATGGATTAGGCTTGTAGTTTACCTTTGACCCTAACGAATACAAGCATTGATGAAAATGGATGTATATTGTAATCAAAGTAAAGTAACTGCCTAATGATGAGTCCAATTATGCAAAGTAATCAATATTGTAACACAATCATGTCTATTAAGTCAAGAAAGGCCAGCCAGGGGATAAGCAGAGTGACAAATCTCTACAAATCTCTCTACAAAGCTGTTATCCTGCAACAGAATAGTCTCTAACAGGTGTTTCCAGATGTGTTTGCTCTTGTTGTTTCTCTTATGAGCCAA
This sequence comes from Syngnathus floridae, assembly GCF_059516105.1. Classification (NCBI taxonomy): domain Eukaryota; kingdom Metazoa; phylum Chordata; class Actinopteri; order Syngnathiformes; family Syngnathidae; genus Syngnathus; species Syngnathus floridae. Next base: position 22,228,112 of record NC_142414.1, on the reverse strand, counting down.
AGCTGTGAAGCAGAAAGTCCTGTCAGACTGGCATTGTTATGCTGAGCCAGAAGTCAGTCAGAAAGAGACTAAATCCCTGGGACTAGTATGGAACAATCTTCCAGAGACACTGAAATTGAAGAAGAAGCACACTGAGGGGGATCTGAGCCATTTTAAAAATACACAATGGACATACTGAATAAAACAAGAAACAACCCAAGGCTTTTGCATCCTCACACTATGGGGTTGTCCAAGTCCTCTTTTTTTGCCAACTGGACAATGACACCTGCCAGGCAGCTAAATGTAGGTGCAGTGGTGAGGAACACAGCTTCACCCACCGGCCATTTTTTTTTTTTTTTTTACCTTAAATTGTATGGTTTTATTTAATTGTAGTGCGAAAAATGCGACAAAGTCATTAATTGATTATTTATTGCTGATTGGCTTGTTTCGACACGGAATATGATTTATTTGGCACTTGCAGAGTAGCAGTTTGAGCTACACAGTTGACTTGCTAGCTCTGAGGACCAAAGAAAGGATAACTATCAGCATCTCTGCTGAGTACAATGGATTGTGTTTATATATTGATAGTAAACTACTCTGACTTATATTGTAGCGTGACGGTTTGGAATTGTGTGAAAGAAGAAAAAGCGTTAACTGTGCTTCATACTTTAGTTGTGATATTCATTCATTCCAAATATGCCAAATGCCTCTCTCACTCACAATTGTATTGCAATTTGGTAAATTATTTTCTAAAACTGTGACATGTGACCATAATGGAGAAATGGTGTTTCCATTGAAGGCTCAACGGAATGAGGTTCCAATAGTAAGTACAGAAAACTACAAAAACTTCATTTGGTGAAAACCCCTATCGGACCATGTGTTATTCAGTTTTTTGGAACGCTTATTCAATAACATTGCTTGCCCATTTGGCTCAACAAGGCTGTGGGCTTCTGCTGGTTAAAAAAATTGTGAGCTGCCAACACTTTTTGAACAGGACAGAATTGGGACATGGCCATCTCACTGCAAAGCCATCAGCAGGCATATGGTTCAAACAATACTTGAGCTAATTTCACATATGTGTTTATTCAGAGCAGTCTCTTCACTGTCCTTATTAAGCGATCGCGTCAGACGGCTGACTGTGTTTCCTCTTTAGGACTGGTCTTCCGACATGGCCTGGGCTCCATGACCACAGGCCCTGTTGTAAATTGGAAATGAATGACATGGCAGCTCTCCCAGCTCAGAGAAAACTAGTGGATGGCAAAGGAGGCAACCAATTAATATTTCAACAAGAAATCCTCTGTGGCCTGGGATTGACTGCCTCAACTGCTGCTGTTGTGTGCCTTTTCATTGTATAGCCCTATTAACAGAGAAAGTGTCAGTTCTCTCGCAACAGCTGCCATGAGAGAAGGAAGGTGCTTTCCAAATATGTTCATGGCAGGATCTAATTTAGAATTGTGTACAGACATGGAGTTATGATACTAACTTCAAGTGAGTGACACAATTCACGATTTTTTGCTCTCTATATATAGTGACTCCATTCTGATTAAGTATGGAGAAGGGAAAAAACATGCATGATATATAACTTCCTTAGCTATACCCCATCAATGCAAGCCTGATATCAGATTAGTGATTTATCCACTGTCATGAGAGAAGGAAGGTGCTTTCCAAATATGTTCATGGCAGGATCTAATTTTGAATTGTGTACAGACATGGAGTTATGATACTAACTTCAAGTGAGTGACACAATTCTGATTTATTGCTCTCTATATATAGTGACTCCATTCTGATTAAGTATGGAGAAGGGAAAAAACATGCATGATATATAACTTCCTTAGCTATACCCCATCAATGCAAGCCTGACATCAGATTAGTGACTTATCCACTGTCATGTCCCCAAACGACACAAATAATTTCATCACAAACTTCTATTAATCTTTGACTGAAAAAACAGGTCATCGATTATTTTCATGTGTTATTTTTGTATATTGACCTTAAATAAATCTAAATAATAAAAAATAATAGCTGACGGGGGCCAGTGAAGTCAAAAAAAAAAAAAAAGAAAGAAAAATCAGTTTAGAATTCAGTGTTCATTCACAATGTACATTTTAATATGTACTTTTGGAGGCACTCCACCCATCTTAAGATGTTTTTATCTAGTCTAACTACTTTTCACAATTTCTCCAGGTTTTAGCTTCAGTGTAGTTAAGGTAAATGTAACATAGAATATAGCTTATAGCTTACCTCAATACAATTTTCAAGTAGCTTGCCAGCACTGAAAATGTGCCCCACGTCACTAAGCAGCTCTTTGGTGGATCAGACGATAAATGACAGAAGAAACATGACGTAGTATGACGTAGGCAATTGTTGTATATTTCACTCCACATTGTATTATTTTAACAAACGATTGGGTGCTTAAATTCTGTGCAGCCATCCATCCAAAGAAGCAGCGATTAGAAGACAATTAGTACACCCTGAATTGGTTGCCAGTACATATAAATCACTTTAGTAATTCGTTGAAGCCAACCAATGCTTGTTGGTTGTTTTTTGTTGTTTTTTGTTTTTTCCAACAAAAACACAACATTCACTAATCATCGATGTATCCGTTTTCTATAGCGCCTATCCTCATTAGCGTGTGAGCCAATCATAGGGCACATAAAGACAAGCAAGCATTTAATGCTCACGTTCACACCAATGGACAATGTACAGTCTTCAATGAATTGACATGCATTTTGTTGGAATGGAGACAGGATGGGGGGCAAACAGTAAAAAAAGCAAAAAACGGCTAAGAATCAAACCCAGTACACTACAGTAAATTTCAACCATTTGAATTCTTCACATCCGAATATTGCCTATTCAGCTGAGATGCTTCCAGGTCTGTCTTTAATGTATGTTAAAAATATATATTTCTGTATGATATGGGAAAATAAACCACGCTTTCTGGAGGGCTTTATTCATGTATGTAATCAGAAAAGCGCATGGAGAAACACAGAGGAAGCACTTGAAGGCATCATCACTCTCTTCATGTGAACAAACAGATGAGAGCTTGTGAACGTCAATTTTTGTAACTTTTTTTTTTTTTTTTAAACCATGCACACTGGAGTCGCAGGGTTTCAGTTTCCATGCGATCCTCCTCTCACTCTATCTATGTAGGGCAGCCTGTGGATCAGCTGACATCCCCATCCTCCCACATGCCCACACAATCTTGTTAAAGCATGCAGTTAATCTGAAGAGGAAAAGGCTTCTCTTTGCTACCAAGTCGTTCTTTCATCATGCCATTGTGTTTCTTTCATCACGTTGTCACAAAAGATTTCATGTTTGTCCTAAACCCAGGTGTTGGGATGACTTTTCCCTTCATCATTGCTCCCTATGGTGCCCCTTTTCCCCACCGGGAGTGTCATTTGGATCAAGACTTTGCGCGACAGTTCAACATTTTTACTTCAAAACGCACTGGCACAAGTTGCCACTTAAAAAGACACACACAAAAAAGATTGCGAGAGTGTTATGAGTGGCAGAAAAACAAGAAGATCCCCGGCTTGATTACTACAGCTTGGAGGCACACAGTTTGACCTAACTTTGGGTTGTTATACAAAAAAATAAAAACATTTGTTGGGTTTTACAAAAGAATGAATTGTGTTGGGCAAAACCACTTCCTGGGTCGGTCCAATTTTCAACCCAAATTAGGTTGTTTGGAGCTGAAGCCTGAAAAAGGCAAACTACAAATTATTGGCAGACAAGTATAAATAATAAGGGGGGGGGGGCACAGCCCGGTGGACTAATGGTTAGCACATCATCGTCACAGATCTCACGTATGGGGTCTGATTGTCTGCTCTGTCCTTCCTGTTTGGAGTAGAGTCCAAGTCAAGGACAGCAACCTGATGGCATATTTTTACTGTATGGTGCAGGGTTTATAAGTTCAATTAGATCCAAAGCGGCAATTTGAGTAAATACAGCAAGAAACTTAAAGTAACTCGGATTTATCTGAAAATTTAGTCCGAGAAAATATTTTCACTGTTATATTGTTGTGGTTCAGATTGTTGAATGTGAATTTTCACAGTAAGAATGCATGAAAAAAATCTCTGCATGCTAATTAAAGGTTTAGCCGTTGTTTTTGTGGAATAGATTAACAGGAATATTTTCTATTCAAGTTGGTGAATTTGCCGCCACTACATTTGGAAGCCCATTTGTAGTGTTCTTGAGGAAGCCGTTAGAAAACGGTGCTCACTCAATTTTGTTTTGAGGGGGAACATTCACTCATGTTGTCTGCTTCTTTATTTCCTCCTACCTCATTGAGAGAATGGCTTCCTCTACCATTTTGAGGTGAAGTGGAGCAATTTGATACAGAAGGATGCAGGGCAGCAGCCGAGGGGCCGTGTGACGACTGACGACTCACGGCTGCTGCCATTCTTCATACACACCCCGCGGAGGGAAAGAAGACAGGTGTGAGTGCCATCCATAAACGTAGGAGGGCTACATCCAGACCCTCATTTGAAAGGAGCGGCATTGTCTGCTAAGAGGAGGCGGAAGGTTGCGCTGCAACCATTTATCCCCATGCAAGAGTGGCTCAAACACTTATCTGTCCTCGTAGGCTCTTAGCCATCGCCTCCTGCTTTCTTTTATGAGCTGCAGAGGAATTCTTCCAAAGCACATTTCATTCCAACTCTCAAAAAAACAAAAAGAGAGCAAATCATAGCGAACTTGAATACCTCTCCCACATAATCGCAAGTGGGCCTTTTCAGACATCATAAAAATGCATGGAGCACTCAAATGGGCTGATCGGGCTCAGGGGAAATGAGAATCTTTAAAAATGAAGCAGACTTCATTCTCATAGCACTTGTTACTGGGGCGTCTTCAGGCTGTTGATTACAAGAATTCGTTGCCTGAAGGTGCTTAAATCTTTCAGCTGCAGTTGTCACATCACCGGCACTTTCTTATGCTTTGTAGCATCACGGAAGAGGCAGTTCAGGTTCAAACAGCTTTGCTCCCTTGATTCTAACGTCTTGCTTCTGTTATCTTCGGTTGTCTTGGCAACACTGCCATCTCATGGCAATGGAAATAAAAACCTGCGCTCTCCAGCATCTTTCTTGAGCGTGCCACTCAACAGAGCCTAAAGTGCTAATCGGGCTAAATAAACCGATAGATAATAAACCTTGGAGGTCTACACTTGATACATCTAGTTTTTATTATCATCCGTCCAATATGGCATGAAGGTAATGGGATAGTGTAAAGAGTTAGGTCTTAATATAATTGTGAAGAAACTATGTTTGTGGTTGCTCAGCATCTACTATATTATATTATATATTATATCATATATCATATTACCATATCGGCCCAAATATAAAACGGTGTTTTTTGCATTGATATAAGGCTGAAAAGGTGGGGGTCATCTTACATTCGGGGTCTAGACATTATCCCCATTCACAACGCTAGATGGCGCCGGATATCTTTAAAGCGAATGCTGAACTCAACTCCCCAGGCCAAAGCGAACCCCTGTCACGAAGACGAAAAATAAAAATAGCGGTAGCAATTTGCATTATTTTATTGCAATATTTTTCCTTATTCAGATTTGTTTCAAGAATACAGTTACAGTTGGACTTCACTATGATAGTTAATGTAGTTATTGCAGTTTAGTTGTTTTATCACGGTAGATTGGTTTATTTACATTTCAAAAACCATTCATTTACAAATGTGATTGCACTTTAGTTAACATATTTAAATGTTCAGATATTAAGATGTGATGGACCGTTTTTGCATTATTTGAATGAAGCAAAATAACATGCTTTTTCTCTCGAATATATTGTTATAGTCATTTGTTTCAGATGCACTGTAATTATTTTCTGTATAAAAAATTAATTTGGTGTTCAAAAAGTCTTTTTTCAAACGAGTCTTGAAAAAGAAGGGGTCGTCTTATAATCAGGGTCGTCTTATATTCAGGCCAATACGGTATATCATATTATATTATTATAATGATACACTTTTGATACTTCTTGAATATCCAAAGCTGCCACATAAATTCCAACAGAGCCATTGAGAAAATAAACTCCAGAATACCGCATGAAAGAAAGTAATAAAACCATCCTAGAAGAATGGAAATCATTTTTCCCCAGACCCCAATGTGCATTTATTTTTCTATTCAATAACACATTTCCGGCAATTAATCTGCCTGCTTGCTAATGCTGTTGCTAGACCAAATGGTGGAGGGTGGAGGTTCAAGAAAGTACTTTTGAGGTAGCACACCTACCAATGACACATGTATCCCTTTGAAATTGTGGATCCTCTCTAAAAAAATGTTTTTCGTGTGCTCTTGCAACAGCTCCATGACCCAAATGGAGGAGAGGAGAACCATTAGGGAGACCCTAAAAGAGGAGGTTGATTTTGTAATTATTGCATGATTTCAACATTTGCCCAGAATACTTTGGAGGCAGTATATGTCATTGTAAAAAATAAAGAAATAAATAAATCCAAGAGATGTCTTTATAAATGTCAAACACTAAGTATAACGCATTGGTTGCATTTAACAGCTTAAAAAAAATGTCTGTCATAACATTCCTTGGACAGAAACCAATATCAAGATCAACTTGTATTGTGGTCAGAAGAGGAACATAGAAAAGAGAGGAGCAAGTGATCTACATGATCCAAAGCAAACCACATCATGTGTCAAAAACATTAGGGAGGTAGCTTAATATTTAGCACATGGTCTCCTATGCTAAATGAACAGGCTCACTGCTGTGGATACGTGGTGTGACTACTGTTAGTAACATTGTAAATGTCGGTCTGCTCACAGATGTTACGAAAATTATTAGACACTGCAACACAGTAGACTTAAAACTCTGAAGGGCAAGAGTCACGCAATACACAATAGAGAGGTCCATTTTTCCCTCTGAAAGTATCCTCTTTCAGAGGGGCAATTATTCTCATCATAAATGCAAATCCCACTTGACAGTGCACAAAGCCATTTGCATGAGGAGAGAACTTCAAAGTAATACTCGCAAAAGAAGCGGGAGGTCTGAAGAAAGCTTGTGCGTCGAAGAACGTTCAGCTTTTCGATGAGCAGGTGTGGGACACTAAACACTCATCCTTGAGAAGCTTGCATCATGGAGGTTAGCCTCGGTTTATTTTTACTCAAGACAAATCCCCTCGTGACCCCACACACACAAAAAAGTACAGTAAGAAAAATTGCTGGTGAACAGTATTGCCAGTGACCTTAAAAATGTATTAAGTTACTTCACTGATTACTTGGTTCAAAAGTAACTTAATTTTTTATGATTATTTTACTTAAAAAGTAACTGAGTTAGATTACAAGTTAGTTTAATATTTAGACTCTGCTGAACATAATATTACATTACACAATAATTACTTACTACATTCTGCTTAACATAAAATGATTTTGCCACTTAAGTGGATGTGTATTGTTAAATTTAATAACTGGTTTTATAGGAAAATGAAATATCTGACATAAATATTTTAATTTAAAAAAATATTTTTTTTATAAATGTTATTGCGCATGAATGGTCTACTAGTTTTTAAGTAAAACAAATGAAAAGACAGCCTTTCTTTACTGGACTTTACATAAATACATTTTTGGGTTAGAGTTTTTTTTGTACTCGTTCACATCATGTGAACAGACATGAGGCAGCATGTGCGAGAAGAGCGTGCTGTTTATTTAATTCTTGTCCATTCTTTCTCATTGCTAAACTCTAGCAGATGCTCCAATCTGTGGTAGTGAAAGGTGGTGTTCTCTGGAAGGCCGACGTTCTAGCTGACGAATAGTTTAGCATATGGTTTGCAAAAGAAACTGCATAGAACATAATAGTTTTTTCACACATTAGCTAAATATTCGTTTCATGTACGGCTGAGAATGAGACTTTTTCAGTTTTATAGCATTTTGTAAAACAATTAAACTTATGCAAAATGGTCAGCGAATGACAGACTTGCACATGTGAAAGGAAGCAAAGAATTGCAAAATTATATGCAACTGCCTCGCTCATTTAGCCTTGTGCTCAAAAGACTGCCCTTATACATTACGACCGCACTTTAGCAGTGCAGAAACATATTTACTGTTAATTATCCAACATGATGACAGGATCGTAGCTCCAAGGAAATGGAAACCGTGCGGTGACCAGAATATCCATAATGATGACTTCATGATGACATAAGACATGTTAGCCTTTGTATAACTCAAAATGATCAGGGAAAAGGCCTTGTCATGATGTGTATTATTTAGTACTTGAAATTACTTTGATTTAGGCTTTTGAAAATCCCCCAAATGTGATCATGGTATAAAGAATCGACTGTCACATATTTTGTTTCACATGAATAATAATTTTAGTTCTTCAGTGGTCACGCAATCTTTTTTGACAGTTTCGCACAGGCACACACACTGAGACCAGTGGCCAAAGAAGTCTTTTAATGGTGAGGAAAATGACAGAACTGGAGGGAGACCCTCCAGACATTTTCAAAACAAAAAATTTAATTTGGAAGGAAACCTGTGGCGCTCCACAACAAGGATAAGGTGCAAGAGGGCCTGACAGCTATGACGATGAAAGAGAATAAGAGATTTATCAGCCATGCAAAATAGTGGGAACACCTCATCTTGTTGTCCTTATTCGAGGAGTGCTACAATTACACATGGCCTACTTCAAACTCGAACTTGCGGGTCTAAGCGAACAACAGTTTGCAGGATGTACTGTGTGTGTGCGTGTGTGTGCGTGCGTGTGCGTGTGGTCGGGGAAGGGTCACTACTGCAGGGTGATGCACTCATTAAAGCTGTCCAGGACCATGTGACCTTGCATACTTGCATTCCGTGTCTGTTTAGATTTGAAGGTCCCATCTGTCCTTAAGTCACATTTGCCATTTTCATTGGCTGAAACAAGTCATTCCCTCTAAAGTTATTTTCCTGTTCCCTGCAGCGTGTTTCAGCTGCATAAGACTGCCAACATTAATGTGGCACAGATCCAGCAGTATCGTATATATACAGTCCATCCTGGACAGAAGCCATCAGCATCCATGATTTTCTTCCCTTTTACATGGTATACGCTACCCAGTAGATCACATTGACCACGGCAAAGGTGAAAGGAAACACAGCCCTGGCATAGATGTCAATAGTGTCGGCGTCAATGGGCTTGCAAACGCACTTGGAACAACACTTTTTCTTCTCTTCCTCACTCTCTCTCATCTGTCTGGACCTCCTCCTAGACTCGAACTCCTCAAAGACAGCCTCCCCAGGGATCTCGTTGCTGGAACGCTGCGTGCGGCTGTGGCGGTTTGAAATGACCACGCCCTGGTTCATGCCGGTGACGGACAGGGAGAACAGAACCATGGCCTGTTTGCCGTTCTTCACGATGGACTGCAAGGACACAAGGAGAGGTTAGTAAGCAATCTCTAAAGAAAAAAAATACTCTGAATTATAGCTATTAATAATCCCTTGGGAATCATGAAATTTGTATTTCAACTAGAATTCCAAGAAAAAAAAATGCCCCAAAATTGCACAAAACTTGTATTTGTTGTTGTCATTTTGCTCTTCTTAATATCAAAGTGAAAATGATAACATTCCGTTTATAAAGGAGACAGAGGAAAAACGGTCTCCAGAATAAAAGTAAATGTATTCAACTTAAAAGTGGAATTGAATGAAAGTTGTGCATTTTTAGACAGTGGGTTTGTGATGCCAGTCAACAAAAAGTTTATACCTCTATATTGATATTAGTTTAAAAAAATAAAACAATGAACAAAAAAATGACACCCGTATTTGTATTGGTTACCTTTTTTAACTCTACGAAAAGGCTAAAATTGCATATGATCTTATTAGATCATGCCATTTTAAACCTTATGTGGTGTCCTTGGAGTGTGTGTATGGCGAAGGTTGGTGTTTTAGCCCAGTGAGAGGAACAGAATGATAAAATGTCCATTACTCCCTGTAAAGATATCTTTTATATATTCCCTTCATATGCTATGGAATTCCATAGCTGTGCCCAAGGTCAGTACTATCGATGTTCGTCAGCTCTGTGGTTCAAAAGCCAGCGCAGGTCTGTGTTGGGAAGGCCTACTCATTACTCACAACATCGCCCACAGCAGTTAACGGCCGAGAGGCCAAACCAGAACGGTAACGGATTCCTCACCTCCGAGCTGAGCTTGTTGGCCTTCACCTTGGCTTTCTCTTTGAGTCTGTAGTCAGCATTGTAATGAGCGAAGGCGTACTCGATTAGAGCAGCGAAGACAAAGACGTAGCAGATCCAGAAGTAAACGTCCAGGGCCTTGATGGCTGACGCGCGAGGCAGAGAGGAGCGGGCGCTCACCATCAGGGTGGTCATGGTGAGAACGGTCGTGATGCCTGTTGGGACACACGTGTCATGTCGATACTTACGAAGATGGGACTGAGGTTCTGGGTATGAGACTTTTTGACAAGTTTGGAATTTCTGCTGTGAGCCATCTAAAGTAGGGTCAGTTTGAGAAACATTTTGCTTTACACTATAATTATTTTTTATTTCATCTTGACTATAATTAGTTTGTATTTCATCTCGGGGTTTTTTAAATTTAGCTAGTTTTTGGGTGGTTTTATTAGTTTCTGTTAGTTTTATTTTAATGCTTCATTTTAGTTTGGTTTTTAAATTAAGGTTAAGGTTTCATCGTAGACTTTTAAATTAGGCTAAAGGTTTCAAACTTGGGTTAGGTTTTCAAAGAAGGGTTTCAAACTATGGTTACAATTTAAAGTTGGGTTCCAAAAGTTAAGGTTTCAAATTAGGGCTTCAAACGGTGGTTTTATTTCAAAGTAGGGTTCCAAACTCAGGTTAGTGTTTCAAAGCAAGGGTGTCTAGTGGGTGGGGCCAAGAGTGCAGCATCTGGGGCAGACTGGATGAAGGGCAGCCTGCTGTGATCAATGTGACAGAGTTAGTCAAACTCGATCTGCCCCCAACCCCAGTGACAAATTGTGTTTCGAGGAGCATCAAGATTGGCCTGCCACCCTGGTCATCCACTGTGTTATGCACGCCACTACATAGATAATGTCATGGCACGTTTTAGGAGACCAAACTCGTTGCAACTGAATCAGCAGTGCCTCTGCTGATTGCCACCAAGAAGTGTGCATATTTTTTTCTATACAAGAGTTCGATTCAAGTCATCAACAGTCATTCTACAGAATGGGGTTCTCAGTGAATTGTTGAATAATTAAACCTACCAGTAAATTATTGATTAATTATTATTTTATTTTTTTTGACTTGTCCAATACCAACCTAAGGACACGCGAGCAGGGACGGCTGATTGGCTGATCCAAAAGGACACCCAGGACATGGCAACCAGCAATATGGAGGGCATGTACGACTGGATGATGTACACCCCTCGGTTACGTCTCAGCTCGAAGCGAAGGCTGAGCCTTGGAAATCTTCCCGCTGAGAAGAAAAGGACAACCAGTGAGTGGTTAATTGCTTTTTTTTAAAGAGTGTAATTATCAATTATGAACATGTCTTGTGAATTGAAATTCAGTTGTTCTTCAGACATGATGATCTTGGGGAATTTTCTTCCTTGCCGTTTGTGTGAGTTAGTGGAGTTGAAGCTTTACATTGTTAGACATTAACAAGAGTTGTCGACGGCAACATGCATGCTATTCACTGTTGCTCCTATCATCTCCTAATCCTTCCGTGTGGCTCAGCACCAAGAAAGCCCTCATGCATTCCTTCTGTGCATAGAATATAACCACAGAAGGGGACTCAATCAAAAGAATATCTTGCTTCAAAAGGAGGAAGTCAACTGCACTACACAATGCACTTTAAAAAAAGAGCTTTGACTGAAAGGAAAACTCACCAGATTTGAAATTCAGCATCTCTGTGACAAACCGATAGTCTGTGATGGTAAACTGTGAGAGTTCCAGTTTGTCCAGGCCGTGAATATGCCTTTGGCTTTCCGACCAGTGGTACACAATGTCCTCTGAGGAGTAACCATCTAAAACAGAAGAAAATATAAACACAGTTTAGGCTATTTCCAGGCCAAGTGATAAGTGCAATACTTTCAACCAAAGTTAAGCACGGATTGCATGAATGTGGGGTCTACCAATCCAATATTCAGGGTTTTTTAACCTTCAGTCTGAAATTGTGTTGTTTTTTTAAACGAGTACCACAACTAAGCCACACACACCCTTCAACAACCTAAACCATAATTGATTCATACCTTGCTTCTCCCGCACCACCCGTGAAAAAATGATATAAAATAAGATAAATAATAATAATATTCAAAAGTAAGCCATGAAATAAATGCAGACTATAGTTTATCTGATTAAGTTGTCTAAAACTGCTTTTCCACTGTAACCCAAAATGGCATGGCTCCGTCCTGTGCGGTTGCTTTTCCATTACATTTTTTCAAGTTACAATGTAACTGCTTCTCAGAACCTTCTCTGAGGTGATTCCAAAATGCAGGGCCATGAAACCGCCGTCATCTTATTGGTTTAGCAATGCGGCAAGAAACTCCATTTCACATAGCCATTTTCTTTTGTAGGCGAAGCAAGACACCGCCAAGTCATGAAAATACATTGTATAGAGTATATTGTATGCTAGGTGCTTGGCTGTTCTGGAACCTGTGTACAGGAAGAGTATCTCAAATGAAAAAATAAAGCATTGAATGTGCAGCTTACAGCTTTCCAGGTCAAGCATGCACTCTTGTTCATCCATGGGATACTTTGTCAGGTCCATGTCACAAGCCACTGTTGAGGTAATTCTGGGCAGGGAGGAAACAAATCAATGAATCAATAACCTTGAAGTGTGTTCATCATGCTTGTATTGTTTTTCAGGAATGTGTCAATATTTTGTAGCAAATGAATGAACACCACAAGAATACATTTAGAAAAATAACGGTCAGTCCATTGTCAAAAAGTATTTGATTTTCTCCACTTCTTCTGGTGCCTTGCAGGTTTTAGTAAAAACATTGAGAAATGATATGCCTCTTTCATGACAGTAGTGAGGTTGTGCAATTCTGCTGCAGAGGTTGCTGGCGCTTCGAGACGAACAGGTAAAAACTTAAGAGGTTACCATAGAAACTGTGTTTATTCGGCTCTTGTGGCATGAATAATGAGGCACAGTAAGTAGGAGACATCAGCGCACTTTTCTCAAGTGTAAACATTTGAAGGCTGTATAAAAGAATGCCTCCTTTATCAACACTTGAGCTGCTTTCATGGGCAACATTACGCTCGTACCGGCTGCTGTATAGAATGACACCATTGGGCTGCAGGCGTATCAGTTTGTTCTCCACGGTAACGTCGTGGAACCAAGCCGATTTGGCATTGACAATGAAGGTGTCGGGCAGCCAAAGCTTGTCGACGAAGCGGCTGTCCAGTCCCAGAGTTTTGTTGGTGTGGTTGTAGGACAGGCGGTCATCGTGCCAGCTCTGCCGCAGGAACACGGTCATGGTGTACTCCTTGTTGAGAAATAAACCACGAGCAAGATTTTTTCAGTGCAATTCACTCAATTTTTAAGGACACATGTTGAAATGCAGGCAAATGAAACGTATTACTGAGTTATTGGAGTACAATGAACCACTTGATATTAGGGGGAAACCTATCGTTTGTCATTCTCACCTCTACCGTAAAGACGAATAAAGTGCCACTGTGAATTGCGTTGATTTTTTTTCAACCAAACCATGCCCAGCTCTTGTCAAGTCTTCACACAGAATTAAATAATTGTTCTCAGTGGATTTTACACATGTTAACGTGTTTACAACAAAATCAAAGCCTGGTATGAACGTGGTTCTTCAAACAGATGTCATTTTTTTTCATACGATGGAATAAGTGATGAAACAACTCAATGTGGCAATGTGTCAAACGTGTCCAAGCTAAGAGTTTCCAAGCCCTCACAGGGATAAATCGGGCTTACGAAAATAGCAAATCTTTTCCAAGGGGTTGATATTTGCTGTGCGTATGAAAGAAATGCTCAACTCTACCATGTTGGCTTCAGAGATGTGATCGATACTGGCCACTTCGATTGCCATGGCCACATTCACGGGTGGACCTGCGGGGGGAGACGTGAGAAGAGAAGAGCAAACACACACATACTACTACATCGCACATCTATTTTCCTCCCACATCTCCATCACTCCTACGGTGCACAGAGATTAGGCATCATCCAGTTGAACCCTGCTAAGTGGCACATCACACCACAGGCTGTCATAAACACCACTGAGCTTTCATGGGCTCACACAGGGCAAGCTTCAGCTGGCGTTCATGCACACTCACATAAACAGTATGATTACACACTCACACACACGTGGCTGGGTTCGCACTCTGCAGTTTGCCAAATGATTAGCATAGAGCGCACCCGCTAGGCTCGAAGTCACGAATAAGCGGAGGAGCTCAGTTATGCATAACATAGAGGCCATTTATGCTGAACATTATGGAATCATACATAGCCATTCCCCACCATTCAGCACCTTCTTTCCGGGAACTGTTTATGGCAAGTCAAACTCCATTGGCTATGCATTGCACGAGTGCTTTGGGATTATTTATAATGACGTGTTTACTAAACTGTGCTTATCAAGGTTTTAAGAGTAGAGTAGGCCCCTATAGTGTTGTGATGCTCCAATGAACTGGGAAGCTTTACATTCTCAATGTGGATTCTTCCTTATAATATATACTTTGTAAAGGAAATGCAGAGATATGTTTTGAAATACAGTACATGTCGGAAGATAATTGCTTAAAAATATGCAAAGATTACACAATCCACATTTGTGGGGAAAGAGTGTTAAACTGCTTTTAACAGTTTAAGTTTTCCTGATTTTAGGGGTGTAGCTAAAACAACACCCAATGACACGCTAGGGCATCCTGCAAGAATTGCCCCTCCCATACTACCTAAGGAGTGACGCACCTTTGTTGGTGATTATCTGTGTGTGTCGACGACACATTATCAATAGGGTAAAACTAATCTGTCTCACGACGGTCTAAACCCAGCTCACGTTCCCTATTAGTGGGTGAACTATTGTGACATGTAGTTAGTTAGCTGGCTATGTCTACACCACAAAAATGCATATTCCCTCCAGCTAGACCACAGGCATGGCTGATATAGAGCCTCTCGTTGTCAGTTGTGAGTGAATGCACGTCAGGCGGAGAAAGGCAGTAGAGCAAAGGGGGAAGTCTGACTTTGCTGGACCACCAGCATGTGGACCGGGGCTTCAGGCTGGCATGGCCACTTTAGAGTGCTTCATTGTTGGCCATGAATATGAACATGCCATGAAGAGAAAGCGAAAGACCAAGTTTGAAAAATAAATAAGTACACCAAAGTCAGGCATTACAGCTGGGTGCAGACAGATGTGGCCACTGATATTGGCTCATTGAGGACGTTCGAGGGTGATGTTGCCACAGAATACTTTGGTGATAGTTTGTCTCGTTTACAGGTAGCATTGTTAGCCCACACCAATTTATCCCATACATGGGCGACCGCAAATTCCCGTACATGTCC
This sequence comes from Syngnathus floridae, assembly GCF_059516105.1. Classification (NCBI taxonomy): domain Eukaryota; kingdom Metazoa; phylum Chordata; class Actinopteri; order Syngnathiformes; family Syngnathidae; genus Syngnathus; species Syngnathus floridae. Next base: position 22,212,708 of record NC_142414.1, on the reverse strand, counting down.
AAAGACCAATGAAGAATTGTGGAAGGGAATGGAAACAATGGCCAAGCAGATACGCTGAGAATGTAGGGCCAAGCCCTGACCTGTAACCCTCTGGGAAAGAGAGGCTGGCCTCACACCAGCTGGAAGAAAGACACTGAGACGAAGCTAAAGCAGAAAGGTACCAACTGAACTGAGATGCCTGAAAAAGCAGTAAAGATGGCGGGGGTGGGGGTCGTGGATGGGCTGTGTCCAGCACAAATAATCTTTGTTATATAAATTGCCAAGATATACATTTCTCAGATTTTTCTGCGCCCATAAAACTTTAAATCGCTCTCCTGAAAAATGACAAAGACGGAATTCCCCAGCTGCAGTTCTCACTGGCTCAATTGGAAAATTCAATCCCCAATCACGAGAGAATATGAAGAAGAAAGAGGAACAGTTCCTATGGGAACTGCAGAGGTTCCACAGTATGAAAATGTTAGTCGGCCCTGGTCTTGTAACACATGCAGTATTCTAGAAAGATGATGCAACAAGCCTTAAACAAATAACATCACTCTTTAAGTCACTCGCAACATCAAAATGAGAGTCACAAATGCAGAAATGCGACAGCGGTGCGAGTCATGCGAAAAACTAAAATATTATTAATGACATGAGACCATATAGACGATCCTAACAACGTATCCTTGTTTCAACTGTTTCATTGTTGGTAGTGTGAAGTATCATGATCCAAAGCATACTGTACTTGTAAATCCATCTTTGTGAGGTAATGTATATCAAGTAAGCGACTTGAATGAGGGGAATGGCAGCACACGACAGATTTGATTCTTGAATGGTCAGAGCACTACTTCATATTATTTTTCATGTTATTTCTTTAATTATTTTACATAAAATTGCAATGTTCCATCCATCAGTCTGCATTTAGGACAGGGTGCTGCATGATGATGGTCATTGTGCACCTTTGCACAACTGAGTTAAGCTGTGAGATTGAGAATTCTATCCGTGTGGTCATTGGATGGGTCACATCTTGCAGCCATTCTTAGCAAAGTCCATTTTTCCATCCTCATCAACACTGTGTCCGGCTTTTTATTCTTATTATTATATACACCCGATACATACACAAAGAATCTCACTAAATAATGATACATTAAAAAAAAAACATGTTAGTGTATCTAAGGTCAAGTTATGCTAAGGATGGCTGCAAATGTCAGGGGATGAAATGTGAACCAATGCCACAAGCAGTAGATCTCATACTCACCTCCTATCCCAGGGCGAAAGTTTCTGGCATAGCCCTTCATGAGCTCATCCAGATTAGGTAACCAGGATATTTCAATGTCTGTACCTACATAGTCCCCAATGTCACTCAGCATGGCCCTGAAGGAGACAAAAAAGTAAACACAGCAGTCATCATAGTCAGTCAGCTGTAAAATAGGACTCAAATATAGCTACAAATTTAATCCAAGATAAAAAAAAAAGATAAAGTAAAAATTATGTTTTGTTCATTTTAAAGAATACTTCTGAATTTACAATTTACAGGGCACACATAAATTCAAATTCATAAAATAGTCTACACAGTTTTCCTTTTACTTTCATATTTTTCCTAAATTTGTCACTCTTTCTTATTATATTATCCATCCATTCATCTTGGGTATGGGTATAGCATCTTCCAGCAGTACAGCTCTCAAACCACTAGGTGGCAGTTTTGCATTTTCAAACGGTAAGCCTGAGAAGAGGGTCGACATGTCTCCTGCAAATAAATAGCACACTCTGCATCTTGTTGCACTTGACAGAATGTCAAGTCTCCTCCATCCTGCCATGAGAGGCGCATATTCCATAATGAGTTTTCACTCAATACAAAGACCTCATACCATAGACTGACTTTGATACGGGACAACTTGCAGAAAATAAATGGAAGCATACATGAGGCTGACATTCATAATGGACAGAGTGTCCATGGGTGACATTGAATGAGAAATACACGAGACCTTGATTGAAGACAAAACATCACAGTGACCTTTGCAAAAAGTGCATAACATTTGATGAAAATCACCTTCACAGCATTGCAGCTACATGGAAGTGTGACTTTCAACTCTTATGAAGAGCAAATATTTGAAATTATTCATCCACATGAGCAGCAACCAAATAGTATTCCTGCCATCATTCCCTTAGTGAGCAGAAGCGGTATTTTTAGCTTGGCAATCACAACTGCCATGTCTGAAATACTAAATGGGATCATTGTGCAAATGTATTAATCACTGCGTGACTCCTGGATTGTGTTCACAAAATGATCACTTCTAAATGTGGACATGAGGCATATTTTTTTTCCTTCGCAGGAGATTTTGTTGACACAACAAGGTCAAACAGGCTTCAGTTAGTCATCACATCTCGCGTACTGCAAATCGTTAATTCAATAGCATAGTTGTCTAGATGTGGTACTATTTGAACATTTATCAAATAAAAAGCAAGAAAAAAACACAACTTCAACAAACAAATTAATTGCCTCCATTTAACTTTTGCAGATTACTATGAACAATACTAATTTTGACAAAGTCATTGGTATTTGAAAATGACTGGGGCAATTATGCTGTTAGGCTAACGATATATTACAGCCCGTATTAGAGAAGCCACATAGTTTGTCTTTGGCAGACATTTCTTCGCTCTCAAACCTCCACATGAATTGTTCCATGAATGAATTATTCACAAATAAACAAAATAATGTATGAAAATTTGAAAAAAAAAAAACAGCACAATTTTCACAAACTAAATTGGCACCGCTCCCTTTGTGCCTAATACAATGTGAAAAAAGGCAAAAGTGGTGTCAAATTGAAAGGTACTGTGATGCAGTTTTGCAGAGTACAGTAGGTGGTAGTAGGTACAGTATACCCATGAATAAATTTGGAGACACTTTCTCATTTAATAGCATGAGAAACTGTTCAACTTACTGTACAGCTGTCGAAAATAGAATATGTGCTCTTCAAAGACACGTGCAGGGTTACACATTTGATTGCTCCCCAGGGGAGGAGTATTAAACATTTGCACCCCTCCATCTATGACAAACAATTCAGAGAGTCAATTTCCTCTCTTCAGCTCTTCCTCTCTCTCAAGGCCCGGATCTTCACCCGTCTCTGTGTGTCAGCCAACATCTTTGGATGAATTTGATGCGCAGCAAAAGCTTTGAGACCTAATTAGATTTAGACAGTGGCACGTCTAGTAACACACACGCAGGCCCCTGATCCTCAATTGGAGACACTCTTTAAATTTAATCGGCTTTAAGTTCAGCAGTATGCAAATGAACAAATTATCCAATTGCATTAAAAAAACAGCCTTAAATACGATGTTCATGTTGATAAAAATCCTGCTTTGCATTTAAAACTGTACACTAAATAAGTGCTCTGATGACATTGCAAATGTCAGCATTAACTTTTACTCCGAGTTCATTAAAATAGGCGCGTTACAAACAATGTTAATGCATTCCAATTTATCTTTTACAGGCATTTGACCTGACCCAGGTTGCTTGATGATTTAGAGCAGGTGTCACCAAAGAGTTGCTCATGGACAACAGGAGTAGCCCAGGGGACTCTTTTAAAATTAGATATTGTCATTTCCTTGGGATGGTGTGCAAGTGATCGCTTGAAAATGTGAATACTGGCTGAAAATAATAGAAATGTGCTGCATATTGATATGTATCTGTTTTCTAATTGGTGGGGAAAAAAATCATAAACCTTCACTTAAATTAATTATTAATGATAACATTATTAATAACGCCATTTAACAATTAACATAATTCAAGGTATTTTCAGCAAACTTTTTTTTCAAAAGTATATCCCAAACTAGTAGCCTTTTGTGTTAATCAGTACTGAAGAAGTAGCTCTGTGCTTCAAAACATTTGGCGACCCCTGAGTTTGAGAGATTGTGCAAAGAGGAATGGTCGAAGATCCATTTCTGTATTCTTCCATTTTGTGAAACGCCTACTGCCTTAAATCATCCTACAAATTGCCTTAATCCAAACTATAGGAGGATCTTACATTCTGGACCTGAATTTTCCATAGTCTCCTGAGACCCATTTTTGTCCTCTGTAGAGGACATGTGTTTTGATGTTTTTATTCCGTATTACATGTATTTCATACATGCCACTGTCTTAGTTTCTGTTGGCCCTTACAGACGACATCCTAGGCTTTTCACATTTGCCACAACCAAGTCCCGTTGTCCTCTCCAAAGGACATCATGTAAAAAATAAATCAAAACATTTTTTGACACATTTTTTTTCCACATGGAGCAGTCTTCATCTTGACATCACGGCTACATTGGATGCGATCTAAAAGGAGCCAATGTGTGAGGGATCCTTGTGAGTGTCTAACCTACCACTATAGTATGAGAGCAACACTCGGTAGAAAAGAAATGCACCCAGCCCAAATCATCCTCGACAGGTTTGGAAAAGCATAGAAAAAGCGAATGCTGGGCAACATGTTTGCACTCTTGTACCGTATGTGGCAGCATTGTGATTTACAAAGAAGGTGCCATTTGCTACACATAGGGAGCTACTCTTTTTCACAACTCTATTTGCTGAATCCGATGGGTCACTGGTCTATGTGGCCCAAATGCACGCAGAATGTAATAGCACAAAGTGAAAGATTTAATTGCCCGATCCCACCTTCAGATTTATTGGTTGCTACAGTAGTTCACGCACCAGCGCTCAAATAACTTTGTAGAAATGTGTCCTGCACTGTGTAAAGCAATAAAAAACTGATCAAGGCATTAAAAGCACATATAAAAATTGAGAATTTGCACATGCTTACATAGCTTAGTTCTTTGGACATCAAGGTTTCCCCAACATTTTCAGCTCTAGTCTATAGTTAGGGATTTATTTCTTCCCTGATACTGAACCTTCAACTGATCATGAATTGCCATAACACTGGCACATAAATGTGTTATAGAAAACACAACAGACAACAAAAATGCACTTCATCAAACATGACTCAACAAGCCCTTTCCTGAAAAATTAATATATGAATAATCATAAAAATAAAATAAATAAATAAAATAAAATAGTCTTTTTTAAAAATAAAATCAAATAAGTCAGCTTTATGATCGGTTACATAGCTGACAGTATTTCACTCTGACTGTGCCTTTCATGGTTCTTTGTGAGGTCACGACCTGCCAGTGATTGTATCAATGTTGAATGGATATTTAATCCGATGTTATGGTCTTTACTGTTTCGTATTTTTGCGGTATTAGTGTACAAAAGCATCGCTTGGCCCTGTAAGGTGTCAAACCTGCCATGTCCTCACCAGAGACAGACTATTAGGATGAGTAAAAGAAAAGCCATCCTATGCTATTCTTAAACCAACAGCACAATTACTCATGATCATGCACTGTACTGATTTACCATGGATGCTCTGAACGATTTCACCAGATTCTGCTTTCTACCACACTATTCCTTGCATATCCAAAATAAACCATCTATTATTAGTTACCGACTCAGGGTGATGATTTGAAAGGTAACAGCTCAACAGCAAAAAACATCTGGGATAGAAAATGGCGGCACAGTCCTAACTTTAGCCACAAGCAACTTTGCTAAAATGGAGGCGCAAGAAAGAGTCATTATTTTCTCGAATGAGTGGGTGGTTGTAGTGATGCAGGCAGGCTGCAACTGTAAGCGTGAGTGTCCGAGAGCAAGAGAGCTGACACACAGCGAGGTGGAAAAAGCACAGCCTACACTTTGCAATGTACTGAGAAGAAAATAATACAGTGACTAGTTGGAGAGAGAAAGAAAAAAAATCAACTGACAGTGAAGAGCCAGGGGACTGAAAATAGTGTTTTGATCAAATTCAACCAAAACCTTAGGTAGCTTTCAGGTTCAATTTAAAAGTCAACTAGACACAATATGCTATTTGAATCATTGGGGAAATTGCACCTGAAATAAATTACACCCCAAAAATGCTGCTGTTTTAATTTTTTTGGGGGGGGCAACAAAATAATTTGCATTTGCATCCATTGGGAAAGGATGATTTGAGATTGTTTTGAGTTACGGGCGTCTTCACGGAACTAATTAAGCTCATATCGCAAGACACCACTGAACAATTGAATTGAATAATATAGCGAGCATAGACCAATAGCATACTGTGTTACCTCCACTGAGATATTTACACATGAGAGGCTTATTCTCTTCCATCACCTAATGTTTGACCCCTATTGGCCAGGCCCGGATGTGTGAGTGAGTCTAAGTGACATTGTAACCACTACACACGGGTGCACCTGCCCAACTCATTTGGCATTCATCTCCATAACAAACAAGTCACCTCCTTCTATGCATATGTATTATGCAAATTGTGTCATTGAGTCCATCAGCACAGAAATAAAGCAAGCTGCTGGTGCTTTGGTGCATGTGACTTAAATTAAATGTACAAATAGCACTCGTGATAAAATATGACATACATGTATGCACAATGGATATAAAAGGTCCGCACACTCCTGTTCAACTGCCAGCAAAGTACATCATAACTAGTCCTTTCCACCATTAATGTGACCAACTGACTGTATAACCTGAACTCAAGTGACAAGTGAGTCCCTATGACTTGCACATACTGCCACCACTATTCTTCACTGATCTTCTTTTGGTGATGAACAGTGTTGTGTTTGCACCAAACATTTAGGAATTATCAAAAAATGTTCACCCTAAAATTGGAAAAACAAGTGAAATCATCCAATCGTGGGAAAATTGTCAATTTTTTTTTCATTTTGTTTCAAATTCCTGGTAGTCATCAATCCAGTGTTAATCCAGTGTTAATTATGTTAATGTGTATCCAGAGTTAATTATGTTAATGTTTATTTCATTCTCAAATGCTTTCCATGTAGGCTAGTACAAAGCTATTTTTACTTTTGCTTCCCATTCATACTATTGTATATGGATTTATGTATCCATACAGTACAATGTATAACCAAAGTAACATTTTTAATGCATAGTTGTTACAGTCCCTAGCCTATTCATCAGTAATTATTTTGCCTCATTCAACGTTGCCGACAATTTTTGCTGCTGTTCACATTCACTTCTGCGTAATAGTATATTTTTATTAATGTGGACCTGCAGCCGGAAGGATGAATTCCTACAAACTCTAACAGTGAGGTAGAGAAGAAAAATCATGTGTTGATTTAATGAACGCACATCAAAATAATCCCATATGCAGTAGTTTTCTGTTGGGCTGTGTTCAACTTTTCTCACCTGTTTAATGAACTCTTTACAAGCAAACAGCAAGATCCTCCACCAGTCAGTTCAAATATAACAATACCTTGGAAAAGTCAAATCAATGATAAACTCACCTGGTGAAAAGATTTCTTCCGACAAGGAGCAGAGCCAAAGTGCTCAGCAGGAAATTTGAGGGATCCATCTTCACGTGTGTTCAAAAGAACCGAACAAAATCAGTTTGTCCTCAGTGGAAATCGACCCCAGAGTTTTTCAAATGTTATTTAAAGGAGCGCTCCTTGTCATCCGATGATACCAGGAACAACAAAGTAAAAGTGCTTGCCTGATGCAGATGAAAACGGGAGCAATAGTCATGATTTTGATGGTGATGACGATGACACCATGCTGCCCGAGAGCGCACCAGTAAAAGACGCACTGGTGGAAAAGCGCAAAGGTCCCGCTCCAAACCGCAACGAACCGATCCGACAGCAGCGCAGTGCAGCCTCCACCTCCTGTTCTCCAGCACCAGGCTGACAGAGAGGAGAGAGAGAGAGAGAGAGAGAGAGAGAGAGAGAGAGAGAGAGAGAGAGAGAGAGAGAGAGAGAGAGAGAGAGAGAGAGAGAGAGAGAGAGAGACTTGCTAATCTGTTGTTCTCGCCCTGCTTGACTTGGATTATTTCAGCATTATGTAATGTTGTGATATATGGACAAATCACCCCCGTTAGATCATATGGTGTCTGGTTTTGCACCATTGCAATCCTGTAGCTCACCGGATATTTATGAATGATGAATCAAGATGCAACAAAGCTGAGCGGGCAAATAAGTCATCCTTATACGCTCTTTGAATTTTCATTTTATTCAGATTGTCTCCATTACCACTCTGTAAGCAATTGGATTGAAATTGCTTTTAAATTCGATTATATTGTTTGCATGTCTGTCATACAGTCGAACGGTTCTGGGTTTGAGGCCCTTCTGGATGCAGCTTGCATGGCCTACTCCAGCTTCCTCCCACATTCAGAAAACATCCATGTTATGCAGGTAGGAGACCCTTAAATTGTCCACATTTGTGAAGATGCGTGTTTGTCTTGATGCACATGATGACAGGCTGTCGACCAGGCTACTACATGCTGTGCAACATACAGTCAGGCTCAACTCACCCACAAGTCTAATGAGGACAAGCAATATAGAAAACACATGGATGGATGGATGGCAGTGACACTGTTAAATGAAAAGAAAAAAAAACTGTACAGCTTCAATGCTGATCAGCTAGAATGCGCTGTCAATGTCTTTTTTTCCAGTAGAGCTTCATCTGATAGTGACAGTATCTGGCATGTGTAACAAAAGATTTTGCATAGCTCACAGATTTCTCATTCTTTCTGAACCAGTCCAGACATTTTCTGCTGAATGTGGCTATAGAAATATCAGCTATTACACTGCAGAATGACATTGGGAGTGTTAGGGTGGCATTTCTGTATTAAAATTTATAACTATTTAAGATGGAACTATATGTTCTGAACTATGGTCAGGTCAGGGCTTGGTGTGTGGAGGCAGCTTCCTGAAATTGTGTCCGATCCAGCTCCTTTTTCTTCTCAGTATCTGCTTGGCCACTGGCTCCTGCCTCACTCTCCCACAATTCTTCATTCTCGATTGTGTCCTGCCATTTGATTTTGTAGCGACACAGATATGTGTCAAAGAATATCTGAATCTTCTGTTGCATCTGCGTTGTATTGCATTGCCTTATTAAGTACTTGAATTATCCATCTTTGCATCTTCAATATCGCGTACATGTTCTCATTAGGGTGGCTGGTGCACCCCTGGATAAACCACACTGTGCTGTCTTAATTCTAAAAGACATAAAATGCGTGACAGTTTGATTAAACCGGATAAAATACAAGAAGTAGCCACCAAATCAAAGTAAAAACATTTTAAACTACATGTCATGAACATCATAAAGCTACTGTCATTGTTTAGCCGTAATGCAATTTTGCCGACTGTCGTCCTTGTTTACTTCCGCTTCCCGTGTTACTTGGAAACCACCAAACAGGGCAAAAAAGTAAAGAGCGACGATAAGTCGAAAGAATGGACGAGTCGAGCGAGGTAACTGATCGCTAAAAATCTTGTGTTTTTGGTGACTTTTTAACTTTTGGCACATTTGCAATTACCGTAGCGATGAACATGCACGTCATGAAGAGTTTTGATTTGCTGCAACAACAAAAAAAAAGAACTAACTTCATGCCATGTCAACGCAATATACTTTTGCATGGGAAGTTTTATCAAACCATGCTGGTTTACTGTATCGACAGCTATCATGTCAAATCAAATGTTCTAGGTTCTTGATTCACAGGGAAATGTGGAGGAGAAAGACAATGGATCTGAATGGGATATGGCGTCTGACACCTGTGAACTGACGGGCACCCAGCTTAGCTCTGATGAGGACACCGATGGTGGGTGTAATATTATTTCTCGTAGAAGAACAAAATGTCAGAAACAGCTGTTAGTTTTATTTAACCACTATAATAAACATTGATGCATGAACATCTCTCAGTTCATGGTAGATTATATGCCAATGTTATTGCCAGTCATTTTTAGTTATTTTTAGCTTTTATGACATTATATTTTGATTTAATATTGTTTGTTTCTGAAGGCGATGAAGAGGATGATTTTAAGATGGATGACTTTAAGGATGAAGAAGCAGATGAGCTTCCTGATCTGGAGTGGTTAAAAGAATTGTACGAGTGGGCCATTTTTGATTTACTCTAATAATGACACAATATATTATTAATCTTCATTATTTATTATACTCATTATAATCCCTTCAGGGGAAATTTAACTCTCACGCTGTCATATATGTTGGTGTTGCACACCACACAGAGAAACCCGATCACACACATGAAGGGTCTTTAAAGATTGAGACATGATAAGTGTAAAAAGGGGACACAAAATAGTGCTGTGCCTTTTGAAATAGATGTTGGAACCTTGTACAAATAATAAGGCAGCAAGAGACCGGCATCTTTCACAAGAGCTAGTTTGCATGTTACTTATGCGGGGCTCGACCGTTGCAAAGCCATACAATTGTCTTAATTATTCTAAAATCACTGTAGCTCAATATTTTAATGTGCAGTTATTGCATCAATTCTTTTGGTCAAACAAAAATGATCATTTCACACGTAACAATTTCACTTTTGTTCCCCCCACCCCCACCTGCCCGACAAAAAAAAGAGAGAATGATAGTGATGATGACCTTGCCAGTGAGCAAGGCGATGTCAAGCAGAGGACATTTTCAGAGACAGCACGGATGTTCAAGCTGAGACGGAACCTGCACCACCTGGACAACTTCCAGAGACAGAAGGAGTGTGCGCTCCTGAAAGCCAGGTTTGGTACACACTGATGCCTAATGCTACAGTCTGTCATTTTCTTTTGCACACTATGTTGCCCGCAGTCATGACAGCCACGTTTGCCCTAAATACTGTGTGTCGTGGGATTCTGTCTATTTTTTCCTCTGTATCCAAGTTAGTGCAAAGTTTTTTATGGTCTATCACGATATTTGTGATGGACTGTGGGGGGAAGAGGCACTAGAGCTGGATTCATCAACTGGCAGCCCACAGAGTCTTCCAAAATGGCTTGTGACTAGATTTGATATTTATGAGGACTGAACAGAAAAATGCCTGCAGTTTTGTTGCAATATGAAAAAATATATATAAACAATAAACATCAAATAACAGTTGTAAATTTGACAGTACAACTTTTTTTTTTTTTTCCTTTTTGAGGGTCAGGCCCCCAATGTGGTTAAAATTCTGACCCGCTGACAAATTTGGTGACCCCTGCTATTGAGTCAAGGAGGCTCAAAGGAGCACTATGGTTCGGCTTCTGGTCTACCGCAAATGACATTTGGATGGGGCCCTCATATCAAACTTTTGACACCTTTTTCATGTTCTGGCAAGGCATTCTATTAAGGATATAACTGTATTGTAAATTGTGGTCTTTCAGTTTCAAAATACGTAAATGTGGTCAGGTCAAGCCCACTCTCTTCTTTGTAACCCACAAATAACCTACTGAGTAACATGTACAGTAGCAATTTGATGTTTCCACTTAGTGCACAGGTGTCAAACTCAAGGCCCGGGGGCCAAATACGGCCCACCACATCATTTTATGTGGCCCGCAAAGACTAATTGTGCATCAAATTTGTGTGTCATTACTAGAATTACAAATTGTCTTCATTTTTAATATCTTTTTTTAAATATTTGACCAGTTTTTACTCATCTGATATGAAAACGAGATATTTGTGAGTTTGTTTTGTAGCTTTTACTGTATATAATATGAGCTGCTCATACATTTATTTGGCTTGACAGTCCTAATGGCCCTTCGAAAAAAGCTATCACGACAATGCTGCCTGCGAAAAAAATGAGTTTGACACCCCTGACGTAGTGTCTTGCAAAGATAAATCTTGGAACTTTGTTTTTTTAAAGAACACCCATGCACTAAATGAGAAGCACAAGATTAAATTGTTGATAAGAGAGTTATTTTTACAATACTGTATTCATGTCCACTATATATGTCCAGGGATGGTCAAACGCGACAGGCCATGACAACGGCCAAACACATTTGCCCATCCCGTTTGCCTGCATTGTGTCAGATTGGTCGTCCAAGGTGGCCTGATTTGCGATTACCGTGGCCACTCAAAGCATAATGTAAACATACAGTCGTTACCAGCCTTTTGTGTGTATGGAATATTTCTGTAGCCATGGATTTTGTCATCTCCAACGAAGCAGTTTCCAGATAGTCTGTCATTTGGTGTCCATTTTCTTCTTTTTTTCAATGGTGCGTGAGTTGTGCTGTACCCAATGACGCTTGCTGCAGTAGCCAGCAAATGTGTCTGTCATTTTCTTTAGCACCAAAACCTTTCAAAGTCATGATGGCGCTACGCTGCACTCTGATCAAACACAAGTTAAATGGAACTCAAGCACGCCCAGCTTTTAAAGCATCTGTGCCACTTGACACATGCCATGCGTCATCACTTTCTTTTCATGCAAATATCTTCTCTCTGTCACGATGTTTCTTTTTCCCAGCACCGTTTCTATATTAGACTTTTTTGTTAATTGCAATGGCCACACATGAATGTGAAGCTTGGAATTGTTTTCTCTCTGTCAACGCTTACAAGCTGTCGGTCTCTCGTGTTTGTTTCCATTTCAAGAGAAGATCTCAGCCTCTTGCGTCAGAGCATTGAGAGTCTATTGGAGCAGCGAGATGTGTTGGAGCGAGAAATAGAACATCAAGAAGCAGCAAAGAACAGGTCTGTTCATCACAAATGTTAAGATCATAGAGTTGTTAATAATATCACAGAATGAGTTGTTTTCCTTCAGTCTCTGCTAGCCACTGTTTTTCTCACAATACAGCGTGGCAGTTATTCGTTTGCGGGCTCAGCATAAGACTCTGTGTTACAAGCTGCAAAGGGAAGAAGAAATTGAGGCCCAAACCAACAATGAGCTGAGGCAACAAGAGTGAGTATCCATGGGGAAAAACGTGTTTTGGCAGGGACTAACTGTAGTTGTCTGCAACCACAGATAGCGTAATAAAAATAAAGGAACCTGGCAAAATGCAGTTTGAGAAATGTCTGACCACTTTGCAGTAGAGCTGTGCGAAACAAAATGAGTACCAAACCTCCCTTCAAGAGCGTATTTAGTTCAGAAGCTGTAAGAGTCAAATCAGAAATTTTCGTTGTCAAAGCTGTTCTGAAATTTTCTACATGATAGGATTCAGGATGTTGTGTGGTTCAGCCAAAACTTATTTTGTCATGATGGATTTGTCTTGTATGTAGATTAGAGCTCAGTGAGATTGAGCTGGAGGTTGGCAAGTTCTCCGTGTTGCGGAAGGAGGTGCAAGAAGAAGAGCGGGTCTTCAAGGTCCACAAAGATCAGAATGCAGTCAAACGGCTACAGCAGGAGATGAACAACAGCCATACCCTGCAGCTAAAGATTCAACATCTCAAAAAGTTTCAATCTTTCTTGTTTTGGCTTGATACATTTGAATGCAGCTTAGTGTTTTGCATGCAGCCTTTAGAAATCATCTTGGTATACGAACTGTATGACTCTTTCCTATGCAGTGGTACCTTAATTTGCAAATTTAATTTGTTTTGTGATCACGTGCGTAACTCAAATTACTCATATCAAATTAGTTTTCCACATTAACATAAATTAAAATACCATTAAATGTTGCAATCCCCCTCAGTAACATTTTTTGGATAAGTGGTTGAGATAACGGTTGGATGGATGTTTTCTTTTAATAAGGCAAAATAGCACAGTAGTGCAAAATTAAAATGTCGAAACATAATAAAACCTTAAAAGATAATGTAAATAAAATAGTTGGCTTTATAAAATGTATTTAGTCACTCACACATTGTAGTATTTGTATATCATTCCTGTGTTTGTGCAGTCGACTTAATGGTACATCGTCACGTTTCTTTTTTTTTTTTTTTTTTTTCGACTCGATCTTAATTCATATTTTTGCTAGCACTACAAAAACAATAGACCAAGTGGCGGCTCAAAAGGTGAAAAAAACGCAAGTTTGGCCACTTGTAAGTCAAGGCACCACTGTACTTAAGGGAGAAGACTATTGGCTTACAATAAAATGCAATTGCAATGTAATAAAACAACTTTCAAAAGGAGGATCATTGTCGTAGACACTGAAAAGGTGTGCTCTCTGCGTGTGATCCCATGTGCTGAAAGGAAAAATGCTGACATCATGGAGAAAACGGTAACTCTGAGCCGGAAGGAAAACGAAGATGTCCAGGCAAACCGCAAAGTAGGGGCCAAGTACTTGAGGAAAACTGTCTTAAGGTAATAACAAATGTTTGCACCCAGACAAGTATAAAAGTGGCTTTAATTTTACATTGCAAGGACAAACAAACGTTCTGTGACACATATACTGATAAATCCACTAATGTTTAATTGTGAATTTTGTCCCTGAATCTTGTTGATCGAAAGTTATAGAAATAACCCACAAATCCCACTTCTGTAAGCAAGGGCACTATTTGTGTTGTAATTATATTAACCTTGGGATTGTCCTCTTCATTTAGAATGCAACAGCAAGAAGCTGAGAGAGAGCAGAAGAAGAGAGAGTCAATGCAAAAGAGAATACAGGCTGTCAAGTTACTGAAGTCCAACATTGAAGCAACTCAAGTAAGCAGAAATCTCTTCACTGCCAATACAGCATATTCAATTTGGAAAATGGTGATATACACAATCTTGTGTAAATATATTCTGTTAGAAACACAAATCATGCCGTAACTGTCATTGTATATTACGCTGAGCAAAGAAGCAGTGCGCAGTTTGCAAGATGCTGTGTTGACTATTCTGAACTCTCCCTGTAATGATGCAAAATAGCGTACATCAATTTGAATTTTGATTCAGTGCAACCATGGTAAAAATTGAAGTGTATCCTCGCAAAGAGTTAAAATCAACTAAAGTAAATAAAACAGCATTTTGAGGTGGTTTAGCTGCATTTTTATGGAATGTGCAAGCCACAACAAGTATAATGTGGCCACACAGACTCCCATTCTTGTTTAAAAAGCACATTTGTTGAATGTCCAACAGTCAGTCATGGAAGGCTGGTCGACTTTTGATTTGTTTGAAGTTCACAACATTTGTTTTGTCGTTCAGTCCAAAATCCAAACTGGCACTACAAATGATAAAACATTCATACACTATATAAAGCTTAAAATGAATCCACTCACATTCTGGTCACGCGACAAATAGTTGTAGAATTTACAGAAAAAAATGGGAGTGATGTTATATTTGTGGTTCTATGATTATCGAAACTCTTACTGTATTTGGTGTTTCCGCAACCTTTCTTTGGCGGCATCACAAAAACAAATACACAAGATTTCGATGAGATTCTGTGCGACTGTAATTTTTGGGCAACTCTTGGACGTACTGGCGTATTTTCCACTCCTGACAAATAGCATAATCGTACACACAACATACATACCGTATGCTTCCATATCTGGTCACCATATGAGTTCTTATGAGCCGCAATGTCCCAGAATTTGGTACATTAAATTGTGGACCTGGTTTGGTTTCGTCAAAGTATTTAAGATATTTGCAATCATTTCTCCCTGCATTTTGTTTTCTTGGATAAATTGTCAACATTTGCCTATACTAGATGGTTGTATAAAAGTTTTTAAAGTTTGCACACATGTACTAGGTTGTTGTAGTGTTGCCTCATGAGGCCCATGTTTTTTCTTCAGGAAAACCTGCGGGTCAGACAGAGCCGAGCCAAAGCAAACGCCTTGAAGAAAGAACGGCAAGAGAAGCGTCTGAAAGAAACGCTACAGGCCCAAGGCATCAACAGCACCAGGCACATATACCAACAAAAACGAGACGAGGAGATGAAACGAAAGCAAGAGTGAGTCCTCCCCTGTCCCCGGCTTATTCTCTTGAGAATTTAGAAGGTAATTTCATGAAAAGCTGCAACGTTGCATTTGAGCTTTTTCAAGCCGACACAAAAAAGGAGGATTGTTTTGATGAGAATTTGATTTTATACGAGTTACAGCAAACACAAAATGCAACTAAATTAGCATAAGAACAGGCAGCTTCTCCTTTCTTCTCCTATGCTCTCTGCTGCTTTCCCACATGCATGTCCTCCACTCCCACTCCACGGAGCAGTGTGTAGGTGTTTTCGCTCGCTGTGTACCGAGGTATACATGACCCCATTTCTGTACAATCCTGTGCTGCTCTTAGGGAATTCAAGGAGAGACAGACGACGAGGAAAGTCGAGATTGTGGACAAGCTTCTTGAGGAGCAGCTGGTGAAGAGTAGAAAAGCACAAAAGGCACCTTTGCCAAAAACCAAAACAGGTCACAAGATCCTTTCCCCAGGCAAGATACGCGAGAAGCTTCTGCGTTACCTGGATTCCGTACACCCGTCAGGCACAGAGAGAGAGACAAAAGTGGGTGGATCTCGTGCGTGATGCTATTTGTGTAATATGACTGTAAGGAGACTGATCACGTGTGTTACTCATCAGTTAAGAAACTTGAGTGCTAGCGGCTCATCATCAGATTCGGACTACCAGGAGGACATCATCCAAAAAGAAATGCAGCACCTGAGCCTTCCCGACAGCCTGGAAGAGCCCGAGTTCTGTGGGCTGTGGGATCAAAACTTCAAGGTGAAACAAAAGGCCTTGCAAGAGTCCACACAAAATGCAAACATGAAAACCTCATTAATCATTTCCCGAATAGCTGCATAGCATTTTTTATGTAAATCACAAAATGATCCTAGCGTTTATTCCACACGTTTAATTGGAATGGCGTACACTACAAGTTTACCTGTGTTGCCCTTAATCACGCAATAATCTTAAAGAGCTTCACAGGCCCACAGTTCACACTGCTCAACAACACAAGTCTAAACCTCTACATTAGGATGTTGTGGTAGAAGTGCCGTTTTGCGTTCATCATGTTAATTAAGTAAACAATCCTGACTTTGCGTTGGAGAATCATTTTCTATTTTGGTTGTTAAAGTGGTCGTAATCTTGTGGCCAGTCAGCATATAATGAAGTTGAACGAGAGTATGATCCTTTGCTCCAAGACAGCTCCGTGGCACTTACTGCAGTGTGTCTTCTCGCTCACTGCCACTGAGGTGCGTTGGCTCTCGAGCTCATCCAGCAGCCCACACATGAAATGTAGGGCGACAGGCATCACTTCTCATTGTGCTGGTGCCTTTGACGCCTCGGAGCGAGCCAGAGTGCAGCTCCGAGGCCTGGGCATGTGACAAGTGAAGTGTGAGTGATCTAACGGACCTGACTCGTGCCCCCATCAAAAGCTCCGTAGTTATTGACCGATAATAGATGAGCGCAGAAATTGGAGCGTACTCGTGGATTGATGGATTACTGCCACGTAAATGACACAACAAAATTACAGAATAGAAGATGAAATGATGCGTTTTGGCATCCATTTAGTATCCTCTTACAGTAGATAGCAAAAGTCCACACTCCCCTCTTTAAATGTCAGGTTTTTGTCACAGAAATAGACCAAAAACTACAATGACCTGTGCAACTCAATTGAAAACAAATGAAATATCTTCAAGTGGGCAAGTAAAAATAAACAACTGAGATAATGTGGCTGTGTTCTGATTTCAGATTCATTTATTAATGACCACACAACGAGTTGGTGGAATTTTTGTCAGTACAGCATGACATGCTCACGTCTCTGTCAGTCATGTTAATGGTGGGAAATATTTTGAAATGATTTTTCAAATGTTTTTTTTAATATCACAAAAAACTGGCATTTAAACAGTGTCGTGTAGACTTTCTAACCAGTGTAACGCAGATTGTATTTTACAAGGCTTAAGGACCGTTTAGCTTCAAGTGGGCTCTTTGTGTGTGAAAAACAAATTATTTCATGTCTCTGATGTCGTTTTTCTATTGAACTGTCAAGTAGTGAAGGTGACATAATTCATCACATTCAACCATTCAGTGTATTAACTTTGAAATCTGCTCCTATAGTTAAAAAAAAACAAAACAATAAAGGTTCGACCAGCAAGTGCTTTGTTTATTTTAAGCAGCTTTTTTTATTTAATGCCAATGACCTTTGATTTCATTATGTTACAGGGTTTATACAGTATTTATGATTCCATCATTAATTCCATCCTTGTGTGCTTACAGCCCCCCTTGAATGAGAAGGCAAGGCTGACGCCAACAGATGTGAAACAAGAACATGCAGTGGTCTGCCCAAAGGTCAACACAACTCCCAAAAAAGTTGGTGGAAAACAGATAAAAGGGCCTTCATTCACGAGTAAGCCAGAAGTCATCCTATTCAAGGTATGGGACCAATTGTGGCTATTTATAAAAGCTTTTTAAGTCTAATACTTTTTATCTTTTAATATCTATTTTAGGACTTTGAAGTGGGGGAAACCTATAAAAAGAAAGTAGTCCTGACTAACATCAGCTATATTACTAATCACTGCAAGTTTCTTGGGATCTCTGCTCAACTACAGGATTTTATTATGATCAAGTAAGTAACCGGGGGCAGAATCCAAAGAGTCCAGTCCAAGACTCATTGCCAGTTTCATTTTATTCATTTGAAAGATTGCGTACGTCATGTAAAGCACAACACTTCTGGGAAGCTGCTGGGTTTGTATTTTATTTTTATTTTTTTGCCCCACAGCAAACTGCCATCATAAAAACGTTAATCACGACACAATTTTTTTTGTAGGGTACACACTTGTCAAACGGATGTAACCTCTGTTAACAGACAAAATTGTCAAAACAATGAATCTTTCAATGGTAAATATGGTAACGACGTTTGCTAATGACAAGATTTTGAATCTATAATCCATTTTAAAAAAGTACTGTTAAGTACTGTTACTTAATAAGAGTTCATTGTGGATACTTCAATGGACAAATCAGTCTTTTTAGGTTGTTTATAAAGGCAACACTGTGTTGTGTGTTTAAAGATCAAGACATTTGACCATGCATGCCGCAAATTTGCCTGATTCGTTTAGCGTTTTTTTCCCAAGCATTGTTTGTGTTCATTGTCCATATCATACGACCCCACAAGATAGACAGGTACAATTGAACATAATCACATACAAAAATTCTGGCTTACAACAATTTGAATGCTTCGCCGCAGACATGCCACGAACTACTTATCGTAACGCAATGCATTCACTGACAGTGTTGTCAAAGCATCTTCCAAACAATTTTGTGGGCTGAAGAATATTCATTATCACTTGGAAACATCTGCTTATGTACCGCGATTTTCCACAAGCTCTTGTCATTTTAACAACGCAGTGGACGTGACAGGCAAGCCTGTCCTCCCACGTACGGATAGCAGCTCACATCACGAAGCTTAAAGCCCCTCAACTGCTGTGAGTCAAGTCTACTTCACTCTCGGTCTGTTCAGGGTGCACCAGGAATGCATCGTTCACCAGGATTCTAACTGCATGTGACATTTCCATCAGCGTACACACCCACAAACTTTGATTTGGTTTCTTTTTGCCTCATAGCACAGGATCTCCCGAGCGCCGAATGATCATCTGTCAACATTGTCTGAACATATAAGCTTTTGCACTCGTATCGTAACTCACACGACTGTTTCATTGGCTGAAGGGTGTCAGTAAACTTCACATTCTAGCCCTTAATCCCTTAGACTGTGTTACTAAATTGTGCTGCTTGTTTACACTTTAATTAAACTTGATAAACAATGTTCAAGCCTTTCCATATCAAGAGGGAGTGATGGGAGACACAGAGAGACAGAGTGAGAGAGACAGACCGGCCCATCTTCCCTGTACATCCCGAGTTTCTAAAAATTAACCAGCCGCACCCCCTTCCGTGGTCAGCGTGGGTGCATTTGTGCCATAATGCCAGAATCAGCTCTTCCTTGACTTTTCACCACTAAAAATGTTACAACCCTAGACTTACATACACATACTTGCGCATGCCTACATGTATGAGCTAGCAGTGTGCTGAGCAACATGCATAGAGCAGGTTGGTATCATGCTGTTGCAATACATATGCTCTCTTGTATGGCCTCATTTGCAGCGCTTTATATAGTGCTGTGGTAGGCTTTTTCCAATTTTGTCTCATTCAGCGTTTAATCCCCAGTGAAGTGTTCTATTTTACTTTGTACCCCTCTTCTCACATCATGTCTTGGAACTAGAACAGAAGAATGACACAAAATGAGAATTGCCCAAAAAGAATGAGAGAGGAATTGTGATGAAACTGTGCCATTTCAAGTTAGCCTCAGAGTGCTCATGCCAGGTGGAATACTTTCATACACTTCCAGGTCACTGTGGTCAACAGTGCCGACAGCTTTGAGTTCTTCACCTGACAATTTGAGTTATTTTGAACGCAATAAAGGTGCAACCCAGATCAGAATCAATTAGAATATGTAACCTTTGCTGGTTATGCTTATAACTTTAAATAGATGGAGCTAGAATCGTCTGTTTCTTCTGCCTGGCAGATAAATCATTTAGTTTCATATTCATCAGCGCTGTGTCTGAGAGGGCAAAAGATTCCAGTGTTCCTTTGGGCCGCTGAAAGTTGGCTGTAAACGTGCTAAGATATGCATATGCTGCTTTCTGAATCTTCTGTTTCCTTCACAATTGTTGTTAGCAGGAACTGAGAAGCGGGTTCACTTATGACCTCTGCTCTGTGTTAACATCATAGACACTATGTACTGTACTCTCAGAAGGTTTACAGCATATTGATATTTTATCTAATACTCTTATTCATTTGTTGATTTGAAAGCACAGGCATCTTATGTTATCGATTTCTTTTTGGATTTTTGCACTGTAGCACACTGACTTCCCATTTTATAAAGAATACACCACAGAAATCCATTGAAAAGACATTACAGTAAAAATTATCTTGCAAGCTCTTCATTGTTCACTAACTTGAATATTGTTCTACAGCTTTCAACCTCCTGGTCCTTTATCGACTGGGATGTCCTGTGAAATGCACATTACTTTCCACCCTTCGGTCAGTAACAGTTGTGCCTTTTTTTTTCTTTTTTTTTAACTAGACTGTTGTTCAAAGCCACACGTTATGCCCAACTTATCTCACTGCAATGGTTCCCTCTGAATAGGTTAAAGCGTCACCTTATTGCTCTTTGACCCTTTTAGATCAATGAAGACCTTGAAGGAGAGGTTGACTTTGCCTCAGCAGCAGGTCGCTTCTCTGTGCCTGTCAGATGCACCATCAAGAGATGTGATGTAAGTAGTCGGCTGGCTCAAGCCCTCAGGCTGGCTGTTGGTTCTGAGATGCAGTAAACGTCCATTCCTTGGTCATCGTAATGCAACAGAAAGAAACAATGTAAAAATGCAATTTTATGCGGTGCTTGAAAATGCATTCTCATTTTTTATTTACATAAATTATGCTCAACATATCTTTTAAAGCATAGTTAAATTTGGCAAATTGCAACCTAGCTATGCTATACAGGTCTCATATTGACCAACTGGTTAATATGCACTTTGGCAAGTTGATGCTTTTTACTTATTTTACTGTCTTTATCCCTAGTTGGAGGTCGACAACCAGTTTATTGACTTTGGTTCACATGTAGTGGGCCAAATTATTTCACGGACTATCACCTTGACCAACAAGGGCGCCCTCGCAACCCGCTTTAGCCTGGATACTACAAAGCCTGTTCCAGAAATTCACCAGGTCCAGATGCCATCCCATCGCTCGGCCGACACACAGCAGGCTGGACAGACAGTAAAATCTGGTCTTTCATTAATGTTGGAAAAGTAGCAAACTGTTGTCAAATCTATTATGAAGTCAATGTAAAACTAATGAAGTTTTTGGTGGTGATGGCTGGACAGGACACATCCACAGTCAGCACAACATGTGCTGATCTGAGCCAGACTTCTGCATCCATGATCACCAGGGAAGTGCACAGTATGGAACATGTTTTGACCAGGTCTACTGTAACCCAGCAATCTCAACGAGGTAAATTGGATGCATAAACAAACTTGTGATTATTAGGATCATTTTCTTATTTTGGGCAAGGAAATAGGAGTCATAAACCAAGTGCTTGCGTTTTTGTTTTTTGTGGAAAACTACAATAAATTTAAAGTTCCTCTATATATGGTATGAGTTTAAACAGACTTGTGTCTATTAATTGAAAATGCATTTAAAGTTTAAAGGGTATAAGAGTAGCCGCTTCGATAGCCATCCAGCAAGTCAGCAGCGTTCACGCCCACAACAGCTCAACCACCGGTTTCTAATGTGTCTGTGTAAATACCCAAAGAAAGAAAAGTGCATTAGAAATAGGGCCCTGTATTTTTTAAGTCCTTTTTCTATGTTGGTGTAGCCCTGAGCAGAATGATGCTGACTCGAGAAATTGTGCCATCATGTCATCTATTTGCTCAACTTTCCTTAGCATTGATTGAGGTATCTCCTCAAGCAGGTTTAGTATTTCAAGAACCAAAAAATCTTTGCATTCCCGTGTTTGTCGGCAGGATCACGGGTTTCAAGTCCAGCTCCAAGAGCTGCTCCTGTGTCTTCCAGCATGCTCCCCCAGATCCCGGAGGGCCTGTCTGACGCCTGTGACATACGTATAGGCAACGTAAGTATTGTAGTGTATTTACGCGTATGTCAGTGGTATGAGTAGAAATGACTATGTTAGGTACATCACGTTATATTTGTAAATAGCACTAGGATTGGCTGGAGACCAGTCCTTAAAGCATTGTACATTTTTTGATTGAGGTATGATATGATGTGAATGATGACACTAAGGTGTCATCCTTGTAGGACTGATGATCGATGAGTGTGAGCCTGTCCAAATCTTGTTCCGAGCACTTGTGTTTTATGTAACGTGTAGCCTGTGCAACGTTCTTGAGTTGTTTGGGGTTCATTACAGCTCTGTGGCCAGGGCCAATGGCGCAAGACCTCTGCATTTGTTATGGTTGTGCATTATTGCATGTGCTTGCATGCCAGCCCCTCAGTCATCATCATCTTGACTGATACTTGCACGTAGCCCATTTGGAGGCCGTGCTGTATAATGACGGATAATACATCACGCTATCCCGGGTTCATAATAATGGCTTGATATTGTAGCTCGAATGGCTTACATCTCTCATTTGTCATTTTTTTTTCCATCATTGCCTTCATGCTTTGTTGCTGTTGGCATGTGTGTCAATTTAAGTGGCTCAGCTGAGGAAATTTGATGGATACGATATTGCTAAATGAAGTATCGCTTCTGTTTCCAAAAGTGAAATGATGTGAAATCATCATGATGTATTTTATTCTAGGTTACATTACCATGGTTAACGCAGAATGTTTTTGTTTTCTATTTTCTATTTCAGGTAAGAGAAGGAGATATTGGACCTTTTGAAAGTGTCAAACTAGAGATAATATTCTCCCCGACTGTTCCTGGAGAAGTCAAATTGGACCTCTACATCAAGTTTTCAGATCCAACAAGCTTCCCAGTAAGAAAAAGAATATTCATCATAATCTGTTATAGGATGATTTGTTTGTCTACCAGATGGCAACTGAACACACGCTGGCTCCAACAGATCGCCATCCTGGTGAAGGGTGAGGGAGCAGGCCTCCCAGTGTGGGTGGTGGAGCCGAACATTGACATGAAGATCTGCATGTTTGACCGCCTTTATCAAGAGGTTGTCACACTCCAAAGCAGGTAGATCCTCTCACTATAGATGATGCACTTGCTTACAGAAAGTCAAATCTATTTATTTATTTTTTTTACCAAAAGTGTGTACAGCTGTACTGTAACTCACTAGTGGTGATACATTAATACAGTACTGTATAATATATGTGCACATTATGTTTATGATGAATTAATCAAATACAACGCTAGAATCAAACATTTTGCATCTTGTAATGTATTAATGTTCAACCGACACAATAACTAGCTCAAGCCATAAATACATCAGAGATACAGTATGCCTCAGTAATATGATAGTTGGCCTTGTTCTCAGATTGATTTACAGCCCATATACGTTTAAATATAAATTAACGCTAATATTTTACCTACCTTGCTTGAGAAGAGAGCACATGCACAAACGATATGGAAATTTAATTCATTATCGTGATGTCTCACTCTGTCATCTGTCGTGACATTTAGAGACACCTTGTTGCCACAATGCTGTTAATTTAGTTAGTGTTTCCTTTTGTTCAAATGATATGTCCTAGTCTGCAGCTTTTTTTTGTCCGGCATATGCTAAGGTCTGTGTACTGTTTATATAATTAATGCACAAACTATTATTACTTGAGAATGTACATTTTGATCAAGATATATAATTAATGCACAAACTATTATTACTTGAGAATGTACATTTTGATCAAGAATGTTTTCAGTAACTGAAATGAATGGAACAAAGTTTAGGTTTCTATATTATTATTATTGTTATGTGAATGTCAATGTGAAAAGTAGTTTTTTATTTGTGCCCCGCAATGGGCTGTCGTCTATATATAACCTGTATAACCTGCCTCTTGCCCAAACGTCAGCTGGGATAGGCTCCAGCGCACCCGTGACCCCTTATAAGAACAAGTGGTTTAGAAAATGCATGAGTGGGTAATTTGTAATTGACTCTGAACAAGCATATAGGTGTCAAATACAACTTCACATACCATTTGTAGTATACGATTGTATACTATGGCAAGACGTTAATTTTTTGGCACAGAAAAATTATTTTTCAAAATCCCTTTAAAGTTACAATCTTGCTTTTCCAACAAACCAACATAAAAGACCTTTGACTCCCAAATTCGAGAAATGTAATATGTCATTAAAATAAATGAGATGAGAACTGATTTACCATAAATGAAGACTACTATCATATGGATTATATATGAGATTACAGGCACAGCAGGGAGAGATAGTAACATGAGTAGGCGCGTGGTCCACTGCCTATACAGTCATTGTGACACATCATGTGGGAGAGCAAGCACATGGGTGGGGGGTTGTTTTATGATAACTGCCATCTGGTGCAACATGTGACAAC
The DNA here is from genome assembly GCF_059516105.1 of Syngnathus floridae. Classification (NCBI taxonomy): domain Eukaryota; kingdom Metazoa; phylum Chordata; class Actinopteri; order Syngnathiformes; family Syngnathidae; genus Syngnathus; species Syngnathus floridae. The sequence goes on along the minus strand of NC_142414.1, from coordinate 22,188,103 downwards.
ATGACAATGACAACAGCCTCAGTGTGGACCACATCTCTTAAAGCAAACCACCAAATACGTATGTCACTCAAATTCCAGCAGTTTGGGCGAAAACGTGTCTTGACAGTTTTTCGGGGGGTGGACAGAGCTGTCTGCTGGCATCTCAACATTTGCTATCATGCCTGTTGAGATGATGGGCAGATATCACGCAGAATTGTTCATTACTATTTTCCAATAGTTGCCTCAGTTCTAATAGATGCTCTGCCGCAGTTAGTTATTGTGGTGTGTTTTCCGTTTAAACAAACATGCCTCCTTTTCAGTTCTTCAGGAAAGTAGAGTAACATTTGGTACCAGCTGTAATTAGCTTTAGTATAGCCGCATTTTCATCAGCTTGTACAGTTCTATTTGGTATGCTTCAGTGGGTGAGTTTCCACAGAAATAAATGCATGGGGTATTTTAAATCCCAGTTTGACATCATTGCAGCACGACCAGTGAATTAGACGAAAAATAAATTGTCTTTGAGGGCTCACTCCATCTCTGCAACCACACAACTTTTTTAACACCCGATAGTAGTGCAGGTCGTGTCAATTTTTGCATTTGTAGCTGGCTGTAGTTGGACATTTCTGCTTTTGGACATGGAGAAATTAATGCATCAATTCGCTTGTTTTTAAGCAAATGGAAGCACAGTGGTACATTTTGTCAAATCCTTGCTTTCAGAGGTGGGCATCGAGTGGGTTTTCTTGTCGCCGGAATCGTCACTAATCGACAGGCCAATTATTAATCTTACTACAAATACCCACTTTATGCTTTATGACTCAAGTTGAATTGAAGTCAGATAACAACACTATAATGCTTCACAACCTTGCATATGGTGCTAGTTGGTTGCCTTGACAACAGAAATCTTCAGTCTTTATTTTTTTCTAATATGTATTGTATGTTATATGTATACAAATCTTGATGGTTGTTGTTTTCTGTTAAATCTTTTATTATCTTTGATTTATCTATAATTGGTTTATAATGCGTACACGGTATGTTATATTTTGTTTGTTTATTTAGTTCTTCCATCCATCCATCAATCCATGGATGGATGGATATTTAGTTCTTGAGTCAAAACAGAGGATTGCAAATATTGATTATAAATTCTACGAAATATCTTTTCGCTTTCATAGTGTTCCGTTATGTACGAGCAATGAAACAATTGTGAACATTGAGGCACCCTTGAATGTGTAGATTAGACCTTGGCCAGATTAATGACAGAAACGTATTATCCCTCCACAGTGAGTCCTCTTTCAATATGTGCGACCTATGAGTGAGGAACTGTCATGGCATGAACCTCTTGCTCAGAGTTCATCCAATCAAAGCGATCAAAACAAGAAAGTTAGTCGTTTTGTCTTTCCTCATTATTCTTAAAGTGTGAGGGGGGGGGGGGGGGTGCTGGGTGTCTTTGAAAATTCTCATGGTGGAAAGCCGTTTGTATAGCAAGCTCTCACTGAGACTTGTCACCACAGGCACAACCATCTGTTGGAGCTCCTGGAAACTGGGTGACCTAATTGGTATGAACCTCGGGTGCACATCTCATTATGAGGTAATTTCAGCTGAAGACATGCAACAGAATATGAAGGAAAAAGGAAATGGATTTTAATGTGAGTGGGTTTGTGCTTGTGTCTGCATCAGAAATTGCCTCATACTGAGATGTGTGTTGAAATTGTATTCCATTTAGCAAAGCACTATACACTACCATTCAAAGGTTTGGGGTCACCCAAGCAATTTAGTGTTTTCCACGAAAACTAAAAATTGCACAAGGGTTTTCTAATCATCCATTAGCCTTTTGACACAATTAGCAAACACAATGGAGCATTAGAATACTGGAGTGATGGTTGCTGAAAATAGGTCTTTATGTAGATATTGCATTTAAAAAACAGACGTTTGCAGGTAGGCAGGTCATTTACCACATTCACAAGGTATAGAGTGTATTCCTGGTTATTTTATTGTTACCCTCTTTAAAAAATATATATATTTTATTTGAAAAATAAGGACATTTCAAAGTGACCCCAAACTTTTGAAGGTAGAGTACATAATATACTGTGTGTATTTTTGTTATTGTTGCCACAGAAAATCAAACATCTCAATGTCGCCAGGTAAGCCATATTTGTAGTGTAACTGTATGTGATGTATTTCAGATGGAGTTTTCCTCAAACCAAAGGTTAATTTGCCTTAAAGGTTACCTGTCCAATGCCCATACTATTTTTGGGGAAATAACCTTTAAAGATCTGGTCGTTTAAAATGAATAGCAGCAGAAGTAGTGTAACATATCTTAAACACCTGTGAATCCATCACATCAGCAGCTATACATGTCCTTTTCCTAACACTGTTTGACACATGATGTGGTATGCTTTGGATCATTAGATCTATTTGTCCATCTCCATAACTGGTGCATAAATCATAATATACTTCAAAAACATGTGTTTGCGAAAATGCTCGGGGCTGAAGTGTTTTTGTTTTACTTAATATCATATACAATACATATGTATATAGTACATGATCTTTCAGTTGTCAGGCCTATGTTAATCATCTGTGTGTTTTCTGTGTTAGCACCAGCACAGCCTTGAAGCTTACTTTTGACCTGTGGCCGGAGATGAGGAAACACATGGAGATCATACCAAGGACAGGCTTTCTCCAGGCTCAGTCAAGCTTCACTGCTCACCTCAAGTTTGTGCCAAGGTACGTATGACATGTGTAGACGCAGTCATAATGGAATCACTGGAGCGGCGATCGTCACATTTTCATTTTATTCCAAAGCGGTTAATGTTAACCTTTTCCGAAAAGTTGGAGAAAAGGACTTGCACACATGCCGTGACCCAGTCGCAATAGGCTGTGATTTGAAAGAAGTCAATTTATTAAAAAGCAGACTTAGCACTACTAATCACAGACGAAAAGATTTGAGCGCGGTAGTGAATGCCAAGAGATCGACCAGGAGACCTCAAGGGCAAATATGAGATGCATGCACTATGTAGGCGTTTGTTTTCGTCTTCCCACCCTCTTTTTCTTCGTATCTTAACATCCTTAATGTATTGACAGCTAAGAAGTTACGGATTATGATGACAATATGCCAAATTATATTCGATTGACAGAGTTAGGGGCTTTTCCAGAGCAGCGAGGTGGGAGGGGAAAGTGGGGGAAATGGCAGTAATCTACTTTAGTGAATCAGCAGAGGTTTTAATGTGAGGATTAGAGTGCGAGTCGTGCTGCTGGTGCTGTATGCGCGAAGTTGAGCACAAGCCTCGCCCTCCACCCCCTCCTTACTCCCTCTGTCCTCTGTTTGCTTCTGAACTGCTCGCTGTGGCTTCTCCCATTCTCTCACACAGAATTGTATTTTCTTAGCCTTTCACCTCTGTGCTAACAATTAATTCCCTTTTTTCTCCTTAATTTGTTTTTCTTATTCTCCACAATAGCTCTCCCTTGCAGTTCAATCAAAGCTTCCCTTTTTACTCTTTTAGCAAATCTGATCTCATATTGAAAAGATCAATCTTTTCTGAAAAATTGTTTCTATATGTGAATAAAGACACTCCCAAATAAGTAAATCACGTGTTGACAAAACAAAACATGCATATAGTTGATTTCTAGAGGTATTTTGTTAGCCATATTAGTCTAAATCATATTGCAATGTTTTAGGGGAAACAAGAAAAAAAATTGACCACACATTTGTATTTTTTTTTATTTTAAATTCGTAATATTTTATTGATATTTTAACTAAAATGTCAAATCAAAAATGAAAAACTTCAGCCAGATGGGGTGAAAGGAATGCTTTGTTGTCTTGAGATTAGTTCATTGACTTTGGCATTGAAGAATATTCCTTGTCTTTGGCTTTCAAAATGTCTTCAGTTGCTTTGTCGTTGTTACTTTAGTCATTGACCAAATACGAATGGACCTTCTGATATCTGCTTCGTATTCATGACAATACTCAGACACCATGGTCATAATGAGCCTATCCCAGTTTACTTCAGATGAAAGGTGGATCACACCATTGACTTGTACCCAGTCAATTACAGGGCATGTACAGACAGAGACAGACAATTAGTGTTACAGTTGTAAACAGAAAATAGATTCAACTCGACAATTCAGACTAAAATAATACATTCTCAGATTTTTAGTCAATTTAACTTTTGGCCTATTTAAGAGTATGAACATGACTAAAACAGAAAAAAAAATTCAAATAACAGCATGACACAAAGACTAGAATAAAATTAAGACTAAAATATGTCACCAGAAACAACACTTCAGTCAACCGTACACACTCGATTTTTCAGTGAATGGTAAAGAACCACTACACCAGCAGTCCCCACCACGCAATACAAATTATGGAAGGGAAAAATGACTAGCGTATCAGCTTTCTGGCATGCGTCATCAGTGGCCTGCTTCTGTGCATATATTTGGAAGGTTGCTTTTCTGGTATTTTATTCAAAATTAAACTGCCAAGCTTTCCTACCCATAGGCATGTTTGAATTTCAAACCCTTGCTCTTCATTGCTTTCACTCATAGTCTTCTTTTTCTCTCTTTCACGCACACGCGCAGGCACACACACTTGTTCAGTGTGCTGTTAAATCTAGAACCAAGAATGACTCATAGCTTTCCTGCAGGTTCTTCCTCTGCTTCCTGTCCACAGTTTTACTTCAGCCTACCCACCAGGTTTCCTTCACTGCATCTCTCTCTTCTTCCACATTTATTAATCACCATCCAACATGCGCCTTCCATATCCACCCCCACCTGTAAATCCATGGTATTGTTCCATATTCTCCATAATCCCTCTCCATAATATCGAGGTTAGCGGTTAATTTGCTAGTGACCCTGTTCATGGTATTAGAATGATTTTTCATTGAAACATACACAGAAGAAAGAATAATTTTAATGGTTTCACTCAAGTGATGAATGGCCAACAGACCTATTAACACTGGTGAACAAATTTGAGCAGAAAACGAAAACCAAAGTTTGCTGATCCGGTGCCCTTCATAATCATTGGCAGCCCTACTTAACACGTGTTAAAAGTCTTTATTTAAATGACACTCTTATTGGAGAAGGATACTGAAAATTGTAGAAAAGGTTCACCCAGCACAGAATCAAGCTCCTCCAAATGCCATCTCTGTCCTCAGATTTCGGAGGAGCCAGTCTCTGTTGGCGTTAACCCGATGGCAAAGTCATTGGAAATGTATCCCTTGAATCAGCGGTTTTAGGCTTAATCTCGGAAGAGTGTCCTACAGCTGTGGTTCCATCTGATAAAAGGGAGATTACAAGGATGATTTCCTGCAGATTTGCTGCAACAGATTACGTGAAGGGCACAGTCAGGCCTGCCATTGCAAAGTCCAATGCTGCGTCCACCCTTAGTAGTACTTTTAAGGAACAAATGTGAGCAAACACACTTGCCTATCGTTTGGCAGCTACCTTGTGAGGTCATATTGTGTTTTGTTTATCCGTCTGTACAAAGTCAAATATCGCTAAATTTCTTAATCCGTGTTGCACTCTTTTTATAATCACTTTTTAACAGTGAAGCCAAATCCGAGCCAGGTTCCATGCTGCAGTGGGATGTCATTGTATGTACATGGGCAGGCACAGCGCTCGGTATTCGCAAATATGTCGGAAACGTACTTACTAGTCAAAAAAATTTACTCCACATTGGCTTCCGCTTCCATAAACCACAAACATAATTTGTGCATCACACTGTGGATAATCTGGCCACATGGAAAAAGAATACATCGATCTGAAAAGGACACTGACAAATCAAACTTCATCCATCTACAGAATTCTCCAGAGCATATGGACCCGACGACATCCCGCCAAGCTTTTCCACTCGGGCCTGCCAAGCTAATTCAAGAGTGACTCTCCAGCAGCGATTCTATTAGCAAGCAGCAGCAGAGTGCTTCCTTAAATACACCCTGTGCACTCATTGGTCAGGCTACAGCGACTCAGTTTTCATCACTCCCCTTTGTTAATGCCAGCGTTTCATTTAGACATTTTAGGAAGTGATTGATTTTCTTGCTCCCAACCATAGATTCGTAGAGTAGAACCACACATTTTAAACTGTAATATTCATGCCTGTCCTCATGCTGCCTGTCCTCAAACCCTGAATATGACAGCTTTCCTGATGACAAGGCTTGCCTGTAAAGCATTTGGCGAAGAAACCAACTGACATCTGGAGCATTAGCTCTCAAACCTTCATCCTAAATTAAGAGAACGGGTGGAAAACAGGAGGAGGCAGGTTGTTGAAACAGCGGCCAGCTTCATAAGAGAAAAAGTGAGAGGCGTAAGATCTATATTTGGAACTGGATTTGACATTTGAACACATGATTGCGATGATTTGCAGCTCCCTTTTACATCCATGTTGAATCGACGCTTACATTCATTAAGCAAGTAGCTCTTGGCTGTGAGGGATATTGAGGGACTGGAGTTTTACATGTGCACCACTAGTAGGTCTCTTTGAATCATATTTATGTCTCCCATCACCATGGCTACAACCTACAGCAGTGTGGAGGCGTGCTCTGCGTCTCTCTTCTGCTTTCCCTGGCGAGCTGATCCCACAGTTGTGGGTTAAAGTAAAATAATGGGTCTTCTGGGTCTGAATCCTTATCTTACTTTGAAAAACACGGTCGCTTGTGGCTTTTAACTTTTGTCATCAGACATGACCCAAACTGATGGCTGTGTTGTACTTTTTTTCATAAACGTAAACAAAATATGATGGATGGATGGATGGATGGATGGATGGATGGATGGATGGATGGATGGATGGATGGATGGATGGATGGATGGATGGATGGATGGATGGATGGATGGATGGATGGATGGATGGATGGATGGATGGATGGATGGATGGATGGATGGATGGATGGATGGATGGATGGATGGATGGATGGATGATGGACGGACGGACGGACGGACGGACGGACGGACGGACGGACGGATGGATCCTTGCAATGCTCACTGAGTTTTGCAAAATATGATGAATATATGTACTCTCTTCTTGTCTCCCAGAAACACCTTACCCCAAGATGCTGGCAAGTATTTTGACAGTGCAACTGGCGTATTGGAGGTTCCAATGACAGTGCAGGTTGCTGGGCAGGTTTGTGTTATACGTACTGGAGTATAATGCATGGTCTGTTTTAAGTCTCCATGTGATTCTGGAAACATCTTTGACTTATCCCAAACAGAAACTGAGCCATAGGGGGTTGTAACCTATTTAGCTTGTTTGCTAAAATTATCTCATACCCCCAAGGCCCAGTTGATTCATGGGTGGTAACAAGCCAAGCATAAAGGTTGTTCTACATTGTCTAAAGGAAACTGTCTCAACTGAAGCCTGGATTCTAAAATGCAGTGAAGGTGCTTAAACATTGGTATAGCACTGTGTCCAGTCATGTTTTTCTTCTAGCCAAATTGTTGCCTCCTTCCTTTTTTCTCTGGCCATTATTGCCTCTCCCTGCACGGACACGGATGGGAGGCAAAGCCCTGACAAGGAGCCAAAGACAAGGCCAGGATGTTCCTGTGGTGCACCAAATGTGTTGCCTACAAGCCCTAAGCTTCTGGCACTAAAACATGCACACACAAACAAACGCACATCAATTTTTTAAGGTCACGAGCCAGTATAGCCTCCAGCATTTCGTATCTGATAATTGTAAAATAAGACATTAGGATTGGTGGAATATGATTTCCATGCCAAGACTTTGGTGACATAATGGCAAGACATAATGATTCGTATTCCTGTTTTGCCACCACTTAAATACACGACGTCCACGCAAAGGAAAACACCACACCTCAAGTGTGCGCCTCCTAGACGTCTTCACCAGAGCACACACTACTTGGAGTTCATGCTATGTTTTTTTATAGAAAGCACTAATGCAAAAGAAGATCTCTCTCCAGATTGCTTAAATGATCCCAGGGAGAAATCTGTCAAGACTATAGTGGAGTGTGTGGATGTGGGGGGAGGCATTAGTGTTAGTACAACCAAAGAGTTTCCAGACAAAAACAATAATGGCTGATGTCTAGCCTTCAGTGAGTGACAGGGACTGTACTACCAAATATTAGAATGCATATTTGTTTATCTAGTAACGCAAATTATTTTGGTGCAAAATCTCGTATATTACAATTATATGAACAACATCATACTGCTATAGTGCTTGCCATTCTAAGTAATAGAGGCTTAGCACTATTTGAGAAGGATAAAAAAAATTATACTGTATGAAGAAATACGGTATATCCCAAAAAAAAATTAAAATATTGAAATCACAACACGCTTGTTAAGGTGTCTTAATACTTTCTATACTGTATGCATGTTACTGATGTCAGATGAATTTCAAAAGCGGTTAGAGTTTAAAACGGTTAATGTTGATGTTTTTAGGTGCAGCCTGTCATTTACACGGTCCAAGCCATTGTGACTTCGTCCGACTTGAAGTTTGGCCAGAGTGAGGTGGATTTTGGCTATTGTTCTATCTACCAGTCATTCAAAAGCAGTGTACGCCTGACCAACATGTCTCTTCTACCTCAAGAGTTTGGTTTTGTTGGCCTGCCAGAGGTGAGACCTGTGATGCCCAATCAATGTTCTATCATGTGCTGTGGATAATGATCCAATTTTACTTTGTAATTGGTCTGAAAATTATTTAGGGCCACAACCTACGATTACAACGGAAGAAAAACATGTTTTTGTTTCTGTCCCTATATTCAAAAACAGAACCTTAATTTCTGTTGTCTGCACTAATAACTTGAAATATGATTCAGTTACTGTTTTGGTTTGTAACATTTAGGAAACTTGTTGAATATGCTGACAATTGGTTTGCCAAGTAAATGCAAAAGTTTTATTTTGATTCAACACACATCTACTTTGATGGAGAATCTAAATTGTTGACAAGCTGAAATCCAAAGAATGATTGCTCAATTAATCCAAAAGTACGAAAAGACTTTTGCGCACTTTATATTCTGCTCACTCTACAGTTTGTTGACGTTCAACCTAATGATGGCTTCGGCACGCTTCTCCCGCAAGAAACACTGGAGATTGATATCATTTTTAGCGCTAGCAAAGCAAAAGAGTACCGTTTCCATCTGAGCTGCAAATCAGGAATCAACAGGTGACCTTGTAGCCCTCGATTGTAATGTCACCAAATGGATGATTAAATTCTATCCATTTGTAATTGTCTTCAGAGTTTTTCCCCTGGCTTGCCGTGCCATGGGTGTCTGCCCTACGTTGGCGCTCTCCCATTCCCTGGTGCAGTTTGGACCCACGGCAGTTGGCGACCAGTCCACCGCTCTCCTTTACCTCACCTATAACCAAACTGTCCCAAACCAGTCCAAACAACGACCCTCTGCTGGGGCCTTGCTGTTTTCCTTCACCCCACCTCAAGACTCCAGCATCAGTATCACTCCTGCTGCAGGACGCCTGCTACCTGGCAAGGTGAGAAGAGGAGCACCTCGTACAAGTTCAGGCTGACATTTAACGGGCAATTTTAATGCAGTAAGATATCAGTACTTGGACCCGATTCAGTGGTGACATATTTTCTGCTTGCAATTTATAGCGTGTGTGTGTGTGCTTGTGCAGTCATCTGAATTTCATTTGTCATTTCTGTTATTCTTGCACCACATAGTTTTCTCTCTTTTTAAATTTAATTATGTCAATAAGCTAATAGAATTTCAAAAACAGATACATGCACATGCTCAAATTAGTACGCCACAAGGATGCTGCTAGGTCATTGGGTATGACTCTTCTTTGGGGTTAGGACTCCCTCTACTGGAATTGTGACAGAAGTGAACATCTTTCTCAAAATGCAGGCAGAATACAACACCTGCCTCACAGTTTTGAGGTTCAGGTTTCCAATCAAAGCTCAAGACTTCCTGTGGCATCTGAATGCGCTTTAGTTTGTTACCAGCTTCACACCCCAAAGTCAGCTTGGATAGGCTACACCTCACCCATGACAATAAGGACGGACGTGCTGTAGAAAATTGAGTTTCAAAATATATGTGCCAACATATTATTTGGCAAAAAACTAAATATTATTAATCATGCAACAATATTAACCAGTGTTTGTCTTCTTGTTCCTTTATTCCAGAGGTGTTTGGTCCTGGTCACATTTAATCCCAAACTTGAAGACCGCAATATCAAGGAAGAGGCCTTGCGTCTCCTCAGAGCCAAGCAGACCAATGAAGCAGACATTAAAAAATTACTTGAAGAAGAGGTGCAAGTTCACTCTAATGTGCTACGCAAACCTCATTGATATTTGGTTCACTTCAATGTCAATAATGTCATTTATATTACTGATGTTTCAAAAGGCTAAACGGGAGGTGGAGCCCAGCAAAGGGAATAAACTGTCCAAGAGCAGCAAATTATCAAAAATTTCTGCCAAAACTGCAAGCCCAACGTCACCGACCGACAGCATCGACGCAGGGTAAGCGTGTCTTCTACCAAAGTACGTTCAATTCATTATTTTTAAAAGAACCATCTTACACATCTGGGAAGTGCTTGGCCAAGTCTACAACTTGGTCACGTTGTCAAAATAGGCCCTACAATTCGAGGGTCTAAATTGGCTGTAATTCATACATTCATAAAGCTCACCATAAGTCAGTCTCATCTTCCTTGATGTATTTGTGCTGAAATTTATTTTCCTAGAGGTCAGAGGTTTGAGGAAGCAAGGGCATCTCTGCTACACTCCTTCACCTCACGCTACAGTGAGTACACCATCCCGTGTTTTGTGTCAGATGGTGACCCTCCCGAGGAGGACAGGCAAGCTCAGCCAACGTGGAGGTAAAAATAAAGAAATAGCGTCCAAAGTTTGTGACATCGCCAAGCATTTTACAAGTAACGCTTTTATATCTCCCATCCAACATGTCAACGCTTTTATATCTCCCATCCAACATGTCAACAGTCCTCTCAATACAGTCTACTTAAAGCTCCAGTGCCCTGCTGTACAGCCCCCTCTAGTGGTAGTATCCAGCAATATTAGAAATTATGCCTTGGATTTCCAGCAAGTGGCAGTAGGTGAGGACAAAATGCCCATGTGCCAGGCCTACGTAGAGTTGTGCACTAAACTTCATCCATGCTTTTCGGCCTCTGATTTTTAGGAGAGAGAGTGACGAAAAAGTTTTCGGTCAAGAACATTTCGGCGGAATCTCTAGAGGTAGCTTTTCATGGTCAACCAATGCATATGATTTTTCTAAATGATACTTTATACAGCTTTATGATTTACATCCTTCTAACAGACACTCAAAAAATTGTATTATCATTAATATTAGTAGCAGTATTAGTAGTATTACGTATATATTCAACACACCAGACGTTGTACATAAAAAGAAATATGAAATCCTTATGACAAATATGTATTTATTTTTTTATATTATTTTTATTTATTTTTTATTATTATTTAGATTTGTAGCTACTGACTAAATATGCATATTTTTCTGAAATAGTATCGTCAATCTTAAACTCCTGGTGTTGAGACCTAAACACTGTTATCATGTCACCACAATTCTGTGCTTGTTTTCAAGTTGAGGTCATCATTGCTGGATATATATGGACCCTTTTTACTTCTTAACGCTCTCAGAGGGATAGGACCCGGAGAGCAACACACCTTGGTGTTGGCCTTCTGTCCTACGTTGGAGAAAAAGGTGCCACATTTAAATTACAGCTGCTCATTGCTGGGTCAGTCATTTGCACAGTTGATTAACGTGAATTAAGCACAGTTGTCTCTCTATGGAATGATTTATATGTTGAGCCGAATCTAATATGGTCCCCTGATTGTTAGTACTGTGAGATTTTGGAAGTGCGTTGTCAGAAGATGACCCTGGCTGTGACTCTGCGTGGGGAGGGCGTGGTGCCGGCCATCACCTCCTCCCACCCTGGAGGGCTCTTGGACTTTGATTATGTGCTGGAGAAGGAGAGCACCTCACATGTCCTGAAGGTGAGCCAGCATATTTACATCAGCACAAACTGAATTTCCATTTTGGTGGTCATAAAATAAACATGTGAAACTGAAATGGGTTACTCTTTCAATGGTTTTGCCAGTAATGTCTAAGCAAATGGTATTCTGAATATGTTGGTTACTTTTGATGTTTGCATTGCATAGTCTGCATAACAACTTTGAATGCCATAACTGTAAGGTTTTGTCTGTCGCCGTGACAACTTGTAGCTCCAGAACAGCTCAGCTGTTGCAGTGGGATTTAAGGCGATGTTGTACAGCCTTTCACCCTCCAAGACTCAGGGTGCTGATGAAGGCGTGGCCCTCCTCTTGGGTGGTTACACGGACTCCAAGATCCAGCCTGTTGTAGGTAAGAAGGTCAGTAGGTATCATGCGGAAGACGGATGAAGAAGCTAAAGGTTGTGCATGGAAACTGGTATACACAATCGCATACTGACATTCAGTTTTTCTGCGTGAAATTACTTCACAAGACAAAGAAGTAATAGTTTTCCTGTAAATGTGAATCTGGTGTAATTGTGGTCGACAAACGTAATCACGTGTTTTACCATCAGCCTTCTGTATCAGTAAAATGAGCAGATATAGCAGTGCTAAACGCGGTAGTATAAATATACATTGTGTATGCTGTGATAAGTTGAAAGACAGCCAGCAGCAATGGTAAAAACATGCATTTTGTTGGACTATGTGCAGGGACGCAGAACCACAATGGGCTTAGTGTTTTCAGTGTTCTGCCAGTGGAAGGAAGCATTGCCGCGAGACAAAGCCAGGACGTTGTAGTCACATTTCACCCTGATCACCCTTCCGTCAACTATTCTGATCAACTCACCATTGAGCTTGTCAATAAGGTCTGTAAAAGCAGCACACAAAGGCCACAAGATCAGTTTGAAGGGAGAAATCTTAACTGTAACTACCATGTGTAACCTAAATATGATGTATTTTTAAACATACCATATTAGCAGCTAAGCATTTGCTAATTCACCTATTTAAATGTAGTTTTGGTCCCTATGGGTTGCTTATTCACCGAAACCTCTACTTATTTCCTTTTTTGTTTTGCATGTTTTTAAAGACAATTATAGTAGCTATCAATTAATAGCAGATTTTCGCTGTGTGGTGAGGTGGACCACTTAATTTCTTTCGTCTTAGCTTAAAATCCAGTGAATTATTTCATGAATAAAGTGACTAGTTGTTTACTATTTAATTCACATGCTGGTGTCCATATGTGGTTCTGAATTATTTTAAAAAAATGATACAACATAATTATGCATTACCAATTATTTAGTATACCCTCAAGCTACGGCTCTTGGATCCCTGGGGGTCCTGTGTGCTCCATTTTGATAGTTTGCACCAAATAAACCAAACTAAGTGTGGTTCTGTTTCTGTCTGCCAGAGAAAATTATGCGTACTGGATCTGAAAGGCGCAGCGTCGTCCCACAATATGTATCTGTGTGGAGGAGATCCACTGACAGTTCCTATTGAATCCCTTCTTCCGCCACTAATTACCAGTCAAACTCAGCTCGAAGGTATATATATATATACGTAATCACCTGCTTTCATCTCTGCTGTTCTCAGCCTGTAATAATAAAATACATTAGGGGGCATATTCTCCCTTTTGCGCTTAAGTCAAATTGTTGGCACTCTTTCAAGGTGCCGCAATTCTTCCATCCAGACTTCTAATACACCTTATCTGACCTTGCAAATATAAGTTCGACCACCAAAAAGGCATGATTCGGTGAAGGCTTAGGTTTGACCTAGTTTCCCGATTGTGGAGTTTTCATGTGAAGTGAATTAAGTAAAGCTTCATTTGGAAAGTAGTCAGGCATTAAATGTGAAAATGAGCCCTTATACTGACCTTTACCAGTGTGCATAACTCATCAACAAGCTACTTTTTTATGTTTTTGCATTAGCTTTTTAATAAATTCAATACAGTCCTGTACTAGCAATTTAATAAGAATACCGTGCTCATAACTGAACGCCTAAGAGAAGGTGCAAGTTGAGTGTTGACCAGGTTGCTAAGCAACACAATGCGCGCATAAATAACAATCTAAATACAAAAAAAACTATATTACAATGATTGTCACTGTATTTGTGATCAGCGTTCAGTCAGTTAAATACTCCTCACATCTGAAGAAAAAAAAAAATCATCAGCTTGCGCCAATCCTTTTTCCCCACCAATTTCTAAGATAATACGGCTGTCATTGTAATATAGTAGGGACACATTTTCAGCACAGCAGCACACTTTTTCTGACTCAAACAGGAGAATATGCCCTGGAACGATTAATGGTGTCCATGTACATGCTCCTCTGTGGATAGCAATGGAATGATGTTTCACAGCAAGCCTCATAAAGGAGACAAAGACATTGTTCATGCAAATTGTATATGCAAATACCACAATTGATGTTTATTTAAGCAGCTGGTATATTCTTTAGTTGTCATAACACAACTTTGGGGAAAGGTAACATTTCATGCTCTTCCTCACCAGGACAGTCAGAGGACACGGAAATCCCTGTACTAGTCACCCTGCGGGCCAGCTACAGCAAGGGGACCATCAGACCCGCAGTTAGAGAGCTGGAAGTAGGCTGCATACGGGCCACTAAGAAGGTAGTAATGAGGCTGATGTGAAACTTTTAAAAATGTATTGTGTTATAAAGAGCCTTTACGATTGTCCTCACTGTTGTAATTGTTCTACTGTGTGTAATTACCCTGATGGAGCAGCATTTAAGGCATACGTCAAAACATTTAAAAGTTAAATAATTATCATAATTATGGAATATTGACAGGCAAAATGCAAATCTTCCGATATGACAGAGGTGTGAAATCCTGGCCAGAAAGTAAACCCTGCCGGGTTTTGGCTTTAGCTACAGATGCTTCTACTCAACCAACCTGCTCTTGAGTAGAAAGAAGCACCTGTGCCAAAAAAGAAATGACCCCTGTGGCTAAACCCAAACTCTGGCACAAAAGAGGATTTTCATTTTGGCTTTTGATACAATAAACCAATGCATTGATTGTATCCTGATTGCTTATTTGGATCAACTCATTCAGGGGAGTGAATTTAACTGGGACAACATGGGATCCCTGCAGCAGAAGGGCTTCTATGTGGATCCCAGCAAAGGCAATGTAGAGGCAGGCACCAGGCGCACCATCAAGCTCACCTGGACCCCGCAGAGTGGACACAAGGTAAGACATTTTTCACATTTTGCTTCTGTGTTATGTAGTACAAAGACAAAAAGGGGGGTGGTGTTAACAAATGAAACGTGATCATCCAACAGCAAAGTGAAGTTAATACAATTCCAAATTTTTGCTGCAGATTCAGCAAAATTGTGTAGTAATGATATAAACAATTTGTGTTTCAGCCTAATGAAGTGGTGAAGATGTGTGCGCCTCTCGCATTAAAAGGTGATGAAACGAGTGTGTACAGCGTCACTCTCTTGGCTTTAGTCTCCACTCATGTGGACTGATTCCTTGGATTTTTTTTTTTCCAAAGAAGTAGCTCGGTTTTCGAAGGCGAAGCGAAAGTCAGAACAGCGGTAAACCACAATATGTTCCCCAACTTGTGTTTTTACACCAGAAATTGGAAACAAATCTTTAATACCATGGAGTGTCATCTTACACAACTGCAGATTGAAACAAAAATAATAAACATTAAGAAATCATTGTAAATGTTGAAGTAGCTCTTCTGTTGGATATGATCATGTGCACAACCTGTAGAACAATTTAGTCACAGCAGACATCACAAGTTGCGATTGTTTTTTTTTTATTTTTATTTATTTATTTTTTTTTACAAATGTGTAGGAAATTCCTGACGCTGCACCTTTATCTAGATCCAGACCAAGCAATATTAAAAAAAAAAATCTTCCTTTGTACCAAGTAATGGCTTCTTAGAAATCAGTTAAGTAGTCTTTGTATCATCTTGCTTCCAGAAAATTTGTCTGACTAATAAGTTGACTCAACACTTAGTGCACTTAGTTTTACTGTGCAGGGCAATGCCTGTGTAACGTTGGCCCCAAACTACATTCCTTTTCAGCTGTGAAAAAGGAAATTGTTACAACAGCACAGTCATTGAGTGCTTAATACTGTGGCCTTGCAACAAAAATAGTGCATGTTTGACTTGGTGTCTGTCTTGGCCACTCTCTATGGCATTTTCTGTATGCAGTCCAAAATCAAACCAAAAGCTTTATTCTACGTTCAATGACATTATCAAGGACCAAAATTGCCCAAATCAAAATTGAATAAAAGTAATATTGAAAAAATATCTATAAAAATACATTAAAATATATATAAATTGATATTCTATTATATTAATATATTTATTTTTGTATTTCCACATTCATTTTGCTATTTATTTTTTATGTTTGTTATATTTACTTTTATAGTAACGAATTCTTTGGTGTTTTTTTCCCTGCTATTTATTTTTTTATGTTTGCTATATTTATATTTGCTTTTACAGTAACGAATTCTTTGGTGGGTTTTTTTCCCCATACATATATTCTTTCAATTATCCATCCATCCATTTTCCGTACCGCTTGTCCCCACGGGGGTCGCGGGAGTGCTGGAGCCTATCCCCAGCTGTCATGAGGCAGTAGGCGGGGAACACCCTGAACCCAATCGCAGGGCACACAGGAACGAACAACCATCCGCACTCACACTCACTCCTAGAGGCGATTTGGTTGATCGACATATCAGTCCAGCAAGTGCCAAGCTTTTTAAAACTTTTTGGGTCTTAAGTCTTCTCCAACAACTATGTAGGGACATTTTTATTTGGTTACAAAGTGGCCGAACTAAAATAACAAAGTTGTTGTTTTTTTATGGGGAGGGGAGTGGGGGTTAGTGCCATCACAAAGCCCTTATCTCAATCCTATTGACAAAAACCATAATTGGCCCCAATGAATTCCACAAAGCCATCACAAAATGCCCCTCTGGTTTATACATGTGAACAGCAGATGTCAGCAATGGCTCAGAGGAGTCCATTGACCTCTGTTGCCTCTTCTCAGATACATGTAGTAAGCAGTTATCACAGATTGTAGGAGATTATTCTAAAGCAGATTAATGCACTCCAACCTGCCTATAAAAGGCAAGGTCATTATGAGCTTAGCCTCGTGTAATGTCAATGGCTTTTACGAAGCGTGTGCAACATCATATTAGACAAATACTGGTGGCGTTATTTTGCCACTTTTTCTAATCTAATCTTTGCAGTGATCTCTTATCGCTAATGCTAAGCGATGATGCTACTTATTACCTCTGACTGTGGTGTGTCTGTATGTTGAACACCCACTGGATTAATATTAGAAAATTCATATGCAATGAATCATAGGCATGGGGTAGCTGAAACCTTTTGCACCCATAAAATGAATCCAAGTACAATAATCCCCCCTCTAACGCGGTGGTTTTGTTCCAGACAACCCCAGCAGTAAGTAAAATCCATAATAAAGAAATACCCTAGAATTGATATGTTCAATTTACCCAAAGCCGGCCATGGTTTAATAACGCTTATATTGTAAGTACGTGCATGTGCTCAGCATACTGCCTGTATTATAAGGATTACTATTGCATGTGTGAGTGCATGCATGTTTTTTAAATGGTCAAATGTGTTTTCTTTTCCTTCCTTTGCATTCGGCTCATCAAAAGTGTCAATTCTGACGATAAACTTTTCCCCTGAGTGGCCTGAAGCCCATCTTAAGCAGCTTCACAACACATGCATGTTGACTGGAGGGAGCGTATCCAGGGGCAACTAAATCTCAGCAGCAGTTACCTCGGCCAGATGACTCCCAATGGAAACTCACACCCAGGGACTCTGCATGACAAGCAAACACACACTGGGTTAGTGTTTCCAACTCGTGGTTTGATCAGGGACTTGATTAGAAGGTGCTTATGTGCACACAATGCTTCATAAATTAGTGGTTAGCACAAAACAAGCTTCCATGTTCATTCACATTATTATGACAAGGTATTTCAGCTTTTCCATTAACCTTGCACATTTTAGAATATTACTGCAGTTATGGAAGATTTTTACTTTGTCATTGTTAAAAGCTATAATCTATCAATGGATGCAAAATAAAGTGCAAGGCACATTTGGGAACAGTAAAGACATTTTAGACAAAGCCTGCAAGAACCACAAACAAAGTGCAAAGAAAGGGCGACACCACCCAAATCAGCCAAATCTCAGGTGAGCTGGATCCTATCCCAGGTGTGCTATTCCCTGGACTGGTTGCCAGCCATTAGCAGGACACGTATAATCAAACCGCTCTTCACACTAGAGCACAATTTAGTCTCCAATTAACCTAAAATGCATGTTTTGAGAATGTGCCAAATCATAAAAGCTCCCCAACATGTTAACATGACAATATGCATCTAAAATTACATCACAAGACTGCAGTTCTCACAATTCAAGCACTGGGCTTTGGCACAACTTTACTCACTAGACATCCGAACCAGAGCCGGTCGAACTTGAGTTGCCGTCCTCCATTGGACTAAGACACTCCCGAAAGACAACATCTTCCCAAGTACCGCTTTCAACTCAGTTTGCAGTATTAACTCTCCTGGGAACACTATAGGTCAAAATGACTCAGGGGTCTCTGTCTCCATTCTACAAACACGCGCAGGAAGTAAAAACAAACACCGAAGCAGAATTTTCGGATTCAAATGTTTTAATGGCATTTTTAAAATAAAGTAGCAGATTTAATCTGATTTATTATTTGCTCACTCATGTTTATGACACACTTGTTTGGTAGAGTTTTGTAAAGTTGTCATAGTGTTAAAAGAAGTAAATTAAGTAAAAGTGTTTAAAGCCAAGGCATTTATGTCTCATACATCTGATATTATTCATTGTAATACAGATTAACGTCTCGCAAATATATTGATTGCTCACATTTTAAATTGCAATTAAAATTTAGAGGGGAAAAAATCACAAAAATGTAAGTCATTCATCAATACTACCTCCCAACCTTTCTATGTATCGTTAAATGTATGCCACACAATCTGTTTTGGCTTGCAAATGAGATAGTACTGGAAGTTACGGTTGTTGCGGTCATGTAAATCAGATAGCTGACCCTTTTCTTCACCATATCACATTGACAAACAAATCATGAGAGGAAACAACACATACCAAAAAAAAAACATTCAAATTGCACGGAATGGCCAGTTATGTACAATTTTAGTGTAGCAGTGCTAATCACACTAATGTGTAGAAAAAATTACAGACCTGCATGGTAAGTGTGCATGTCTATCTGAATGGTGAGATACACTCTTACTGAACTGAAATGCCAGAGAAATTGATAACGCTGGATACGTACCACTGCATTTGCTAGCCTAATATCATGCAAGTGCCATTGCTTTTCTATTCATAAAGTGATAAATTGAATAACTGGATTTAGTTTATACCAAAATACAACTTTTCTGGTTGCTCTTAATTAACAGAGTTTTTTTCCATTTAGTATTGTTTAATTATTAAATGCAACCAAACCGCAGAGACAACAATTGAGCCAGTATTGCACAAGAGCGAGGGACGTTGTTCTCACCAGCCTTTTTGAAAGTTGAGAGCAACTTCTTGTTGGCTACTGATTAGTAATGCAAATGGATACTAGTTTCTGGTTCGACTGCATTTCAATGACATGTTTTTTACACGACTAGTGATGCAATTTATACTGGCTCAAAATGATTAACCATTATCAAAAATATATCATTTTGATTATCAATTAGTTGTTAATCTAATTTAACAAATTTAAAATAACAGAATTTTGACACGTCTGATTATTGAGAAAATATGCAACAGTAAGTAGCGTTAGGGGAACAGGCAGAGCCAATTTTGTAATGAAGTGTGCAGTTTGTGTATGCTATACTGTACAGCATATTATTTGAGAGGTACTTGTATTTAAAAATTGTTTTTGTAGTTACATAGAGTAGGCAAAAAGTAGGCATTTCCTTATTTAAGAAAGAAACAAGGGAGGGACATTAGGAACCTGAATCTTGGTTGGAAACAGTATGACTAAACAAGATGAAAAAATATTGAATGGACCTAATTATAAGACGTGAAGTTGTAATGAAATGATTTTGGGCCACCCTGTCTGACAGGATTAACCAAAGATAGTAGTATTTCCTGATTTCTTGAAGTGGTCGCCGACCCTTGGCCCGTACGTTGTGACGCCTCCTGAGCGTGGGGTTTCCCGGAGCTGAGTGCAGGGTTACCGCGCCCATCTCTGCTGTTTGATGGCCGCAGGAAGAAGCCACTGAGATCTTGACGCCGAGGAAGTAAAGAGGGACGACGACGCCGTAGGACGTGGGGATCTCTTTGGCCGTGAAGGTGGAATTTTGTGGAGGCTCTGGAGAGCACACACGTGGGACTCAGAAGGCCTATCTCGGGGTGAAACACCACCTCGCATCTGCTCTACTGTGCCGGTGTGTCCCCCCCTCCTCCTCGGCGGGTCAAAACTGTGTTCGGGGAGTGCCGCTCTTCGCTAGCTTCACTGAGCTAAATCCGAGCGCTTGGCTGGAGAGAGGAGAGACGAGCTCTTACTTGTTTCCAGCTAATGTGATTCTAAGCGCTGATTTCATTTGAAAGCAGGTAAGGATATTTTTTCTACCCATACTCGATGTAATCCATATATGTTTCAGCTAAAACAAGAGGTTAACTATGTTGGTTAGTTGATTACCTAGCTAGTTAGTTTATTTGGTTGTCGTTAGCCTGCCACTCGCCAACCAGGACAGTATAGAAAGGAAATAGTAGATTGTAATTGGGACATTAGTCTAGATTTTTAATTAAATGTACCCATCTCAAGTGGCCACTATGCGCTACTGTTAAAGCAGATGATTAGGTAAGAGTTTGCAATGTTAACGAGTTCCCCTAGCTGCCAACTAACTTGACCCTTTTAAGACAATTTTCCTGTACAGCACGGGGGCTAGTTTAAAGTGCAAATTCCTATCCCAGTTGTTGCCAACAAGTCGAGATGTCGGCCCATATTTTCCATGTCTACGCTATATCCCAAACTCATCCACGTATCGTATGGTAATGTTTTCCCCTTGAAACTTGAAAACTGTAAGATTACTGATGCAACTTCTGGCATTTGCGAAACACTTTTAAAAATTACTGAATTTGTGTTTCCTTCCTGTCGTGCTGCAAATCGTAGCATCATGCATGAATTGAGTCTAAAAATGGCTTCTTCGCCAACCCGAACCACCGCCGACACCACCCCCTGTTTTCTCTAGCGAGTCCAAGCAAGTTAGCCCAGCGGTGGCCGCAGCCTGGCGTGGCTCTCATGGGTGTGTTTCGCTCGATCGTGTGTCATATTTAGGCCAGATTTTGGGGGGTTTTATTGGGAACGGTGTTTGTTTAAACCTGGAGGGCGTTGCTAATATTTGCTCCGCTTAGATTATTTGCGTGAAGCGTTATTTGCGTAGTGTTGTGGCCGGAGGATATTCGTCAAATTCGTCTTTTTTTTTTTTTCTTAGTTCAGTGGTCCCTAGCAAAACCGATCTGAAGGTGCTATTAGATCAGTTTTTACTGTCAAGATAAACGGCGACCAGGCTTTACGGGGATACCACTTCATACTAGCTTAATTAGCCTATGGCAACATTGTTGACTCGAGCCAAAATCACACAAGTTAAAATTTAAACCCTGGGCCCTGATGTGTAAAATGTTTTCCATTTTAGGTCGTGATTGCTCTTCTCTTTGTAATATAGAGAAAATTAGCCTAATTGGCTCTGTGCAATCCTGTTATCTCGACCTCGGATGTGTTGCGGGGCGAGCTGTTAGCATCTCCACCGGCCATGTCCCATACCCGGCCGACTCATGGTTTCTATCGTTCACCGTGATATAGAACCCGATCGAATGCTATTTCTCTTGACGATAAAGCACTATTGTGGCCTCATTTGCATGATATTAGGAGGTTAATGTGCCTAGCAAGTTAAGAGGCTAGTTGGACGTGTTGCTGAGTCGTGCGCCTCCCCCTAACTAAGGGGCAACAAGATGCCGCTTTGAGCAACTTCCCGCCGGGCTGCGTCGAGCCGGAAACTCGCGAACGTTTTGTCGATTTAATTTTTGTGTGCATTTTTTTTCTTGTCTTCTAATAATCGTCATAATTTTGTCGGTGGTGCTTCATTTGGGCAGTGTGTCCCCTCCCTCCACCGCCTCCAATGAATGGGTTCCTGTACTGAGGGCCCGTGTAGCTGCACTCAACAAGATGGCGTTCAAAGCCTTCCTCATCAGCGCCTTTTCTCCTACTCGTAGTCAGCTGCCGAGCGTCGGAGGGCCTGTAGCTGGGACCTGCTAGCCTCCAATAAAACACTGTTGTTTAGAAAATAGCCCGTTTTAATTTTATCAAGTATGTTTTCAGAAACATGTTTCCTGACATATGCAGTCAGATGACAACATGGTGGGGGAATTGACTGAGCATGAATAGCAGTGAGAATTGCAAATCCATTTCTGGTTGGACAGTATTCAAGATTCAAGAGTATGTGTGTCAACATAACTATTTGTAATTTGTGGCCTTTTTGTTGTTCTATTAACAATTCATTTTACCAAACCTCAGATGGGATCCAAGATCCATTCCTTTTTGGAACGATTTGCATTGCCAAAGTGGCCCCATAAATTAAAAAAAAAAAAAAGGACCGACAAGAATTTGAGTAACAATTCAACATAATTAATTGCTGTGCTGAACTTAACCAATCTCATTTTGTTTGAAACAGAACACTCTTTCTAGCTTGTTAGCATTATTTTTTGCATATGTGGGATCATGAACATGCACTGAACACAAGAGCCTGGATGCCTGTTCATGAATTCAATGCGCTAGCATATTTGAACTTCAATTCAACTTTTCAATTCAAATCCAGTATTTGTTACTCCCTTACTGATTCAGAGTGAGGAGAAAGCGCACCATATGCTTCCACTTATTGTCCCGACAAGCACTTTCTAACATTATCTTTTACTTTAGGAGGCATTCTTTTTTTGCTACATTCAGAACACAGTCGAAATGTCACTTGGTCCTGCGTTTCTTGCATAACTTTGATTACGAAATAGGAACGTAGCTGCTTCATCTATATACAATGCCACAACAGAAGAGAAGGGGCTCCTCCTTCTCTGACACAAATAAAATAATGTCATCTCCAGTCAATCAAGTGGCCGGGTGTTTCGCTAAAACGTTGCCCAATTCTCAATACTATTGCTATCCTGGGTCAACATCTTGTGGCTTAATGACTTTTTCTACTTGTATTTGTCAGGAGGTTGTCTTTCATGGGTGTTTAGTGTTTATTATGGCAAGCGTCACCGCAACATTCCGTTTTGTTATTTTAGCTAGTATTATTAGCCATTTGCGCAATGGGGGTCTTTTGTTTAAAAGAAAAAAAAAAAAGGATTTTCATATTGTGTATTTTTAATCTTCAAGTGCTAGATAGAAATGGGATTATATTCTTAGTCTGTGTTCCACTCTGTGGGATTATATGGCTTTGGTCGGTTAATCGTTCAGATTTTTTTCCCCTAGCAACATTCTGTTTTTAGCTACATTTAATGGTTTGTTTATTCTTATTTTTGAAAAATCTGGAGTATATAATCATGGAATAAGGCACCGACTTTGTTTGTAGTTATCATCCTGTTGTGGTGGGATGCTTTTGTGTACATTAAAACTGATGACAGAAATGGTGATTATTTTAATCATAATTTTTTTTTTTTTTAATCTGTGACAGACCTTACATATAAAGATAGATAATCAGACATTTAACAGTTTTGGCCAAGTTGTTTGTGTTTTGCTCAGATAATCTCAACACAGA
Organism: Syngnathus floridae; assembly: GCF_059516105.1. Classification (NCBI taxonomy): domain Eukaryota; kingdom Metazoa; phylum Chordata; class Actinopteri; order Syngnathiformes; family Syngnathidae; genus Syngnathus; species Syngnathus floridae. The sequence goes on along the minus strand of NC_142414.1, from coordinate 22,164,434 downwards.
ACACCACACATCTAAAGATTATGTTCTATCACCCATCTAGAATCCAGTTTTAGTGCTCTATGTTTGACAAATGCATTGCACTCCTAGCCAAGGAAATTTGAAAATCAGACTGTCACAGCACTCTCCCTTGGCCAACTTGCTGTCATGGATGAAATTTGTAATATTTTCATTTCCTAATTATAACAATAAAATATAGTGTCACATTCATATTGATCACTATTTAGGCTGGCATGTTGGTACGGCTTTTGATAACCATTCCAGTTTATCTCATGGACCCTTTGGAAAATGAATCTTCTGTCTCCTATCTAAATGAATGAATCACACAGGAAGTGATAAAGATGACAATGAACCAAGAAGTCGTGATGACAAGGCAAAATAAAGTGGGGGTATGCAACACTGGTGATTATGGAGTGAAACTAATCTCTTCTTTTAGCAGCCGGATCGTGGCAAAGACCAGTGGAACTTTGAAGTACACCATGCTGACAGTGTTAAAAATAATGTAATCTCCTACGGTGCACACCACTTTGTCACTATTAAGGGTGTTTCGATCCGATACTCATATGGCTGCTGTATACTACAATTTTGTGGACTTGATCGACAATGGATTACAGTACAAATTGATGAGCAGGATAACAGATTGGCTACTAATTGGTGCAGCTAAAGTAGCAATTAGGGATCAACCGATGTGGGGTTTTCTATTGCCGATGCCGATATTTAGAGTTCAGGGTCAACCGATGACCAATATGAGGTGCAGATTTTTTGGCCGATTGTTAGGGCCGAAGTCTCAAAATTTTGTGCTTTATTTGCACACTAAAATGCTACACTAATAAGTGGGTGCCCAACATTTCTGAACTTAAAATCATCATTTATTGAACACCGATCAATAAATTGACCAAGTATGAAATGTATAAAACAGGTAATATTAAAAAGGACAATCATTTACATGAAATGTTTTTTTCAAGTTTGTTCGAACAAGTATAGTTTACGAAATACGTTAAGAACAAACATGAATATTCCAAAAGTTTAGTCTCAAGCTCTTTAACTAAGGCAGCCGGCAACAGCATATTCCTCCGCACCAATTACACAAGGCTGCCCAAGGACGTTCCTGACTTTAAATCAGCGCTACTAAACATGGATATCGGCCGATGAATTAAGTAATAGGGAATATTGACCCGATGTATCGGTAGCAATGCAAGCATCTTTCACACATAATTTTATTTCTATGCGTACATTACTGTAAAAAGTATGAAGTAATCAAAGCAAAGTGATATCACCCCCATAATTTTATAGATTGTTAGCCAGCCCACAGCGCTTAGATAGGTGAAGTAAGCCTCTATCTGTTACATAGCACAAGTGATCTGAGTGCGCCACTTGCTTTTACGCAAACACACACACACACACTCACACGCAATAAGTACGTCTCCTTTTAAGTCCGTGATCGCTTTTTAGTTGGAGAGTCAACCGGCACTTTTGGTACAGTGCCGTGAAAAAGTTTGTGAACCCTTAGGATTTTACAATATATTTGCACTTTTTTTAAAGAAATGACGGTGACAAGTTTACAAAAGTGTTACAGGATATTGACACAAGGCTAGTTAGCATTGACACAAATCTGCAAAACCCTGTTTTAACAGGAAGCATAAGAAAATAGCAAAAAAATCAAAACACAGGTGTGAATAAGTTTGTGAACCTTTCCACCTATAGAAGTTAAAACTGACTGTGTGACATGTCTTTCAATACTAGATGACTTCAGGTAATTTCATGTGACTTGACAGACCTTAAAGCCACACTTGTTGTATACTCACCTGAATGTACTTGTCATTTAGTAGAGCTATACCTGCGTGGACACAAACATTACAAATCTAGCAATGGGAAGATCTAAAGAGCTGTCTCCAGACCACAGAGGAGCAATAATTGCAGCTCACAAATCTGGAAAAGGTTACAAAACCATAGCCAAAGATCTGCAGCTACATGTTTCAACTGTAAGACAAGTGATTTACAAGTACCAAGAACATGGAGTAACTACTTCACTTCGAAGATCTGGTCGTCCAAGGAAGATAACAGGCAGAGCAGAAAGAAAGATGGTGAGAGAAGTCACTGATAACCCCAGACTTACCTCTAGAGACCTTCAGAAATCTCTCTCAAGCAAAGGAATTGAAGTTCATGACAGCACCATCAGAAAAAGACTGGCTCAGAATAACCTTCATGGAAGGGTAGCAAGGAAGAAGCCATTACTATCAAAAAAGAATATTGCAGCTCGGTTAAAATTTGCTCAAGAGCACATAGGAAAGCCTCAAGAATTTTGGAACAACATTTTATGGACTGATGAATCTAAAATAGAACTTTTTGGCCAAAATCAAAACAGATTTGTTTGGAGACGACCAAGCACAGCTTATCAACAAAAGCACCTCATCCCAACTGTAAAACATGGAGGAGGACGAGTACTCGTATGGGGCTGCTTTGCAGCAGCAGGACCAGGGCAACTTACCATCATAGAAGGAATCATGAATTCCGAGGTTTACCAAAATATTCTGGAAGAAAACGTTAAACCGTCTGTAAAGAAGCTCAAGTTAAGAAGAAACTGGATGCTGCAACAGGACAATGATCCAAAGCATGCAAGTAAATCAACATCGGAATGGCTCAAAAAGAAAAAATTCAATGTTCTGGAGTGGCCCAGTCAAAGTCCAGACTTAAATCCGATAGAAATGTTGTGGTCGGACCTGAAAAAAGCAGTGCACCAAAGAAAACCATCAAACCTTGGACAACTGAAGCAGTTCTGCAGGGAGGAGTGGCCCAAAATCTCCCCAGCTCGATGTGAGAGACTCGTCAGTACTTACAAGAAAAGATTGCAAGAAGTCATTGCTGCTAAAGGAGGTGCAACAAGCTATTAACTCTGACTGTTGGCAAGGGTTCACAAACTTATTCACAACTGCGTTTTCATTATTTTGTTATTCTTGTGTGTTTATAGTTAAAATATAGTCCTATTAATTTGTATTCAGCCATAATGGCAATGTGTCACCATTCTGTAACACTATTGTGAACTTGTCTCCGTTATTTCTTTAAAAAAATGCAAATATATTGTAAAATCCTAAGGGTTCACAAACTTTTTCACGGCACTGTACATAAAATGTCCCCACCCCAAAGACAATGAGATAATTTTGAAGGAAGACGCATGCACCCTAATATTGTCATTTTCCTTCAGATTTGATGAAATTAATGGCAATTTCCGGGAGTACTGTTACCTTGAAATAAGGCTAGTATCGGTACTCACCTGCCCCTACTTTACTAGCACTCACACCCCATTGCTTTGCTTGGAGTGCTCTGCTGCGTTGAGACTTGTGTCGTGTAGTGACATTACGGAGAGCCTAAATGAATTTGCATGTTTGGAGTTGCTCAGCCTGAGATGCATCCTGTCCAAATCAGATTTAAAATCATATCCTGAATGTGGTTTCGATCCAAATGCAAAAATGGCATTTTATGTGCCTTGTGATTGTTCAGATTATTTAAAAAAAGTCAATTTCAATCTGGTTGGGCTAAATATCTGATTTTGGCTGGCAGTCTGAACGAGGCCAAAATGTATTGGTCATATTTATCTACACTGCACTCAGTCTAGTCAGTGCTAATGGCCTCGTGAAACATTTCCCAAATCAATCAATTTCTGCTGCCAACTTTATCCATGTAGGTTTTGCTGTAATCAGACATTATCAGCATCACATTACCACAATGATGGACTCGACACAAAAATTCGGCTTGTCCTTAAACACTTGTGGTTTATTTTTTACTCAAAACCCGTTTAAGCTCGGAGTCTCAAACGTCTGATTCTGTCATTGGACATCGTAGGACACTAATAGAATAAACGTCAGGGAAATCAATGAGTTATCATTGCAGCAGGTCTAGGGATTTTTGTGAAATGAAATGAACATAGCTCAAGCTGGAATTCCCTTACCTGTCAAATTATTGCACAATAATTTTACACTATGATGTGCGTCCCAACAACAAGCTGTGTGTTGCCAGGGATGTCAGACTGACTTGATGATGATTTTATAAAATGCCCATGAGCAAATACCCTTCAGTATTTTTCTCTACTACCCCTAGTCCCTTGTAGCAGCATTCTTTGTGACCTGGTTCCTTTTCAGCCACATTTGATATGCACCAGTTCCTAAAAGCACTTAGAGAGACTTTCACCCAACAACCAGGAGGAAGAGGAGGATAAAAGACACATGCGCAAAGGGTTCAAATCTTTTGTCACATTGAAGTGCCATTAGTGATGGCCCATTCTTGGTATGAATCTCAAATGACTTCCACATCCCTTTACATAAATTATTTATCCAAACCTTTTAGCTTTGGTTTATACTTAGCATCTTGCTATCAGTCATCCTTTATTGACTCTCGACTTGATCATAATTACAACTCTACTGGTCACTTTAAACTATGAGACGATTCCCTGCATCGTGTGTAATTTTTACACAACTGGTCAATTTAGTTTCTGCGCATCATTTGCACAGCTGTCGTTGCTCAGTATGACAGTACTAATGGTATCCTTACATTACGTTAAGTACCTCCACCTTTGTGTCACATCTTGTTACTGCCATACGAGTTTGCCTCATACTACAGGAGAAAAAAAATATCCTTGTTTTTTTTCCCCACTTGGCAAATGAAGACAATTCTGATTCTGTTGGCACAAGACAATGGCCTAATCTACATCCGACGACTTAATTCAGGTGAATGATCAGCCTCTGCTCACATCACACTCGCGGGGAGTTTTCTGTGTGCAACCCATCGAGGTTTGATGTCTGCTGGTTGGTTGTTTGGATGATAGTTTGACAAGCACTCTCCGGCCAAATTCTTATGAGTTCAGCAATCGCTGATGTCAGTTTCACGGGATGAAAATGACTTTGAATTAAACCATTGTTATGGGTGCGGGAGACATAATTAGACTGTAAAATTGAGATGTATTTTTCTTCACAAATATAACAGTCTTAAAGTCATAGGCATGAAAGCATCTGCCCCACAGTTTTCACAGTTTTGATCTCTTCAACTGACAGGAGAGACCAATGCATTGGCTGGCGCTGGCAGCCCAGCCAACATTTGGATGGCAATCGGGATTAAAATTGTGACCCAACGATTCTGAGTGACGAGCCTGTCTGGATTGATATGTTCTACCAGTCAACTGGCCCATGTGCCTCGTCGCACCAGCGCAACCCGGTCATGATGCTGAGCAACGCAGCTAAATCCCCTTTTTCATCTTGTCTTATTCAATGCCAATTAGTGTGTTGCCACATTTCATTATTTGGTCTGATTTAGCGTTGTGTTACGGACCAGTCAGTGCACTGTAGCCCATTAAATTAATCTAGAGATAATGGACATTATTTTTTTCTTATGCCCCAGTGACCAATCAATCGGATGGTCGAAAATATTGACGACTGAAAGTCGACAAATAATTGGGGAGTTGACTACAGCCCTAAACCTCTGTGGCATGTTTTCAGCTCCATGTTTGGCTGTTGACATCAGTTCTTCCGTCAGGATGTATCCTGTGACCTGGTAATGTCATACAGTATGATTCTTTGAAGCCTGGATGAGCACAGGCAAGCATTTTTGGAGTAAGAGAAACCACCGTGTGCTTGTATACTCTTATCGCCACATCCGCTGAATGTTTTGACAAAGGAAACAGAAAAATGGGGGAAACGCCTGTTCCATGATGCTCCATCCTCAAGATTGCGGCACCTTGTAAACATCATTCCAGGAAGAAACTGCAGTTAGCTGCTGACATACTTCTGGCAAAGATCATCTGCAATCAGCACTCAGTGGTGGTGTAAGGATTTGTATGCAGTCTAGATTTGCTTTTTATTTTTTTCAAACTGGTAGACTAGGGCTTGGGTGCACCCCTAAAAACAAGGTATAAGGAATTTGGTACTTTCATCGGATAGGAGGCATGGGAACTGAAGTTGGTACTTAATTTGGTACCGACAGATTAGGGTCAGTACTACAGAGAATGGATTGATGTCAAATTAAAAGTTTGTGGGCAAAATGTAGTGAGAGCTATGTACCGTATCGGCTGCATTCAAGTGAATAATTAGATTCCTTTTATTGGAGTGAAAATATTTGATAGTGACACCCGTAACTATCAATTTGTTTTTTTCTTTAAATAAGGTCATTTATAACTGACATATTGGCCACTGGTGAATGTGGGGAATATTTTACCACACCACTCCTTATTTCACCTCATCATTAGCGAGGCAGTGTATGTGGAGTGTCCCCCCTCGAACCGGTCCCTATTCCCTGCTAATAGCAAACATATTTGTTAATGAATTATTTGACAAATAATGAGTTAACCTCGACAAGGCGAAGAACATTTAATAAAGCTGTGTTGGAATTGTGATTTGTCTTTTATGAATGTATGTACTAACCTGCATTCTTTTGGAGCCCATTTTGAACCCACTCTGCATACATACGATGCATTACACTTATTTGTGCAGCCGGGGCTTAAATTGAGGTTTCGACTCTCGCCTTCTTTCCTCGCATTAGTTTAATATGGCCCTGTCCTTCATCTTGATTCTTCTGCCTCGATCCTCTTTTGCATCGGAGACGGTCATTGCTCACCCCTTATGTCATCATAGAGAAGCCTCTTGTGAACCCCCAAATGTTCCGTCTGCACACCACTCATATGAAGAAATGCACCTGAAAAGAATACTGTAGTCCCTTTACTCTTTTAATGGCTGCTTGAAATGTGTTATTCTTTATATGTACTAGTTAAGCACGATTGTCAGTTTTTGATTCTTCTGCCTCGATCCTCTTTTGCATCGGAGACGGTCATTGCTCACCCCTTATGTCATCATAGAGAAGCCTCTTGTGAACCCCCAAATGTTCCGTCTGCACACCACTCATATGAAGAAATGCACCTGAAAAGAATACTGTAGTCCCTTTACTCTTTTAATGGCTGCTTGAAATGTGTTATTCTTTATATGTACTAGTTAAGCACGATTGTCAGTTTTTATGGATGCTTGAAAGGTGTTATTCTTTATATGTACTAGTTAAGATGGATTGTAACATATTCAGTAGAGGTGTAACAAAAATTATTTGAGTTGGAAAAATGGTTTTGGTCAAAAGGATGTTGGTGCATCGACGCAAATAGAGTGGTTCTATTTTAAAATAGGGTATCGAAGTATTTATCACATAATTTTGTAATGGAGAGATACAACAGAGATAAATGACTAATTTACGGTAGCCGACTGACAAGGTCATTCATGTTGTAAAATGACAAGAAAGTCATTGCAACATACCTTTGTAAACTTAACCGTACCACATTGTATCATAATCCTGCTGAATCAATTCCAATTTAAAATAAACATTCCTTGACTCGTGTTGCACCATGTGTATTTTACTGGGGAGGCACACACCCATATTATCCAAAGGTGGGGGGGGGGGGGTCATAATTAGGTTACCGTAGTAGATTCAGCTTGATTTATTATTTTTTTTCTGTGTGAAAAGGAGAGAGATATACGTGGTCTATTCTGTAGTTAGGAGAAATGCCGATATGTTCCTGTGTGCATGGCACTTCCTCCATACTCGTTCCTATGCTGTGCACGAGATGTCGTTACTGATAGGAGTGGCTGGAAAATGTGAAGTCTGCTTTCCTCCATCACTCCCCTCTTTCTCTTCCCCTCCCCCTCTACCTCTAAAAATAGCAGGCAGAAAGAGAAGGCACTGAAGTCAATGCATTTTCTATTCGGCTGCTACAGTGTGGCCTCAACACCAGCAAAAGTCCTCAGTCACGCCTTAATTCTGATATCAGTTATTGACATTATTTGATCATTTTGAGACATGAAAACTGCATGTCCAGTTCCGGTCCTTGAGGTCCTTTATCTTTTTTTAAAATGTACCCCGTATGTATGTATATTGTCCCTTTGAAGTGTGATGGGTTTCTGTTGCACACAATAAGTCGTATATAATAAATAAATGGCAAAAAGCTCAAACACATCAGTAGGTTATTCACCTGTAACTCCAATAGTAGGTAGTTGTTTGATGTTCTTGTTAGGGCTGTCAAACACGATCGAATAGTTTTAAAAACAATTTTCCCAACTCGTGGTGAAACGATACACGGCAAAAATATTGAACCGTTTGGTTCGCTCTGCACGGTACAATACACCCTAATGGACCACGGTACTTCCTTTACACGCATACATTTACCAGCCACCGTGTATGTGCCTGTTCAAGCAGTTGAGAAGCAATCCCTCGGTCAGGTTATGTCCAATCTCTGTTGTGCTTGGGCTGGCACTTATACTCTTGTAACCGTAGAAGGGTCTGTGAGGCCATGGTTGCCAGGGCCGCATATCATCGGTTGCTTTGGGCTTCTTGTTTAGAAAAATCACTTGTAAATATTTGTAGTCGTACATTGTTTGACTGGGTTGTTCCCAAGGTACACCCACTATTTTGACCCTTTTCTGCTCCCAAATCCAGGAGAGACCCTTAAACCCATGTCTCTCATTCTCAAAGTTGCAACAACACATAGAGAAGTCTGTTTCCGAGACCAATCGCTGTCATGGTTTCATAAAATGAAAATGCGAAACATGCATTCAAAATACAAACAGGAACTAACCTAAGTAAAAAGTTGCAAATAATTTGTGAAGAAATATGAGTCAATGTTCTTGTGTGCGATGTCACAGTACGGCACTCCAATTGAACAAATATCGTATCACATTTCACCTATTGAATGATAGTCCTCTGAACTCTTTTATCTTTTCCATTTGTATCTTCAATTCAACTTTAACCTTTATCCCCTCAATATATAAGAGGAGAATTAGCCTGTGATAACATCTTTCAGCGGGAAGATTACCGTAGGTAGTTAAGGCGCCTTGCCGAGATGTAGACCCAACACTGACCAATCAGCTGACTGGTAGCTGGAGGCTTGTTCACTCAAGGAGGTGTTGCGTTAGAACTCATCAACACTACCTGGAAAGCAGTACAGAGAAACATTGAGGTAGGATCAGCTAATGTTTGTTTTTCGCCAAAGAATTTGACCGTTTGAGTGTTGGAGTTGTCAAGGTAGTCTCAAAAATGGACTTTTTGTCGCCTTTGATATATTGGTTCATCCTTGAGCTAGTTTTCAACTTGGATGAGCAAGGTGAATAAACAGTTTCTCCTGCATTCGTTGTGGTTGGGTCTATTGAAAGCTGTAGTTTATCACTGTCCCCACTGTTTGCATTCTACTTTTTAATATGACTTGTATGTATGGAAAGTGAAGGTGTTGATGCTAAGAGCCTCAACCCAAGGATTGGGGTCAACTGGATAGCCACTGCTGTTCAGATCATCAGCAGGTTTTGTCTTAAACGGATTTGGATTGAGGAGCTGAATCAACTGTGTCCCAGGATTACAGGAATGACATTGGAGAGTCTTCAGGCCAGAGCAGCAACATTTTCAGCAGCTGCATCTCACCAATCGGTGAACACCGGTGTTTTACCTGTAGTTCTGCAAAAGCCAAAGTAGTGTTGCAGTGGTGTAGCCTTCTGTTTTTCTAAATAGTTGGATCCTTGCCTGCTTTTGGTGACCTTTTGTTGGGTAATGTTAAGTCCTGTGTTTTTGTTGTTTGTTGAAATAATTTCTTACTGTTGTAGTGTTAAGGGCTTTCCGCTATCTTGTGTTTTGCTGTTATGAAGACAAATGCATTTAATGTAAATCTCAAAATTAAGTTTGGAGTGTCTGCCTAGTGCCTGTTACTATGTAATCGTTTCAAGATGGTAAGAGCTGTCTTGAAATTGTTTGCCTGGTGTGACTCTGCAACTTTAGCCCCTCCAGACTGGATTTGGGACACATCCTCTGATGAATTTGCACAAAGTTTGCACTTCCTATTCGAGTACTGTTACTGCACAGCCACATTACAACTTTTAAAGTTACTAACTACTGCTATCTTGTCACCTCCAGATCAGAAAGAATCTAGGCGGCGGAGCGAAGCACACCATTAGCAGAGGAAAATGAGTGAACTGGATCAGCTACGACAGGAGGCTGAGCAGCTGAAGAACCAGATCCGAGTAAGTCAATTGCAACCCGCCATCAGGTTTTTGCTTTACAGGACTTTTTATTTTTATTTTTTAAAGTAGTATTAAAAGCTGTTAAATGTAAATTAGATTAGACAGGAAAATGGAGCACTGGTTAGCATGTCCACCTCACAGTGCAGTGACTGTGGGTTCCATTCCGGGGTCCGGTCTTCTCGTGTAGAGTTTGCATGTTTTCCTTGTGCCTACGTGGCTTTGCCAAGGGTGCTTAAATTTCCTCCCGCATTCTAAAAAAAACATGCATGGTAGATTAATTGAGCACTCTATAATTGACCTTATGTATGTGTATGAGAGTGAATGGTTGTTTGTCTATATGTGCCCTGCAATTTGCTGGCCACCAACTCAGGGTGCTTTTTTCCCCCACATCCTTTGAACTAAGACCCTGCATCTTAAACAATGATGTGGCTAATATATGCATTTTTACAGGATAACAAGCTTCCTGCTGCCAATACATTTAAGGGCCAATTCCAATTCTACATCTTCCTTTTGAACCCCAAGCCCTCGATTGTGCGCATTGACAAGAATAAAAGTGTTCCGATTCTCAGAGGGCTTTGTCTCGCATCAGAAAGTGGTGACAGCTCCTAGATACATCCTGCGAGTGAGCATGGTACATTCTGATGTGGGATGAAGCCCTTTCATGTGAGGTCACAAAAGATCATAATAAAATAACAACAATAATAATAATAAAATAAAAAAAACCTTCCATCCCCAATGTTTACAGTGTGCCTGAGGTGAGAACATTGGGGGAAAATTGTTGCGCACACAAAAAATACAGGTTTAGACAGCCCCAATAATCCCAGTCCCAATAATTCTTCACTTTATGAGGATGGATACGAGCAAATCAGGAGAGTGCATAATACATGAACACGGAGAAAAAACTGCTTTTGAACAGTAATTTTGAAGGGGTAACATGGTTTATTTTCTTAAAACTTGGTCCTTGTAATGTCATTTTCTGTAAATATCCCATGTCGCAACATGGACGCCTGAGGGTTATAAATCAAGTGTGACCTATTCATGTAGGATTATTTTCTTTTTTCAATTTAGTGGTTGCACCTTATATTAAGGTGCGCTCAACAGTACATAACTTGCAGTAAAACTTGTAGCGTGGGTTACAAATATAGAAACAATTGTCTTCCTTAATTCAAATGTACTTGTGTTGTGTTTCAGGATGCCAGGAAAGCGTGTGCTGATGCTACCCTGTCTCAGGTAATGAAATGTCTTTCTCAAATTATTGTGTAAAACTGCTGTATTTTCTGTACCTGAAGGCGCTCCGGTTCAAAAGGTCAGTTACGGAGGCTAGTTCTGTACTAAACCCATCCATACGGCACATTGCATTTTACATGCGAAAACATACGGTATCCAAAAAGTGAGTTGGGCTGTATTTTATTCTACTATTTAACAATGTACACGCTACTCACATTATTTTGATGAATCTTCATCCACAAATCCATCCTTGTCTTCTGTATCAAAATTGAACTCATGACTGCTCTATTTTCATGTACAACCGATCCGCTGGTGCCATTTTCGGGGCTCATTAGCCAAACATATTATTTTGCACATACTGGCAGTATACCTCGGCACGGCGGAACTGAGTACGTACTCTAAGTATTAATTAATGTTCTCTGATTGGTTTAGCGCTCCAGCGTACGTATTGGATGTCCCTGTGTTGGCAGGAAATGTTCCGGCAGTCAATCAAGCAGAGCACTTACCAAAGTCACACAACAACATTTACAGATTTTGGAATTGGGCGCACTCAAAATTAAAGAAAATTAAAGGCTATTAATGCACCTTGTGCTGTGGAAAATACAGTAGTCAAGATATTTTATTTAATAAATGCCTTTCATATTAATTTACTCTGAAACACAGTAGTGTTTTTAAGTGTTATGGTGATATGTTGCCTTTTAGTAAAAATGTCTCCTCTTAATCCCGTCTAGATCACAGCTAACATTGACCCCGTTGGCCGAATTCAGATGCGCACTCGCCGGACACTGAGGGGGCATCTGGCTAAAATCTATGCCATGCACTGGGGCACCGATTCAAGGTACTCTATTCAGTTGCAGTCAGTCCATTAACTAAATATTTCATGCCATCGACCCATCCCCATGCCTAAATGCAGGAAGTAGATATAAAAGCTTACTTGAATGTCTTTTTGTTGAGTGCTTCTCCTTAGGGCTCTTGTCAAGTCCTAGAATTACACAATAGCTCCAGCTTGCATCCACAAGCTCTCCTCTATTTTTAACATCTGCCCAAAGCCGTCGATTAGATTAACATAAACCAAGTGTTCTAACAAGTCAACTGTAATGTATTTGAACAGTATAATCCTTGGTTTTTTTGTTGAATGCTTATTGGACATGCATTAATCACACCCCTCTAGAGTGTGTCTTATGTGTCATGGGTCCTGTTTATGGTTTTGGTGTTGGGCATGTGGGTAGGGAAACTACCCAAGATGGTGGTGAGGTAGGTCATTGAGTTTCATTGAACAGTATTTCTTACTTAAAAGTAAACTTTTGCGAAGATTGTTTCACTGCCCCATGACGGGAACGAAACAAAATACTGTTACCCCACCATCGTAGCAGTCTAAATTCCATGAGAAAGTGTCAGCTATCCTCTGATTCATCTGCTAGCGTTTGCCTGAAGGCTTTGGTATTTATTAGACTACCAGCTGAGATTTAGACTCCAAGAAAAAAGGTCACATGTTTTGACCCAGCATCTCGATTGTGTCCGCCTTTTAGCCCCTTGGACACAAAATGGTGAAGTTGGATGTCTGCGAACATTGTTAACCTTACAAACATCTAAAAAATTGTACCACTGATCTTTGGTTTAAAAATAAATGTTTTGAGCAACATAGTTATATTGGCAGCAGCTAGGTTAGCATTTCTGCCCCACAGTTCTGAGGTCCAGGTTAAAATGTCAATCTCTCTTGAGCCATATTTCCGTCCAAGTGTCATATTATAATCGGGGCCTTAACACAGGGATGAGAATTTTCTGCGGATCCGCGGATTTCCGTGTTTTTTTCCGTCAAAAGTATTTTCGTGAATCGTGTAAATCCGTTGAGAAAATTATTTTTTTATATATGGGGGGGAGCGGCCGGCTAACTGTCCGAGCAACGTTAGCCTCGGCGACTCTCGCGGGCATTCCCCGCCCGCCGCGACAGTGTTTACCCCCACCCCCCCTTCTACTTTTCTGTGCTTTTTCACATTTGCCATTCTCATCCCTGTTAACATAAAGATCATTGTCGTAAAAGCTCTACGTATTGATGTCTGTTCCGGCAGCAGCCTGCCTGCATCGTACATGTTAGTTTTAAGGTAACAAAAAATAAACTTTAACCTCCATGATCCCCTATCATACACTAACCTATTTCCTGAACTGGTTATTGTTTTGGTCTAATTTTGAATCCATCCGCTTGTGGTGTTCCTTTTGCTGATTAGAACAAAGCTAACCGGTTGGCTCACTCAGGGCATCTAACAAGTGATCGAATTCCCTTTAATTGCTGAAGTTACTGTGTCAAAGGCTCATACTCCTATACGCTACATTAGTAGGAAGAAATATTTCTTTGGATTAAGCAAATGTTTGCCTCAAATGCTAGTTCCCACACAAGTTGACAGATGAGAAGGGCTACTAACAGTTGCCATGTAAACAAAATGTTAGTTCCAGTGACATCACACATCGCATCCAAGTCTACAAAATTATAAGTCGATAAGCCACGCCCAATCAAATGAGTGAACAAATTACGACTTATTCGTGCACAGCACTGCAGAAATAGCTCATGTCACATGTAAACAGTTGACCACAGATCTCCAGTTGGAATGATTTCAATCGAAATCACAAAAAGGTCTCTGTAAACCCAGCTATTGTTGAGCATGTTCCTTTTTGTGTGTGCCATAGTATCGTATTTTCCGCACCATAAAGCGCTTCAGGTTAAAAGGCGCAGACTAAATTGCGGGGTCTATTTTCTTATTTAATCCACACAAAGGGCTCACCGCATTATAGGGCACATGCATGTCATGACTTATCGTAAACAAAAAAAAAAACGTCATGGGAGCAAGACAGTGAGTTTGGTTGTACTTTATTCTACTGTTTAACCATGTACTCTACTGTACTCACATTATTGTTAGTCGATATTCATACACAAATCCATCCAAGTCCTCATCTTCTGTATCCAAATTAAACAGTTGGGCAAGTCCGCCATCTGACATGCCAAGTTCCCTCGTCATTGTCGCAACGTTGTCACGTTGCTCTTTGGCAATGATCCTGGCTTTCCAGGAAGCTTAAATTGTGCCTCGTATCAAACGATAGTATTTATTTACCAATGGTGGCAGAGGTACGTAGGTACTACATGTTACATCCAGTCGTCTGATTGGTTTACCGCTCCGATCTACGTAAAACGTAATGTCCTCTGATTCATCGGTTGCCTGTATATATTACGTCTGTGTGGCAGAAGCCACACAAAACAACTTTACAGATTTGCACAAACGGTAGTATTTATTTACATATGGCGGCGAAGGTACTCCTGTCCGTGCTACGTATAATTCCCATCCCCCCCCCCCGATCTACGTTAAACATAATGTCCTCTGATTTGTTCAGCGGGTCTTCATATTACGGAACCCACACAAAACAACTTTTCAGATTTTGGAATTTGGTCCACACAAAAGGCGCACCTTCGGTTTTTGAGAAAATTAAAGGCTTTTCAGTGCCCCTTATGGTGCGGAAATACGGTAGTTAAGATTAGCAGGCTCCCAGTGGGCCTTGATGTACTTTTCTCACTGCTTCTTCTGCTCCTCTGTGCATTGGAGCTGTCACTGTAGTTACTTGTTGGATTCACCTGCCCAACAGAGCTCAGCCCCAGTCACCCAGAGCTTTCCATTTTTGTTCAAAGAAAACGTCTGTGTATCCATTTCCCAGAAAAAAATCCTAAATAGTAATTCCAGACGACTTGTGCAGCACTTTATTTACACCATACGTTGCACAAAACATTTTGTAAAGCCACGCATACAGTTATTAGAAAATGTAGTATAATTCTCAGATTGCAGCCATTACTTTCCAACTATGGGTTATTGTTGTCTTTTATTTATTATTTTTTTGTTCCAAATGGGTCAACTTAAGTAGAATCTCACGTTGCATTGTGGCCAACGGTAGAAACTGGGTCGGTTATTATTGCACACATTGGTGTTGTAAATGGTCCTTGTGGCTGCCGGCAAGACGAAGAAAGGAAGTAGAAGGCGAATAAGAACATAGAGCTCGAGCTTGTGTTTCGATCATCAAAATTTAATGCACAAGACCAACTCTGTTCGTACTTCCACCGATTTGTGTACAGTACTAACCACTTTTTTTCCCCTCAGTTATAAAGAGAGTGAGTGACAAAATTCTAAATAATTTAAACAATATTTACTCCTCCCTCCTTAGGCTTTTGGTCAGTGCATCCCAGGATGGAAAACTCATTATTTGGGACAGCTACACCACAAACAAGGTAAATTGATTAAGTGTATATCATTGACAATGGCCTGAGTGCCTGTTATTTTGGAAGCAAATAGATATGGAGAAAAGGTGTTTTTCCATAACCTGTGAAAATGTATGGTCATCACAGTTTTAACCTAAATTGTTATTTACTTGTGCAAAGGGTATTAATAAAGTGAGGAAGGACTGCTTGTATTAAAATGAATTAAGTAAATTTGGTATGTTCACATTTTAATGTTAAGCACAAACTGAGGGGGAACGTGACTACTATGATTATTGATAAGACGTCAAATGCACATAAAGCATTTGGGATTTCATGTCTACCTGACGAGAATCACATGTACTTAAGGCCACGTGCCCAATTTCAGAGTCTTTCATTCTTTATCGAAGAAGCATTTCCTCTAATATTGTTCCCTCAAAATGGTAAACATTGAAACATATGTCATTGTATGCTCTATAACATTCAATATTGTCCCTCTCTTCAGGTCCATGCCATCCCGCTGCGCTCCTCTTGGGTGATGACGTGCGCCTACGCCCCTTCTGGCAACTATGTCGCATGTGGTGGCTTGGACAACATCTGCTCCATCTACAACCTGAAGACCCGTGAGGGAAATGTGCGTGTTAGCCGTGAGCTGGCTGGGCACACAGGTAGGCTGCACACCAGATTGATTTGCTTAATCTCCATTCACCACAGCCTTGCAAAATCCAATTTACTACTCTTTACAATGTCAAAATTCCTCTTGGAAATTTTGTTGAGGGATCCGAAGACTCAATTACTGTATTTTTTACACCATAAGGCGCACTTAAAAGCCTTTAATTTTCTCAAAAACCGAAGGTGCACCTTTTTATTAGGTGCATGTTTTGTGTGGACCGAATTCCAAAGTCTTTAAATGTTGTGTGGCTGCCACCACAGGGGACGTAATATGTAGACACAATAAACCAATCAGAGGACATTATGTTGTATGTAAAATGCATAGACCGGGGCGGTAAACCAATCAGAGAACTGTACGTAATACTTAAAGTATGTACCTCCACTGCGATTGATAAATGAATATTATCGGTGTGTGCAAAGCAAACAGCATAAGGACCCTCTAAAATGACATTGATAAAGAGACATGCCTATGAGGGACAATTCAAGCTTTCTAGAAAGCCGGGATCATTGCCGAAGAGCAACGTGACAACGACGAGACAATGACAGCCCGTAACTTGGCATGTTTATTGTCGAGAAGATGAGGACTTTAGATTTGCGTATTAATATCAATTTACCAGTACATGGTTAGATAGTCGAATAAAGTGCAACCGAACTCAGTCTTGCTTCCGTGACGTTTTCCTTCGTTTACTGTAAGTCATGACATACCTGCGCCCTATAATGCGGTGCGCCCTGTGTGGATTAAGTACAGAATAGTCCCTGCAATTGAGTATGCGCTTTATAACCCAAAGCGCCTTATGGTGTGGAAAATACTGTAAAAGAAGTCAAGAATAGAGGGCAAAAGGTCCCATGTCTGTGTCATGCGGACACTTCCAGTGCAGTTTTTTTTCTCCGTATACGTACACATTGACCAAGTGTTCACTCATAATTTAGCTATCTTGGTTGATTTTCACATCAGGGATATTCTAATCCTACGGTCTAATGAGTGTTGTGCAGCAGTTGAACATATTGTAGCTATACAGCCTTTACCAATGAAAGTTTTGTGCTTGAAGGAAAGAATTCATCTGATCAGTGTCACATGACACAGGAAGTGTCAGCATTTATGTTCTTGTTCCTTCACCATAGGGAGGGAAGCACAATCTTGATTAACTTAAGAAGAATAAAGGAAGCAAGATTTATTTTTCACTTAAAAGTTTTTATCAGTAATAAACACTGGGTCTTGTCACTGATGGTCCAGTTTTAGGATGCGGAGCGTTCACCGCCCGCAGCCTGGGTTCGATTCCCGGTCAGGGAACCATATGCAGCCATAGAGGGGGCACATGTCAGTGTCTCCCCTGTACTGGTCCCAAGCCCGGGTAAATGCAGAGGGTTGCGTCAGGAGGGGCATCCGGCGTAAAAACTGTGCCAAACACTTCTCATGCGAATTATCTGGACAAAAACGGGTGTTTCGCTGTGGTGACCCCTTCGGGGAAAAAGTCGAAAGGAGCCATAAACACTGGGTCTTGATGCTGTTGTTACCAGGTTACCTGTCCTGCTGTCGCTTCCTGGATGACAACCAGATTGTCACCAGCTCTGGAGACACCACCTGGTGAGTTCTTACATTGCACCCAATGCAGCTTGCACATTAACTTCTGCCTCAAGCATTATAGAACACACTGTGCACTTCTTAACTCTATTAGTGATCTGGTTTTGTTTTTTTTATTCAACACTATGGAATTCAGATTATTCTTTTTTTTATAGTATTTGTCTCATTTAATCTTATTTTTAATGTCATTTTGTCTCCACTTTGCAGTTACATTGCTGATTGTAGTTGACCGCCTCGATTCAGGACTAAAAGTTGGCCTCAGTCTGGCGCTTACAATCTCTTTTGCCTTCTTGCAGCTGATGAGATTGACTCGCCCATTTTCCTTGTTTTGATTGTGTCCCTCTCACTTCATTTTAGCGCTTTGTGGGACATTGAGACTGGACAGCAGACAACTACATTTGCTGGCCACACCGGTGATGTCATGAGCCTCTCTCTGGCACCCGACACGAGGCTGTTTGTGTCTGGGGCCTGCGATGCCTCAGCCAAACTCTGGGACATCAGAGAAGGAATGTGCCGACAGACCTTCACTGGCCATGAGTCTGACATCAATGCCATTTGCGTAAGGCTCCCTTACTCATACATATTATTCACATACTAAAGATCGCCATGATAATTTGAGTCTTGGCCACTGGCTTAGCGGCGGTTCAAAATGTTACCAGCTGTTGTATTTTCCGATTGTCGGGTCTGAGTCAGATTAGACAGAATTGTGCAATGTGCGGTGGCCCAAATTGTTCTTTGAAATATTCTCAATCATTATTCTCCTAACAGTGCTGCCAATAATCCACATTGCATACAATCAACACTTTATTTGAAAATGACAATTGCCAATGTCTGCAGTTTTTCCCCAATGGCAATGCCTTTGCCACGGGCTCAGACGATGCCACCTGCCGGCTGTTTGACCTGCGTGCCGACCAGGAGCTGATGGTGTACTCACATGACAACATCATCTGTGGTATCACCTCTGTGGCTTTCTCCAAGAGTGGCCGCCTACTGTTGGCTGGCTACGATGACTTCAATTGCAATGTCTGGGACACCTTGAAGGCCGATCGTGCAGGTAAACTTTGCTTGACGTAGTGCATGTTGCCATGTTGCTGACTTTTTTTTTATATAGCTAGCTTGGTGGATGTTCAGTGGACCCCTGCATACTTGCAGTTGAGCACCCACAAGTTCTCTTGTTCGCAGAGGTTTTTCTTTTTTGGGTTTTTTTTTTTTTTTTTGGGCACGGTCACATTCACTGTTAGGCAGTTGCGAATTCATTCTTGCACAGAGTTTTTTTTTTTTCTTCCAGAACTGAACCTTCTCAAGCCGCATAAATCCCCGGCTATTTTTGAGTTTCCTTGGCATGGCAAAATAAAAAAAAAAAGAAATTGTAACTTGCGAGTGTGTAAGAGCAAGGGAACGATGAGAAACGTTTGTGTCTTTGTACACAGGCGATTCTTCTTATTGTTACTGATTGTTTAAATATCCGTTACTTAGAGTTATAAGTAGCGGAAATTTCATTGCGAGATTTGTTCGCGCGTCAAGTGCGTTTTGCAATTGTGGATTGTCATCTTGAATAATTTGGGTCACACGTAGGCTGAGTTACCACTGTGTTAGAGACTGAATTTTTTGTGGGTTTTTTTTATTTCAAAGGTGACCTATCAAGATGTTAGGCCTTCTCTGCCAGGCAGTACTTGTTGATCGTTAAATACTTTGTTGATTGATTTTCAGTGTTTCTTCTCAAACATTTGTTGGTTTAAATTTAGACATAATTTGTCACATTTGTTTAATATAGCTTTAGTGTGCAATGACATAAATTGAAGGTTAGTTTTCCATTTTCTAGTTAAAACACCAGATATTGCCTGCAGCAGCTGATGAGCCCCATAGGAAGGCATGCATACTTTATACCTATTGACCACTCTGTGGTCACTTCAAACACACACCTGTGTGTTTTGTGGCTATTTTTAGCCCAATTTTGACTGTAGTGTGTCGAACCTTAAAGGTTAACAATATTACATTCTGGATTGTTTGTACTACAATTGGAATACACCATAGGATATAGAATCAGACAATTTGTCAGTTTTTTGCCATCATTAAATCTTGAATATTAAAGCCCTAAATTAAATTTGAAGACCTCTGGGGAAGTGTAGTTGGAGATAGAAAAATCTTGCTTCATTTCCCCCAAATATTTATTCACACCTCTTGCATGGCTCATCTGTAGATATGAGATGATGAAAAGATGAGCCGATACACACGGGACCACATTTACTAGGTTCTGCGAGCTGCTGCCATCTCTTCTGCGCATGCGGGTCTCACACTCTTTTAAATGCGTGGCTGAGGTATTGACAGATACTTATAACCAAAGACTCGACCTCGACCAGGCCATCTCTAATTATTTACATAGCTGCAGATGAGTTGGCTCTGCTTTTCTTGAGTATTCACTGTGTCCACAGGCGTCCTGGCTGGTCATGATAACCGGGTGAGCTGCTTGGGTGTGACTGACGATGGCATGGCAGTGGCAACAGGGTCCTGGGATAGCTTCCTCAAGATCTGGAACTAGAGTCTGAAGGTATGAAAAGGTTCCAGGATGTTCACATTGTGGCTTTTTTCACATCAGGCAGAGAATGGCTCGGGGGCCTCGTGCCATTCTGTAATCCAGCCCACTGATCATTTACATTCAAGAGTCCACAAATATGATAGTAGTTTCATTCATGCAGCTGTTTTCCCCCCCTAAAATGTCTTCAGTGTTGCTGTTTTTAATCCATTTAGCATTTAAATAATTGATTAAAGGATGTCTTGTAAAAAATAAAATATTGGTCAAATAAGCCATGACATTTTCTAAATTAAATAGGTTGATTAATGATGATTCACTTAATTGTAATGATGTGATTAAAAATGAAAATGCATTAATTTAACAAAATAGGCTATTTCTTTTATTCCCACTTCCATCTATTGCTGACCTGGCCCACATGAGCACATTTGATCAGGTTTATTGCATTCATTTGACCATTTTTTTATCAAATGTGTTGGTTAAAATATTGTTTTATTTATCTAATAAAATAATTGGTTAACTAATTTCTTGTAAAGAAAATGAAATAAAAACATTGAATAATTATAATTAGTCATTAAAATTAGATTTATATACATAACACCCCCCAATTTTCCAAATGACCCAAATTTGATTCCTAACTCCAAAACTAACTATAAAGGGTTCCTAAAATAAAACCGGTCGTCTTCTATGTTGTAAAATGAGCTATGTGTGGGAGCTATGTTTTGTGCGGAGCAGAGGTGATTACTCTGCAGTGATGCCGAAGGAATTGTGTTGCATTTCACGTTTAGGAATAGCTGTCATTGATAATCTGGGGAATTTTGGTGGCCTGTGTTTTCACGCTCTCCCACTAATTGTGGCTGCTTTAACTAGCAGCCGTCGCAAAGTACATTGTGGTCATATCACTCTATTTGAGCATCATGCCTTTTGTTGAGTAATTCTATCTGCAACTAACAGTGGTTTGTTCATTTGCAGATTATATCCGGACTCCAAAATTGCGTGGAAGACCATTCCAACATCACAATGTTTAATTGTATTGCATATCCAATCTTTTCAAAACATGATACTGACTCAAAACACCCAAAAAACTAGTAAGGGCAAAAATCTCTCTCTCTTTCTCCTCCCCTTTAAAAGAGCACAATTGTCTGTCAATCATTCAGCTCTAACTGTGCAGGTCAAGGAATTTGGTTGTCTCTGAATGAACGAATGGAAAAGTTGTTCATTCCACTCATGACCACAGCTTGAGTAAAGATTATTACACGACAGCTATTTAACGCTTCATAGCGTCTAGGCCATCTTTCAATTTTTGTTTTTTTTCCCCCCTTCATCTCTGTCGAAGTAGATCTTTAGCTTGTCTGTTGAGGATCAAATGAGGATCAAATCTTTGTTTTTTTGCTAATCTTTACATGTTTGATAGAATGTTTTAATTTGAAGATACCCTTGGGAATTCAGCTTTATCCCACAGGAGAACAAAGCGAGAGAATTTTGCTTCAACAGGGAGTCCTCAAGCCACTTCTGGCCCTGCTGTATATTTAGACCCATGAAATCTTTCTTTCCCCCCTCAGCGTAGTCCGCAAATCTTTGTTTGCACAAAAATGTAAACTTTGCATATATAGAAATATTGTCAAAAGAAAAAAAAAATTAACTAACCAAGCACATGCTGTTATAAATGAATGCTCGTTTTTCAAATGCAAAAACCACAAAAAAGAAACAAAACCATTTAACAATTCTTGAACCTCTTTTTTTTTTTTTTTTTTTTTTTTGGGTCTCACGTCAGTCTAGACTAATGAATTGAAGATTAACCTATTTGATCATAATCCAGCCAACCCTTTCTATATATTATTTTATTTTGTTTCCCCTCCTGTAGTTTTGTGTTGCTGTGGTTGGGACCAGGGAATGTGGTCGGGTAGGGAGTTGCTCCATTTTAACCAAACTGCGTTCCGGAACTTTTCTCGAACAGGTGCCCATTCTTTGCTTGGAAATGCAGTTACTACTCTGTGAATGACATGTTGTATAAATCAATGTTTGAAAATAATATTGAAACTTTTTAAGTTAAAAACTAAAAAAAAAGATTTTGGTTGTCTGCAATGGGTGGGTTATCTCTTAGAATCGCATGCTGTAGAATTGCTTAAAGGTGCATAATATGGAATTAAGTCCTTTGATGTTTTCTTTAAGAAAAGAACCTGTTGAATATAGAAATACAATGGTATTTATTTTTCTTTCCCCCCAGTTTTGACTTCCTTTTGTTTTTGCTACTCCGTGCATACCATAATACAACTAAAATGTCAAAGCTATGCACACGAGAAGCAAACTCTGCATTATGAAAGGTTGCTTAGTCCATACTTGGGAGGGATTACACAAATTATTTAGATCCAAATGTAAATTGTACACACTTGCATAAATACATTTAATCACCTAAACATACCAATGGGGCAAATTTTCATTCCTTCTGTAGCAAACAAAATTCACAAAGGTTTTTTTCTGTTCTTTAATAATAAAAAAAAAAAACTTGCAGCATCTGGATGACAGACTTTTTTGTTCACTTGTAAATTTAAGACGCTCTTCCTTTTAGCAGTAGTGCCATTGTTTTTTTCTCTGCAACAATCTGTACAAAAAGATGTGCTGTGATTGTGTGTTAGGCCTGGAGTTGGCAAAAAAATTAAAACTGAATTTAAAAAATGGCAACATTAAATACCTTTGCTTTTCTCTCATTCTCAATCAAATAACCATAGAGCTCTGCACCCCTTCTATTCCCTTTTCACCATTTGTATTTCATTTTCAAGTCAGTCAGTGTACAACCGAAAGCTGGATGCAAGATAGAAACTATATTAAAATGTACTGTTATTTAAGATGTAATAAAAAGCAGTTTGAGATGACATACTGTGTTGAGTGTGATTCACTTAGAGTGGTTCCCACTGAAGCTAGAATGTTACAGGCAGGTTGGTTTTCCCTGTAATTATGTTCACGATAAATAAACAATTTCTTATTCACTGTCCTAGCCCTCTGACTTGCGTCCTTATTTTTCATTACTTGGTGATTTGTAGCATCTGAACATGTTGACTGTGCATTGTCTTCAGATGTGTAACTGTGACACTTAATTGATTCTTGCTGCTCGGGTTCAAATATTTTTGTTCAAGTTCCAGAGTATAAATCACCTTTTCTACCTGCCTCATAACCCCTGTTGAACCTGCTGACTTCGGATCTCGGTCGCCATCTAATGGATAGAGTGTGAAATGACTTGACCTGCGGCCGATTGTACCCAGTGCAGTCCATGCACCAGTCACATGAACTCCTTGCTCAAGTTTAACGAGATCACGTCCCAAAAATGCTTGTTCGGTTTAGTAATGTTGGAGTTAATGAACACAGTGATAAGTTTACAGCAAAGCTCAAATATATCGGCTGAATTATAAAGATTGTGTGAATTATACAATTTACAATAAGGTGATTTACCTTTACCACATTTGGAATTAATTTGAATTACCGGCTGCGTCACGACTATACGCTACCTGATTGGTCGGTGCCTACCCGGAAGTGGTGATTGTTGATAGTGGACGAAGTTAAGATGGTGAATTGGTAATGACCATTGAGCGAGGGTCAAACTCTACGACGGTGAAGTAAGATCCGCATTTGTGTCGCCGACTTTAACATCGTGAGGACAAGCTAAATTCAGGTATTAGAGTGCAAGCTGTTAGGTTTTGCACTGTATGTCAACGGTATTTTGCAAAATAGCTTCGTGGTAGCATTGTTAGCACGAGGGCAGTTGGATCCGTCATCATTGTCACTTGTTGCTCATCGCTCACATCTGAGTAGGTCTCATGATCAACATTAAGGCTTCACCCCCAAATTGCTTATTTATTCAAGCAATTATATGTTTGAGCAGTGTCAAAGTATTTTAAGCAATATAACTAGCGTACGTCACAACAGAGCTGCCTGAGCCGCACTTACATAATGAAGTAGATCTGGAGATATATGTAACTTTGTTCATCCAGCGACATAATATAGTCCCTTCGTGTGGAACTACGTATTTTTTAAGCGTATGGCCATTTTTTTCTTATTTTTGTTCAGCTCAAATCGCTAACCCAGCCAATGAAGTACCACAAAGGTGAACATATATTGCACCCCATGATAGCTCATTTTTGGTTGAGGTTTTGCAAATTATTGCGGTTTATTAGCGCTTTGGGGTACGTAATTGATGCTTCGATGAAAAGTTGACTCCATCTTTAAGTGTTAGACTATGAATGATGAATGTATCCCGTTGGATATTGAGATGGACGGTGGAGAAGAGGTGCGAGTGAAAGCGGCTCCTTACTGCTGGTCTGCGCGTGATGGAGGGAATATTACTGGGCGCCTGGCCCGGCGCAGCAAGAAGACCCGCAGCCTGAGCACTTCCTCAGCCACCAGCTCGTCTGAGTACAAGTAAGTCCCATTCCAAATGCCTTTACCATCACTCTAATTATTGGTTTGTTTTTAATACAGCGGAGAGTATGAGGGGGCGTGGTCAGGTTGAGGTTACAAACTTATGGCCGAGCATTGTCCCCCAGCATTTCCTGGTAAAGTGCAGAATTCATGGTTCCATCAATCGCAGCAAGTTGTTCAAGTCCCGAATAAGTCTAGCAGCCCCAGTAAATCACACTACCACCATGTTTAACAGTTGGTACGATGTTCTTTTTCCAAAATTTTGTATTGCCTGATCTTCTCTGAGCCAAGAGAGGCCAGCAGTTCTTGTCTAGGGTCCCTTGTGACCTTGATGAATTGTCGCTGGTCGGGTCATTTTGTAGCAGGCCACTCCTGGAAAAGTTCAGCACAGTTCGATGTTTTTTCCCATTCATGTTTTAATAGTTCTCACCTTTGTAAACATTATAGGATATTTTGGCCAAATTTATTTCATTGGATGATTCTATTTCAGTGGTTTCTTGATGGAACAGATATCAGGGTAATTAGGCTTGGGTGTGGTCAGTGACAAAAATAACAGCAGACCTTTATTTCATTAATATTAAGAGGCAGGGCAAGTATTTTTTTCACACAGCAACTGGTAGTGCTGAATGTTTTAGGTTTTTCTTTAAACATTTAAAACCCTTGAGTTATGTTTGCCTGACATTTTCTAGAAGAAATCCTCATCAATAAAGTGATTACTTGAGTTACCTTTGCGTGATATTTTCTAGAATAAATTCTCACCAATAAAGTGGGGAAAGTATGTAAAAAAGGAAGATTTTAAAAATAAGCCAAGTGTACTATTTCATCGCACTGTAGGGTGGCATCATGAGGAAAGAACATTATGTAGAAATATTGAAGCAACATCTCAAGACATTAGCCAGGAAGTTGAAACCTGACCGCAAATAGGTTTTCCAAACTGACAAAGACCTGAGGCATGCTGCCTACCTGGTTAGAAAGAATAACAAAGGCAACATTTTAGAGTGGCTATAAGGCATCCTACAAACTTGGCTCAGTTATATCGTTTCTGGGAGGGGGACGGACCAAAATTCCTGCCAACTTCTTAAGGGCTATGGTACCAAATGCTAAATAAATGTATTTAGATTTCTAACTTTAAAGAGAGCCATGAAAAATGTGATTCTGTTATTATTCCAGCATGTAGAAAATCAAAATAATGTTGGTAATCTTTTTGCATCTACAACAGGGATTTTAATCTGTCTGGTTTCTTATCAAGCATATGTTTTAAGTGTATGTAAATTTCTGCTTTCAAGTCTGCCGTCCTCAGGTGAGATATTTAATGATGACGGAAGGGAGTGGTACAGATACACAATTAGAGCAGCAGCTTCACTGTCAGACCCTTTTTTGTCTTTCATTTGTGGTATTTTCAAAAACACAAGTAACTGAGCTCAATTGCATCACATTGCATAAATTCCCATGTAGTCATCGACATTTGTTCACCATCAATGTTGCAAAATCTATCCGGGTGTGCTTTAGCAACTGCAATGGGATTTTTCTGTGTAGGAAGTGAAATTGAAAGACATTGTTTTCCTATGTTGTCAATGTCCAGCTGAATTTTTCCATCTTTTACTGTATACTCGAATAACTTAATGTTGACATTTTGTCAATATTCACCCCTTTTCAGTGACACTCATCTGTGGCATATGACAACATTGTTATAGTGTTTTAGGAGCGTGTGTGTGCGTGTATGTGGGTGTACGTGTGTGTGTATGTACGTGTGTGTGTATATATATATATATATAGCCATCCATCCATTTTCTGAACCGCTTAGTCCCCACGGGGGTCGCGGGCGTGCTGGAGCCTATCCCAGCCGTCATCGGGCAGTAGGCGGGGGACACCCTGAACCGGTTGCCAGCCAATCGCAGGGCACACAGAGACAAACAACCATCCGCACTCGCACTCACACCCAGGGACAATTTGGAGTGCTCAATCGGCCTACCAAGCATGTTTTTGGGATGTGGGAGGAAACCGGAGTGCCCGGAGAAAACCCACGCGGGCCCGGGGAGAACATGCAAACTCCACACAGGGAGGGCCGGAGGTTCCCACCTTGTCAAAAACGTTGTAAAGCAAAAGATTTTGTAGACTATGCGTTAAGCAAAAGTGAAATCTTTTGCTTCCTTTCAACCTTTTGGTTAAATATATTTTCGGTCATAAGATCTCAAAAAGAGTAGTGGCAAACTTAATGAACTCAAGCTGATTGAGCCATAGTTTCCTCTTGGCTGAGCAATGTTATGCGAAAAAAAACCCACTAGATATCACTGTATCTCAACTCAAATTATATATAGCGCTTCTGTAGTTGCATGCTTCTTCAGCCCCATAATAACCCCCATTGTGAAAGAATAAATAGGATTGTCTTTTGTGATGCAGCATTCACTTTGTCATTTTCATGTTTTTTAATGCTTCTTTGACCTTCCATAAAAGACAGATAGCTTGTGCTTTCTTCCTGTAATACAGTGTTTCCCAACCACTGTGGTGTGCCGTGAGAGATGTTCAGCTGTGCCGTGAGATTGTCCAATATTAATTACGGAGCGCATTTTGAACAGGATTGCCAAACCACTGCTCAGTTCGCGCAAGGCCTGGTCAGCCACTTGCTAATCGTGCATGCGTGGAGAATCGGAGAATCTTGAGATTTCATGTTGTGTCGGCCTGATTGTAATGCATCGGCACATATTCAGTTTATGTGTGTTTTGTGTGCTTTTGCTGACAGTGATAGACACTATGACGGTTGTGGTGCATTTGTGGTCCGATGGAAATCAGAGCATGCAGTTCAACCAGAGAACCTGGATTGTTAATTTTTCACCAACATAAAATACACACTCAAGTCGAGACACCTCGACTGTGATAGCCACTCAGCTGCTGTCAAAACAGCAGAGCGTCATTAGAAGTGACATTGTTCTTATTGTCGTAATATTTATAGCGCTAGTCTAAAACAGTAAACAAAATCATGTTGATTCTTTTGGATTTTAATCACAATCACTTTCAATAGTTTATTCCTTACACTCTAAAACATTTTTAAAAAACTCACTTTTATTTAAAAAAAAAAGTACAATTAAAAGAA